>NC_037092.1:50487480-50797793 GCF_002994745.2 Rosa chinensis
GTCTCCTCTTCCACTTGAAGCCTACGACGATGGCTTGTGGCGTTTCGGCTGGAGAACTGAGAAATCAAGCCAAGAACTTTATTGTTGCAATTTTGAGGTCAACGCTCAGTTCTTCCAATCCCAGCCACCACAGACGACCAAACCAGGCTCTTTTGAAGCACCGTGAGACGCACTTGATACTCCCAAACCTTTTGCAATAAATCGAAGCGTGAAGAACAAATCGAAGGTTTGAAGTTTTCAGTGTTTAAATCGGATATTTACTGTTTTCCTTGATTTCCGGCAATTCCAAGTGTTTTCTGGCTTGGTGGTAGTTGAGAAAATTGTTTAAAATGTTGACAAGATGTTGTAGCCGAAATTTGGTGATCAAATTCGGAGGTTGGTAGGCGGCGTGTGGAACAGGGTTTAAATTGCTGTTTTTAGCTAGTTAAATTACTTGAGTTATAGATTCTATAATGTGATTTTGGTGGAAATTGGAGAAGTGTTATATCGATTATGAATTTATGAAAGTTAGAATTTCGGTTATCATTTTACGAGAATCCGGCCGTCAGATTTCTCTCGGTTCTGCCCTAAAACCTTTAAATTAATGAATTCGTGTTAATGGTGAAGTTTGGGTTGAATTGGAGGAGAAATAGAAATGTTGATTTATGAGGATATTATATTGGGATCGTATTAAATTGCTAAGTTGTTATTCAAGAATTATAATTGTGTACAAGGTAACGCACCGAACTACTACTCGACGAAGGAAACTGTTTGCATGGTCACCTAAATAATATTGTGAGTGGACGTTTGCTTTAAATTAATTGTGCTTGCAGTTTATTATTATTTTCTTTTGATTGAGATTTATTCATGCTATGTGAAATTATAAGATTATTAGGGAAATTCCTTTTCCGAGGGCTTATATTATTTCTCAAGGCCACTTTAAATTATGAGTTATTGAGTTATTTTTGGTTTATCGGCAAGGACTTTATTTTGAGTTACAGAGGATTTTAAGAGTTTTTGTTGATATTCAAATTATTGAGATTTATAAGGATTTCTATCGAGTATTTTGAGATATGACTTATTTCGAAATGAAAAGTGTTTTAAAAAGGGATGAATTGACAAGGAGGCTTTTATCGGCGCATGCGCACATTACTTGGTCGGCAGTCCCCTCCAGGTGATATTCTGGTCGATAGTCCCCTCCAGGAAATTTCGGTCGGCAGTCCCCTCTGGTGTGTCATCTGGTCAGTAGTCCCTTCCAGATGACATGAGGTAGTTAATCGGCAGTCCCTTCTAACCACCGCCTCCTAAATTCTAGTCGGCAGCCCCCTCCGAAACTGGACAAAACAACAAATCAACAAGTCTGGAAATGCTTAAAAATAAAGTGGGCAAGTGCACTGTGGCGCCTTAGGGCTTACATCATAACCGAAATGAAAGGAGTTCAACAATAACAATAAAACAAAGGGGTGAGGCGGGCTCCCAAGTAGGCGGACCTCACAGAGTTCAACATTGAAAGAAAAGCGAGTAAATCGATGGAATACCAAAAGGGAAGAACTTCAAGCAATAGGAACATCAACACACGAACTCGGCCAACAACCCACTTCTAATCCAAATCGTCCGGAATGACCTCGTTGTAACCTGAAATGTAGGGGTGAGCATTTCGTCCTCGCTAGCCCAATAGGGGCCGACCCAACCTTAGTTAGGTTTGAAAACTAATAGGTAAAACATAACTATTAGAATATAGATTGCGCGCATTTGTAAAATCGAGTAAAACAAATACAAACAAAAACAATCACAGTTGTTTCGTTTCAAGAAATCATATGTAGCATGCTTCACATAACTTGGAGCTCCGAGATACTTACCTGCTGGCTAAACTAAAATAAATCGGTGACCGACCTGGTTCGTCATCCTTCGAGAACCGGCCAACTACTCTAAAGTCTTTATGGCTACAAGTAGCGAAAGTGTCCATTTCCTGGCTCTAAGTCTCCTATGACTGGTTCACTGTCTGTACTCACCTTTTCTCGATAAACATAGGAGCACAGCCCCCTCCGGATGTTCATGGTTATCGACACCATGGGATCCCTTGGAATCTACGCGTCTAGGTCCCATTCACTTTCAGGTCACATACACAAACATACAAAAGGGTACAGTATCTCAACATGCAAGTCTAGCCTCGATTTTCGCAATCAACAATTATCAGTTATGAAAACACAGGTATCACAAGGCATCGACTAATGAACAACCAAAAGTACTTGCAGGCAACATAATATTATACTAGAGCATTCCACATATATCGAAAAGCCTCTAACAAGGAAAGGACATGTCACGCCCCTGATTTTTTTAACACAAATCGATATATAATCTCATAATTATATATGCGTGATTGTTCAACCATCAATACCAAGCACCTGGAACTTTTTCCCTTTTAAACTACATACGTATTGATGCCTTGAACCCACTATGTCAATATTGACCCGCCCACAGAGTCATATATTACATAAGCTTACGAATTAAATTGTCAACAACAAAATAAAACGTAAATGCTCCTCAGAGTTTACTACATAGCGGAAGTCATAACAATGGCAAAGCCAACCAAAATTGCTTCCTACCTGTTCTCCTGCCAACAAGCTACCTCAGCTTCAGCCACGATTACACTGACCTGCAGGATTAACCCCTACACCGTTTGAATAGTGCACCAGGTTGTCACACAACAAACCCGGTAAGCTTTTGCAAGCCCGTATGAGTAACTCAAACCACACACAACTCACACCAAAACGAGGAAAACCTTCCAACTTGAGAGAATAAAGAAAATATACCATGCTTCCCAAAATAAGACTCTTTTCCCAAAAGAAACCAACGAAAGTCACACCGTGACAAAATCATATAAATCGTTAACCTAACAATTCAAATATGATAAATCGATCCAACCTGGACAAAACAACAAATTGGTCCAACCTGAAAAAAAAAACAACAAATCGGTCTAATCTGGACAAAACACAAATCGGTCAAACCTGGACAAAACAACAAATCGGTCCCACCTGGACAAAATAACAAATCAGTCCAACCTGGACAAAACACAAATCAGTCCAACCTGGACAAAATATCAACACACATCAATCATATGTATAGTTAACCTAACAAATAGAATATGATTTTTTGGTCCAACCTGGACAAAATAGGTACCCAGGAGTCGTAAGTAACCTACTTAGATCCATGAAGTACCATAGCAGACAGACTAGAGCTGTAACTGAATCGTAACCTGTCACCCGGCCAAGGTTCAACCTTACGATATAACACTGCCTGAGGATGCAAACTGCAACCTCGGATCCTTAGGCCAACCTGACCCTCAGATCAAAACATTAAACGAGTCACACTAGACCCCAAACGTTGAATCAACCAAAAGGAGAAATCACAACCTGTGACTCTCACATCCTCGGACCACCGGTCGTCGGATCAAAACGTTAAATCAACTAACAGGAGAAATCACGACCTGTGACTCTCACATCCTCGGACCACCGTTAGTCCGATCAAAACGTTAAATCAAATCAAAAGGAGAAATCACAACCTGTGACTCTCACATCCTCAGACCACCAGTCATCGGATCAAAACGTTAAATCAAATCAAAAGGAGAAATCACAACCTATGACTCTCACATCCTCAAACACTTTTTCCAAATCTCAATGCTTTTCAAAACAAATCGAAATCAACACTTCCACAATCATTTGTTTTCCAAAAGCCACAACCCAAAAACAATAAAACGCATCATTCATGCCTATTGTTTTCATAAATCCACAAACCACCAAAACATATATATTTCACGTAAATATATATATATATATGTAGTCATCCACTCAGGAATGCCTACTAATACCAACTATAGTTTGTAGTTAAATCAATAACTCTCAAAACGATAAAGGTAAGCCCGTTCGTGAATGAACTTCGTGAGATTACTCACCTTGAAACTCCCGCTGCGTCTTCAATACAGAACAAAGCAGCCAACTCACAAAACGACCGTCCAAGAATACTTCGTCAAGTACCTAATCACAATTGGTTTCCACTTAGTAACAATTCACAAACGATTTAAGTCTGAAACCCCTGTTTTGAACTAAAATCCCCAAAGTGACGCCAATTGAGGCGACACCACATCCGAGACCACCCAATGTCTCTGGAATACTTCTACGATCGATATGCCAAAACCACAAGTTGATTGGATAGTTGGATCCTCACGGATCGAATCATCGAACGGTCCAAAACTGTAAAAACCCTAACATACTCATACGATCTCCAAAAATTACAAACAATATATCGAAATGCTCGTATCGACGAGTAGATCGAACTCAGGAACAAAAATATCCCTCAGGTGGCCGGAAACCGCAGGAAAACACCACCATAGTCGGAATTTGACAAAACTCCCAACACCAAACTTCTTCATCTCAACTCCAATTTAAACTTTCATAACTAACACAAAGTCTAAATCATAGCCGTTTGGTAGGAATTTACCTCATAATATTTGAAATTCGATGAACCCTAGAATTTCAAAGCTTCGATTCGTCCTCCACAAGTGAAATCGTCTCAAGCCGCTTTGGGAGAAGCATCAACGTCCTATGGGCTTCAAAAGCCCTCAAGAACCACCAGCTATGGTGGCCGGAAAAAGAAGAACCGATGGAGGAGATTTCGTCCCCGACGAGGTTCTCTTCTCGGCCTTGCAGCACCACCTACAGCTCTTATTTCATTTCGATTTCTTCTGCAAACTGGTAAAGGATGTCGAGAGGAGAAAACCCCACTTTGTTTCACGTCAATCGGTGGCCGGATGAGGAAGATATGGCCGGAAAACCAGAGAGGAAGAAATCTGGGTTCGGGACCGAAGAGAGAGAAAATCCTTCCGAAAATGGAAACTTGTCTTTTTCTGAATTTTTCCGGAAAAATGAAAACGTTTTCCAATTGCCATAACTTCTTTATACGAACTCCGATTTCCGCGTTCCGCATATCCACGAACTCGTATCGACGCGCTCTACAACTTTTGTGAAGGAAGTTTTTGGAGAATCTCAACGTATCCAAAGTCAACCTTAGCAACCCCCTAAAGTCATACTTTCCGAATAAAAATTCATCCGAAACACTTCCGCTCCATCCACGAAACCGTCCAATAACTACTAATTAAATTCCCAGAAAATCCTCCGAAAATAATTACCAATTTCCAGGGCATCACAGGACAGCTCACCCTACCTAGAAAATGCCGGCATACTCCACACTTTGATGTTTTCCGCTTAAGCTTCCTTAACAATCGTGTTTCCTGAACCATTACTTAGTTTGTAAGTAAATATCCAGGTAAACATCATGATCAACTTTAAGTAATCGCACACACTAAATCTTTTTTATTTCAATGAGGCCATTAATTATTTCTTTCAACCTTTACCAATTTGGGAAACTACTTCTTTCTTAAAAAGGAAAACGTTCTTATCGCTCCGCTAAACTTTCGCCAATCCGAGCAACCAAAGTCAAGTCGATCTCACGTTTACGAGGTCGGTCAATCCTGATCAACTCTCTGAGTTGACTTTTGACTTTTGACTTTTGACTTTGACTTTTGACTTTTGACTTTTGACTTTTGACCAAGTATTCCTTTTCATTATTTACTATTTATTAAAAATACATAAGTAAATAATTATAAATAAAGTTTTACTTTTACTTTTACCCATTTACTCCTCCTTTTTCACATTTTCACTTTTACCATGACTTTTACCTCCACACTAGGCCTCATCAACGAGCTGGGCCGGGCTATTGGTAGTGAGCTTGGGCCGGGCCTTACTCCATTTTTAAATAGTAGCGGGCCGGGCGGGGTTTTATATTAAATTGAAGGATCCAAGCCCATCCATTTAATGCGAGCCTCACGGGCTTTTTCGGGCAGAGCCGAGCTAAGCCTTGTGGGCTTTTTTGGGGAGGGTCTTGCGGGCTTTATTTACAAATAAATCTTTAAAAATAATATTTTTTATAAACTTATATTTATATATCATACACTCCAAAGAGAAACCTCTATCAGCTTAAATAAAATGGAAAAACCGACCGTTGGATGAGATTATTATAATAAATTATGAGTGCGGTAAAAAATTTAGCCAATTTCACCATATTTTTTATTCCAATCGAATTGGTCAACCGTCGTTACTTGTATGTTTTCTTGGTTGACCGATGGCATGACGACCGCGAAACGTGCTTATTTTTTCATATCACGTCTGTAAATATTTTATCGATGGATGTGCGTGGACATAAGATAAAAATTTCAATTTTAATTACAAAGATGTTGGCCTATATTAATTTGCCTCCTAAAGTTGTATGACTTGTATATTGCATTTAAATTGTTGAGGTTCATTCTAAAGCAACCATGAACTGGAAAATGAATTTAGAGAATCAACCGCTTGATTGAGAGATTGTAATGTTTTATGGTGATTGTAAAAAATTCAGCTAATTTGATTCTCGTTTCTAATTCGATCAATTAAGTCAAATTTAGTTACTCTTATAAACCTATATCTATATATCATACACTCCAAAGAGCAACCCTTATCAATTCGAAAATGGAAAAATGGACCGTTGGATGACATTATTACAATAAATTATTAGTGTGGTAAAAAATTTAGCCAATTTCACCATATTTTCGAATCCGATCGAATTGGTCAACCGAAATCACTTGTATGTTTTCTTGGTTGACTGATGGCATGACGACCGCGAAACGTGCTTATTTTTTCACATCACGTTTGTAAATATTCCATCGATGGATTTGTGTGGACATGAGATAAAAAAAAAAATTAAATTACAAACACATTGGCCTATACCAATTTTCCTCTTAAAGTTGTATGACTTATACATTACATTTAAATTGTTGAGGTTCATTCTAAAGCAACCATGAAGTGGAAAATGAATTCGGAGAAACCAACCGCTCGATGGAGAGATTGTAATATTTTATGGTGGTTGTAGAAAATTCAGCCAATTTGGTTGTCGTTTCGAATTCGATCCACTAGGTCAAACTTAGTTACTCTTATAAACTTATATTTATATCATACACTCCAAAGAGCAACCCCTATCAATTCAAAGAAAATGGAAAAACCGACCGTTGGATGAGTTTATTACAATAAATTATGAGTGTGGTAAAAAATTTAGCCAATTTCACCATATTTTCGAATCCGATCGAATTGGTCAACCGATATGTAGAATATATATATATATATATATATATATGTACTAATGCACATATTCTATATAAAAGTATAAGAACTTCCACACACACACACACGCACGCAGATATATATATATATATAGAGAGAGAGAGAGATATATATATATACACACACACACACACACTCATAATTTATATATATATATATATCTCTCTCTCTCTATATATATATATATATATATATATGATAGGAGCAAAAAAATGTGACGATATTATTAATTATGTGCCTCATTTTAGCCTTGTTTCTCCCTTAAGTTTTGTGTTTTTAGTCATTAAGTCATTTTGAAAGTCTTGTTGAGTGTTTGGAGTGAAATAGGCGGAAAAAGTAAAATTCATGAAAAATCCTAGCTGGATCAGGATTCCTAACTGTCAACTATTTTTGCGGTCTTTACATTTTAATTTCTCTTTATTTTCTCTAGAAAATTCTGATATTCTCCTGCTTGTTGTAGGAAACGTTGCCTGGTTGAACTCTTGAAAACAGCAATGATGGAGTCATAAAATAAAGCATTAAGATATTTGACCAAGCAATGAAGAAGGGAAATAAAGGAGAAAAGATGTTTTCAGTTGAGGAATAAAAGAGAAAGACGTTTCAGCTGGAAAATAAATAAGAGAAAGACGTTTTCAGTTGGGAAATAAAGGAGAAAAGATGTTTTCAGTTGAGGAATAAAAGAAAAAGATGTTTCAGCTGGAAAAATAAATAAGAGAAAGACGTTTCAGCTTGGAAATTAAAGGAATTGCCCTATTATGAGAGGAGTTAAGGCCATAAAGAAGACGTTTCAGTTGGGAAAGCCAACCAATGCTCCCCTATAAATAGGCAACGTCCAGAACTGAATTTGCATCACTTCCCAGCTAAGATAATTCATTGCCTATCACTTCCCAGCTAAGATCACTTCCCAGCCAAGATCACTTCCCAGCCAAGATCATTCCAAGACTACCCAATTCACTCCTCAAACCTCCATATCTTACAAGACAGTGACCACCATCCATCCATCAATCTACAAAGCTCTAAGGCGCTGAGTCAAGGACGCTCCACCACCATAGTAGAGACAAGTTCATCACCTTGTTGCTAAGCCGCTGAGGAAAGCTTCAAAGTGTAACTATGACTCTACTTATAATTTTTGTTTCGGTTTTGTGTGTTTCAATTTGCGAGTTGTGTAATTGGAGACATGGAATTTTCAGAATATTTTTATTAATATTTTTGAGATTTTCAGTTTATTATTGAGTTAATTTCAAGAATTCTTTTATGATGCATGTTACAATCTTGTGCCCTTTTACGTGTTTAGGTAATTTTCAGAGTTAGGTTAATAAGTTTGCATGCTAGAATAATGGTGAGAGTTCTTGTGTGTTTTCTTAATTTGCCAAGAGTAATTGTTATTTGTTAAGGCGCTGAGTTAAACAAGTAGCAATTAGTTCTAAAAAGTGGTAAAAACTATGTTCAATGATTAAACGATTCTGGAAATTACGTGTTAAATTCTATGTCTAATGGTTAATTTGCACGTGTGAGTTGATTCGAGGGTTAGATAATACTACTAGTTAAGAGAATTACGCTGAGTGTTTTCGAAAATTAGTAGTATTAGGCTTGGTAAGGACTTTTCCGATTCAAGCCTACATTAGAATGAATCAGATAAGTGGATTGATCCGCTGAGGCTTTTCATTTGAGCTCTTATCTAGGCATTTAAGGTGGGCACATTTTTGTAGCATGTTGAAATGGATTTTCTGTTTTTACAGTTAGTAATTTCTGAGTGGTATTGGTCTAGGTTAAGGAAGTCGATCACTGTATATAGTTTTATTTGTTTTGTTTTTATTTTTAAGTAGATTAGAAACCAAATTCAAAAACCCCCATTTTATTCTTTTATTTGTTAGTTGACCTTTTTGTGTAGGTGTACCCTACAATCCCCGGACTGAACGATCCCTGCTTATCCTATACTGACAACTACATTTTGCAGGGTTAAATTGTGAGGCTATTTCAGCCGCATCAATTTTTGGCGCCGTTGCCGGGGATTGTTAAAATCCCTTGCACTTAAAGTGTCATCGATTTTGTTGTATATAGAATGCATGCTAAGTTTTGTACTACACTTGTGGAATGGTGACAAATTGCGATTTCGGTTAGGCCAACCTTTAATTGTGATTTAGTTTAAGTTTTATAAGTGTTACAAAATTAAGCATGTCTTTTATCATTGTTGTACAAGTTGTTGAAGTTGTTTTTTTTTTTTTAAACCATATTGTAAATTGAATGTGTTTCACTTAGATTTTTTTCAGCATGTTGTAAATTGTATATTGTACATTGTAGAATGAGTTTTTTTTTAGCATGCTGTAAATTGTATGTGTTTCACTTAGATTAATATACTTAGGTTATGAATTTAGCTAAATACTTAATTGTTGTAAGTGTGTAAAATCGTATTAGTAGACAAGGGCCCTTTTGTTAATATTGGCCTAAACCCTTCATTAGTACCTTACTAAGGTCTCTTGAGGTTGAGGGCGGCCTTTATTAGCACTTGGAGAACGGTCTAACATATAAGTTAATTTCCCAGCTGAGTAAGGGGCATACGGATGGTGTCTAAGGTTGAGACCCTGGGTGATGGGTTCAATTGGATCTCAGAGATACTATAGAATGAGCGTAAACCACTATGTGGGAGTAGCCGATAGGGGCCTAAACCTCAATGAGGGAGTAGCCTCCGTAGTATCACCAAAATGAGTCCTCCCTCTCACTTACCTCTTAATCTGGCCATTCTGCCTTCTGAAACAAAGGAAAGAGACTTGTGTCTGGGCGACTATCCCTATATCGTATCTCACCAATAGTAGTGGTTTCTATTGGGCTCGACTTACAACTTGGAATCAATTGAGATATTAACTATGTTTATAATAATAAAAAATAAAAATGTTGTGTGACATGCTTAAGGTATATTGGATTAAACATGACTTTGTCGAGGGTAGCTGTTCTATAGTCCCATTGCACAAACGAGGTCCTCTGTTCTAGTACCTAAGTATGTAAATGTAAAAGTAACTTAGAAAGTAGGAAAGGCATAATGTTTGTATTCCTAACCTTGTATATGTTACTAACACTTGACCGAGCACGTGTGAACAAGGAGAAGAGTCCAGGCTGAAGGACTATAAATATTAAGCGCTGCATGGGAAGCAACCCATTTCAATTGAAGCTGTGGAGGAGCCATCAACGAGAGTTTGACATTTCTATCCCTTCACTTGCTTAGGTTGAATTGTACTTGTGTCTTTGTTTGTTTGTTTGTTTGTTTTACCCTTCTCTTATTTTCGTAGCCCCCCCATATTTAGGGTCTATATACCATATTTTTTGCCTACATTGAGGACAATGTAGATTCTAAGTGTGGGGTGGGTTTACACCTTTATTTTCAGAATTTTTTCAGTTTAAAAAAAAAAATTTAAAAAAATGTTGGTTTTAGAGTCTTTTTGTTTGTTTGATTCTTAGGATGCCCCTAACGTCTAGGATGAACATGTCTCTGAATTCATGGCTGAAGGTTTTCACAATCGAAATAGGACTTAATTGAATTCTGTGGTTAATCGACATTGTAATGCTTGTATGAAGATTTGAGATAGGATTGTAACTTGGTTCATTAAGCATGCTAGGATTAAGTCTGATTCATTTTACCCTAAGTGAGCTGTTGAGCTAAAATACTTTCTTTTCGAGTGCTTATTGATAAATTCAAAATTTCATGGCTGTATTTGCAAAACCTCATCATTCTTTGAAAATCCAATGATCATGTGCCATAGATTTTAATGGACTAGAGAGTACTAGAACTCGGCTGTTGTGACTGTCAAAACTTGTATGCCATAATATGCACTGATCTTGGATAGGATAGAAGGCATTAGGGTAACCACCATAGCCAAACAAGCATGTGTCCCCAACTGTGCCCGTCGTGGGACTCCTTAGAATGAACCCCTTTGAGCCTACGTTGAAAACCTTTGTTTCATCACCCTCACTACCCTACCATGAGCTTAGTACAGGATATCTCTACCCTTGTCTTAGGGACTTAGTAGAGCATGACATAGTATGTAGGGGTGACGATGAAAGACAAGTGTGGGGTGGGGAAAATCCAAGAAAAAAAAAATTTTGCCGTAAAAATAAAAATGAAAAAGAAAGAAAGAAAAGCGGCAAAAGAGGAGGCAAATTGAAAAGAAAACTCTTGGGAAATTGTTGAACTGTGGTTTTGGACTTTCAAATTTGTAGAAGGCTCAAAGTTGAAAATTATGCCTTTGTCCATTCCCATGTTGGTTAGAGTGAAGGTTTGGCCCAAAACAATGATATTTGGTCTGCAAAAATGATGACATAAGGTGGTCCTTATATGCTCTGCTAGGTCCTTAGGATTTTTGTATCCTTAATCTTCATTTCGAAAACCCTAGCTTAGCCCCATTACAACCTGTTTTAAGTGCTGACTTGATCCTTGAGATGGGCAGTCTTTGGTTAGTGGAGTCAGGTACGCAGTCGAGCTTATGGTTTAGGTCCATTTGTGCACTTAGTCATTTCATGAGGTCTTTAAAAATTCTTCACAAAATGCGTTTATTGATGAAATATGCAAGCTGTTTGTTGCCTTACAATTTATTCTCTTGCATATACTTGAGAGTGAAGCTTTTAAGCATAGCCATTTCTGAGAGAAAAATCGAGAGTATGCCCTGTGAGTTTGGATTGGACTTGTTCGAAACATGCTATCATTCACTGTATAACTTAAGTTCTCCATATCTTGCTTAGTCATATGAATGTCACAGGTTTATTAACCATGGAATTATCTACGCAATTTTGATTAAGTGTTTAACGTGAAAGCCATGAGTTTGGAGTCTCTGAGACAACAGTTAGGAGCAATACAGTCATTTACTTGCTTTTTGTTGAGTCGTTGTTTTGTTTTGTATTTTTGTTTTGCTAAGGGACTAGCAAAAGCTAAGTGTGGGGTAGTTGATAGGAGCAAAAAAATGTGACGATATTAATAATTATGTGCCTCATTTTAGCCTTGTTTCTCCCTTAAGTTTTGTGTTTTTAGTCATTAAGTCATTTTGAAAGTCTTGTTGAGTGTTTGGAGTGAAATAGGCGGAAAAAGTAAAATTCATGAAAAATCCTAGCTGGATCAGGATTCCTAACTGTCAACTATTTTTGCGGTCTTTACATTTTAATTTCTCTTTATTTTCTCTAGAAAATTCTGATATTCTCCTGCTTGTTGTAGGAAACGTTGCCTGGTTGAACTCTTGAAAACAGCAATGATGGAGTCATAAAATAAAGCATTAAGATATTTGACCAAGCAATGAAGAAGGGAAATAAAGGAGAAAAGATGTTTTCAGTTGAGGAATAAAAGAGAAAGACGTTTCAGCTGGAAAATAAATAAGAGAAAGACGTTTTCAGTTGGGAAATAAAGGAGAAAAGATGTTTTCAGTTGAGGAATAAAAGAAAAAGATGTTTCAGCTGGAAAAATAAATAAGAGAAAGACGTTTCAGCTTGGAAATTAAAGGAATTGCCCCATTATGAGAGGAGTTAAGGCCATAAAGAAGACGTTTCAGTTGGGAAAGCCAACCAATGCTCCCCTATAAATAGGCAACGTCCAGAACTGAATTTGCATCACTTCCCAGCTAAGATAATTCATTGCCTATCACTTCCCAGCTAAGATCACTTCCCAGCCAAGATCACTTCCTAGCCAAGATCATTCCAAGACTACCCAATTCACTCCTCAAACCTCCATATCTTACAAGACCGTGACCACCATCCATCCATCAATCTACAAAGCTCTAAGGCGCTGAGTCAAGGACGCTCCACCACCATAGTAGAGACAAGTTCATCACCTTGTTGCTAAGCCGCTGAGGAAAGCTTCAAAGTGTAACTATGACTCTACTTATAATTTTTGTTTCGGTTTTGTGTGTTTCAATTTGCGAGTTGTGTAATTGGAGACATGGAATTTTCAGAATATTTTTATTAATATTTTTGAGATTTTCAGTTTATTATTGAGTTAATTTCAAGAATTCTTTTATGATGCATGTTACAATCTTGTGTCCTTTTACGTGTTTAGGTAATTTTCAGAGTTAGGTTAATAAGTTTGCATGCTAGAATAATGGTGAGAGTTCTTGTGTGTTTTCTTAATTTGCCAAGAGTAATTGTTATTTGTTAAGGCGCTGAGTTAAACAAGTAGCAATTAGTTCTAAAAAGTGGTAAAAACTATGTTCAATGGTTAAACGATTCTGGAAATTACGTGTTAAATTCTATGTCTAATGGTTAATTTGCACGTGTGAGTTGATTCGAGGGTTAGATAATACTACTAGTTAAGAGAATTACGCTGAGTGTTTTCGAAAATTAGTAGTATTAGGCTTGGTAAGGACTTTTCCGATTCAAGCCTATATTAGAATGAATCAGATAAGTGGATTGATCCGCTGAGGCTTTTCATTTGAGCTCTTATCTAGGCATTTAAGGTGGGCACATTTTTGTAGCATGTTGAAATGGATTTTCTGTTTTTACACTTAGTAATTTCTGAGTGGTATTGGTCTAGGTTAAGGAAGTCGATCACTGTATATAGTTTTATTTGTTTTGTTTTTATTTTTAAGTAGATTAGAAACCAAATTCAAAAACCCCCATTTTATTCTTTTATTTGTTAGTTGACCTTTTTGTGTAGGTGTACCCTACAATCCCCGGACTGAACGATCCCTGCTTATCCTATATTGACAACTACATTTTGCAGGGTTAAATTGTGAGGCTATTTCAGCCGCATCAATATATATATATATATATATATATATAAACACACACACACAAATATAAATCTATATGTGTGTGTGTGTGTGTGTATTTATAAACACATACACAAATATCTACACACACACACACATATATATATATATATAATATTTTACCGGCTTTTACGGGACGGGCAGGGTTTTTGTGGGCTTTTGGAGGGCCGGCCCACTACCCACCGAGGTGGGCTTTTGCGGGCTTTTTAACGGGCCGGGCCGGGCTTTTAGCCCTCAAGGCCGGCGGGCCTCCATCGGCCCGCTTGATCCGCAGGTTTTTTGATGAGGCCTACTCCACACTTTCACTTTTACCTTTTACATCCTTTTTTTACTGAATTTACCTTTACTTTCACCTTCTTCACTTTTTACCACTTTACCACAGTAAAACTCATTTAATCCAACTTTTACCATTTTCTTTATTTTCCTTTTCTTCCAAAAACAAATCCATTTCTTTCTTCCTCTTCTTTTTCTTTTGGCCAAAACTACACAACAACAATCACCAAATCTTCCACAACAAAATTCCAACACTTTGAAAATTAGGCTAATAAAATCCTACTAATTAAACTCTTCTCAAAAATCTAATTTTCACAATTTTTCCAACAACAACAAAGCTCAACAAAATCAAAATCAACCAAATAAATTCCAAAAATTCTAGGGTTGTCCAAAACCCATTCCTTACTCTTTCTTCTTCAAAACTCATGGCCTATTCCTTCTCCTTGGCCTTCTTCACCCACAAATCCGTCCAACATCAACAACTCAACCAAAAAACTCGAAAACAAGGCTGCATAGATAGATCCTTACCACAAATCCTTGCCAAACCCGTAGCCTAGCTTCATGGTTTAGGGATAAATCGGGTTCATGCACCAAAAATCAAAATGGAAATCAAAAACTCGAATTTGATAAGAAAGATGTATATATCGAAGGAATAGAGGCTAGATTAGGATGGATAATACCTTGACTTGAACTTGGAAAGAAGAAATCACAAAAAGCCCCAATTTAGCTTCGGGTTCTATGGTTTTTGGAGGATTAAATGGCTAAATTTCATGATTTTGGTTGGAGAAATGGAAAGAGGGGATGAAGAGAAGAAAATCTAGAAATTTTGGTTGAAATCCGGGTTCCGGCGATGGCGGCGACCGGCGGCGGTGCAGCTGCTAGGTGGCAACGGCGATTTCTGGCGAGAATGAAGAGAGAGAAGCTCTTAGGTAGAGAGAGAGAGAGAGGAAAGGGAGAAAATGAGGAAGAGGCTAGGGTTTTGGAGAGAATGAGATGCTTAAATACCTCTCCCATTAATGAATGCGAAATGCCCAATTTGCCCATCCTTTTGGGCCAATGGGCTTGGGCTGCTCCTATCTCATTTTCCTCTTAATTTTCCTTAAGCCCACTCCAAAAATGCATCTTCAAACATCCTTATTTCTCAGATACTTCACCGAATCCTTTAGGGAAAACTTTCCGGGCTTGTCCTAAGCCTCAATACTTTAAAAATACTTTTCTAGACCCAAATTGGATTTTCTCAAATTTCTTAATCCTTTAAATGGCCTCAAAGTCTTAACCTAAGCACGAATACTTGTGTACCATACGAATACATAATTTCATACGTTATACGACAAATTAAAATAAACAATAAAAACTACAAGGGTCTACATGACTACTTTCAAATCCGGATATTGCTTTGTGTGATACAAGATATTGGACGGATCTCTGTTTTATACTGAGCATATTGGCAAGGAAAGATCTTGTGAATTGTGTTTGTTGTCTCGGAGAACTGGTTGTTGTTTGAATTGAATACATGTAATGGATTTCTTTGGAGGAATTGAGTGAGTTTTACCACCTTAGTCCCATTATTGGTGGTGATGGGTTGAGCTATTTGTGATATTAGTTCTTGCCTTGATCGAACTTTCTACCACATGGTGACCCTTAATTGGAAATGTATAGAAAGTTGTGGTACGAGTGATATCCGGTCACCACCACTTGTTTAATGGTAAGATGACTTAAACAAGAAGTAGGAGTTGAGTTTGAATTAATTGATTGGACTTAAGTTTTATCAAGGTTTCAACCGACATTTAAAATACTAAATTGTTGGGCTATTATGGTTGATTTGTGTGTTGGATTATTTCCTAGTGAGAAGAGACTTGGAAAAATTTTGGTGCACTTTTGGTTAGCACAAGGAAGTTTTTGGGATTGTTGTTGTAACTGAATCTTATTAATTAAGGGTTGTTCAAAGAGCGGATTTTCGGCTATTTTATCCTCTTTTTTGTAAGAAGAGTTGGCTATACTCTAGTACTTGTAAGTTCAACGTTGTTTGACATGACTGATTTGTGGTGATTCTTGTAACATCGGATAATGCACTTATTCGATATCTTATTTGTCCTGTTTCGAAAAGTAATTTTTCCTTTCTGTGGTATTCACAATGTTATTCTTTTAAGTAATCAACTTTGAGCTTTTCATTGTCATTATTCTATGACTTATATTTGGGCACTTGTTTGAAATTCTCTTCAGGCTGTTTAGATCAAAAGGTTTTTGTAAATTTTCTCTAGCAGTGGGTAAGGCTTTTCTGTAATGCATGAAGGCAGATCTATATTTGTAAGACTGTTGAGTTCAATGAGAGATGTTGTAAATATTGATTTGATTGCAGTTATTAGCCAGGTTCCAACTTAAAGATTGTTCATTTCAAATGTTGAATTTCTTTTCTAGTTGGTCAAAGGATTTGGAGCAATTATTAGTGTTGTTGGAGACATCATAGTCCATTAAAGGATTTGAAACATACAGGGTTTGGAAAATTTCCACAATGTCGTGCCTATAGAAGAATTGTCATGGGGTGACGACAGACAGTTGGAGATATTCTATATGGGGCTAGTAGAGTAGTTATAAGAGAGAGTTTTCCTAGTTGACTAAGAAATCTATTTTATTTGAAGATTAGAATTTTAGTCAAGCATCTAGTAAAATGGATTGTGGTGCTTTCGGTAATGAGAATTACCTTGGTATGTGAAGTAAAATTATCATTTGGGGCAATAAAGGTCAATGAGAACAATATGGATTCAAGCAGATTTCAGACTTACGACTATTAAATAAGTGTAGCCTCAACTAAGAACAACTTGAGTGTGATGCACCTCCTCCCGGATTGAGTATCTGGGCTGGAGTAGAGCTAGTAGTTATGATTCTTGCTTTGTACCGAATTTCTAGAGACGTGGTACATAACATAGGTAGTTAAGTGAGTACTAACTTGTGGGAATATTAGCAGTTATGATTGGAGACATTGGTAATTAGTAGAGCTCTTGAGACACAGTTGAGTTCGAAAAGTTTTCCACATTATCGTATTTATCAAAAGTTTTTAAGGACAACGCTACTTAGTCAGTTTAAAGTGTTATAAATGTGGCCAGCAGGGTACCTATCAAAGAAGTTTTCCTAGTTGACTTAGATGTCATCTCAAGGCTTGATCAATGTTTTAGTTAGGTATTAGAGTAGCGCAGAGGAAGTGTAGTGGCCCCATAACCTACATGATTAAGAACTTATAGATTTGTTCGAGGTTACCCTTTGATATGCTTGACAACTATGGGACCTTTACGTGGACAACATTTGATCAGAAATTTAAGCACAAACAAACAAGGAAGGAAGTGTTTTTTTTGTGGTAGGTAAGGAAGTTATTTGTTTTGGATTTGTCGATTAACAGTGACCATCTTGTGGTTATCACAATGTTGTTGGTGAATAGGTTGGATCTTCGCCATTCGACTTTTATGAAAAGGTTACAAAATGCTACTATTTCAATAGGATAGTTTGCGATGTCAATACCTTGTGTCACCTGAGCCACCCGTTGAAATGAATTTCTTGACACCAAAATTTTTGCACTTGTGAGTATGTGGTGCTACATTGCAAGACCAGTGATTTGACTTTGGACATTGATAATTCTAGGTTATAAACTTGTTTTCATTGCCTGTGTAGTGGGGATCATCAGGGATACTATTGGTTGTTGACTTGAGGTTACAAAAGGAAAGCTTAATCTAAGAAAGAGTCGATAAGTTTTGAGATTGTTGTATTTTGAATCAATTGGTGTGCCCTTTTCTTTTCTAACAGATATGTTAATTTCAAGGATGAAATTTTTATAAGGAGGGGAGATTGTCACGTCCCGAACCTAAAATTTTCCAGACATCTCCGACGACTTGTAGCGGCTGGACCTGGGCAGACCAACTCCCCTCCTTGTTATGGTCCTCCTAGTGGTGGCCTCTAGCATCGATTCTCGGTCACGGTGGTGCAGCAACATGGCGAACTCGAGTGCAATAGGACTCGATTGGAAATCCTAGTTTCGGCGACGTCACGGCTTCAAGTTTTCTGGGTTGAATTAGTAGAAGCCTCCCTGATTGATTTGTGGTGTTTGTTTTGATCGATTCATGTTGGAATCAGATCAACTCAAGGTGATAGGCGGTGATCTAGGCTGTGTTGGCTTGAATCCCAGGTATTAAGGTTGATCTATTTGGTGTTCTTGACATTTTGGACGGTTGGATTAATCTAGTTTTGAGTTTTGGCCAGTAGTGGTTGTACCACCGACTATGGAGGCGTTTTGGTGACCTTCCGGCCATGTAATGGATAGTTTCTGGTTTTATATATCATCTACTTTTCGATTGAGCGTTTTGATATATAATACGTAATTTTTGGAGATCATATGATTAAGTTGTGATTTTTAACGTTTTGGACCTTTCGATGATTCAATCCGTGAGGATTTGAGCGTTCGATCGACTTGTGATTTTGACATATCAATCGCAGAAGTATTCTGGAGACATTGGGTGGTCTCGATGTGGTTTCGCCTCGATTGGAGTCACTTTGGGGATTTTAGTTCAAAACAGGGGTTTTGAACTTAAATCGTTTGTGAATCGTTACTAAGTTGAAACCGTATGTGATTAGGTACTTGACGAAGTATTCTTGGATGTTGTTTTGTGGTTTGGCTGCTTTGTTCTATATTGAAGACGCAGCGGGAATTTCGAGGTGAGTAATTTCACAATGTTCATTTACGAACGGGCTTACCTTATCGTTTTGATAGTTATTTAGTTAATTGCAAACTATAGTTGGTATTAGTAGCATTCCTGAGTGAATGTCTACGTATATATATATTTATGTGAAATATATATGTGTAGGTGGATTTGTGTGATAAAACAATAACTGTGGGTGTGTGCATTTTATTGTTTTGGGTGTGACTTTTCATGAAACAATATTTTGTGAAATTGTTGATTTCTATTGTTTGAAAAGTGTTGTATATTGTGGAACATTTTAGCTCGCCGGTGGTTTATTTAAATGTGGGTCTTGTACCGGGAGTAATTGATAGGGATCAATTACGGGGAATCTTTTATTTTAGATTCGTGTAACATTTTGGGTCCAGTGCGACTCCTTTAATGTTTTGGTATTTATACTGTGGATCCAAAGACTCACGAGTTGAGGATCATGGATCACGAAATGTGATCGTGGGTGGGAAAATCAGGAATTCACGCCTTTGGCCGGGTTAGTGGATACGATCAGTTAGAGCTCTAGTCTGTCCGCCGTGATTTGTTTCTTGATTGAAATGTGAGTGTTTATCTCGTGATTCGTGTGGGTTTATCCTGTGATTTGTGTGAGTTGTTTCTTGATTGAAACATGTGAGTTGTTTTGAGTTACTCATATAAGCTTGCAAAAGCTTACCGGGTTTGTTGTGTGACAACCCCGGTGCACCATTTAAACGGTGTAGGGGTTAATCCTGCAGGTCAGGATAATCGTGGCTGAAGCTGAGGTAGCGCCTTTACAGCTTTACGGTAGGAAGCCATTTTTATGACTTTATCATTATTAAGACTTCCGCTTGCAATGAGCTCTGAGGAGTATTTACGTTTTATTTTGTTGTTGATAATTTAATTCGTAAGCTTGTGTAATATATACTGTGGAGCGAGTGTATATTAACTTGAGGGTTCAGTGCATCAGTATGTACTTGGTTTAAAGGGAAAAAGTTTCGATGTATGTTTTATTGATGGCTAAACGATCAAGCATATACATTATGGGATTATACATCGATTTTTATTTGTGTTAAAAATCAGGGGTGTGACATGAACTTTGGTTAATCCTTTCAATAAAGAGAAAATGTTACAAACAGTACTTGAACTATGGCTCATTCTTAACTTCAATACCCGACTATGTAAAACTATCACTTTGGTACCCCAGTTTGAAGTCTGACCCAAGAATGGTACACGTCGTCCATCATGGCGTTAACTAGCTAACCACGTGGCATATTTTGAGGGCCCTCATGGTTTGCCACGTAGTATAGACTTAACGCTGTGATAGACAGCGTGTACCATTCTTGGGTCGAGCTTTAAAGTTGGGGTACCAAAGTGATAGTTTTGCATTGTCAGGTACTGAAGTTAGGAGTCGGCCTAAGTTCAGGTACTGTTTGAAATATTTTCTCTTCAATAAAAGCTAAATCTTTTGTGTCTTATCCATTGACCAAGGGTGAAATAACTGATAGGAGCACAATGTACGACAATATTAATGAGTATATGCCCCATTTTAGCCTTGTTTCTCCCTTAAGTTTCGTGTTTTGAGTCATCGAGTCATTTTAAGAGTCTTGTAGAGTGTTTGGAGTGAAATAGGTGGAAAAAGTAAAATTCATGAAAAATCCTAGCTGGATCAGGATTCCTCACTGTCGACTGTTTTTGCGGTCTTTACATTTTAATTCCCTTTATTTTCTCTAGAAAATTCTGATATTCTCCTGCTTGTTGTAGGAAACATTGCCTGGTGGAACTCTTGGAAACAGCAATGATGGAGTCATAAAATAAAGCATTAAGATATTTGACCAAGCAATGAAGAAGGGAAATAAAGAAGAAAGACGTTTTCAGTTGGGGAATAAAGGAGAAAGACGTTTTCAGTTGAGGAATAAAAGAAAAAGATGTTTCAACTGGAAAATAAATAAGGGAAAGATGTTTCAGCTTGGAAATTAAAGGAATTGCCCAATTATGAGAGGAGTTAAGTCCTTAAAGGAGATGTTTCAGTTGGAAAATTAAAGGAATTACGATGCAATGCCATCCGTCCAATGATGAAGGGTATGATAGACAAAAGCCAACCAATGCTCCCCTATAAATAAGCAACGTTTAGAACAGAATTTTCATCACTTCCCAGCCAAGATCACTTCCTGGCCTATCACTTCCCAGCCAAGATCATTTCCTGGCCAAAAACTTTTCCGAGACTTTGCCCAATTCACTCCTTAAACTTCCATCACCTACAAGACCGTGACACCATCCATCCATCAATCTACAAAGCTCTAAGGCGCTGAGTCAAGGACGCTCCACCACCATAACAGAGACGAGTTTATCACCGTGTTGCTAAGCCGCTGAGGAAAGCTTCAAAGTGTAACTATGACTCTACTTACAATTTTTATTTAGGTTTTGTGTGTTTCAATTTGCGAGTTGTGTAATTGGAGACATGAAATTTTCAGAATATTTTTATTAATATTTTTGAGATTTTCAGTTTATTATTGAGTTGATTTCGAGAATTCTTTTATGATGCATGTTACAATCTTGTGCCCTTTTACGTGTTTAGGTAATTTTCAGAGTTAGGTTCATAAGTTTGCATGCTAGAATAACGGTGAGAGTTCTTGTGTGTTTGCTTAATTTGCCAAGAGTAATTGTTATTTGTTAAGACGCTGAGTTAAACAAGTAGTAATTAGTTCTAACGAGTGGTAAAAATCATGCTTTAATGATTAAACGATTCTGGAAATTACGTGTTAAATTCTATGTCTAATGGTTAATTTGCACGTGTGAGTTGATTCGAGAGTTAGATAATACTACTAGTTAAGAGAATTACGCTGAGTGTTTTCAAAAATTAGTAGTATTAGGCTTAGTAAGGACTTTTCCGATCGAAGCCTACATTAGAATGAATCAGATAAGTGGATTGATCCGCTGAGGCTTTTCATTTGAGCTCTTATCTAGGCATTAAAGATGGACACATTTTTGTAGCATGTTGAAATGAATTTTCTGTTTTTACACTTAGTAATTTCCAAGTGGTATTGGTTTAGGTTAGGGAAGTCGATCATTGTATATAGTTTTATTTGTTTTGTTTTTATTTTTAAGTAGATTAGAAACCAAATTCAAAAACCCCCATTTTATTTTTTTATTTGTTAATTGACCTTTTTGTGTAGGTGTACCCTACAATCCCCGGACTGAACGATCCCTGCTTATCCTATACTGACAACTACATTTTGCAGGGTTAAATTGTGAGGCTATTTCAGCCGCATCAATAACTATCCAACACTCTCAAAGCCACAACATGTAAACACATAAACAAACGTAATTCATGGTAGGAAAAATCAAGAGTAGAGTTAGAGAAATGCAAACTCTTTGAAGATCGATCCTCCACTTAGCTCCATAGTCCAAAATAGGTGATAACCTCACAAGGCCAAGTTAGGCACTTACCATCCCTAGCTCCATGCATCACCAATCGAAGGAACCTCACACTTAAGCTTTGAACACATCAACCCATGCTCTCAGCTACTCCCAAACTCCCAAATTCTTCATCGTGGATTATTTTTTCTTCATTTTGGAGTCCGCCAATCCGGGTTTAAGTTTAAGGACATTAACAAGGTCCAAAATGCCTCAACTTAAAACAAAACAAACTACAAAATTATAACTTTAACAATTTCTAGAAAATTAGAACTCAAATTAGATTTTGTAAGTAGAAAAGCAAAAGGGAAAAGGAATCCAAATTTGGGTATTGTCTAACACTCAACTGTTCAGTAACTCCTCATGAAATACGACCAGGTAAGAGTAAGAAGAGATTTTGGTGGAGCCGAAACTCACTTGATTACACTTCTCTCATTCAAATTTTACCTAGACATCGTATCCAATCGGATGAGCCTACTTGTGAAGAGTGAATAAACTCGACATTACGAAGATGGAATCCAAATCCTATTTACTTAAAACTACAAGCTCTAATCAAATTCTAATTTAAAGAAATAAGTTAAAGCACTAATTTAAATAACAAATTTTAAATAAGTAACAAAAAAGTGAAATTGCATAAGTAATAAGCAAATAGCAAATAGGCAAGACTATTTTCATTACTTTCAACATGCTCAAATTTTTTTTGTTAGTCCTTCTATTACCACAATTTACCAATTTATTTTCCCAGAGTACTTATATCAATTTCGAAAATTAAACTACCACACAAAAACTACCAAATAATTAAAGAAAAAAAAAAGAGAAACTAGAAAAAATGGGTTCTCTAGTCCCACAGTAACCTAATAGGGATTGAGATTTACCTCAATCCTCGACAACGGCGCCAAAAACTTGTTGGGGACATCATTGAGTATGAAAGTGTGTGTAAATTTGTGTATGATGTCCCCAAGATTAGGAGGTCAAGTTTTAGTAAAGGGGAAAAGTAAGAGTATCGTACCCAAGGGATTGAGTAAATCTACTCTAGCTAAATCACCGTGAAAATAAACCTAGAAAACACATGCAAAGTCTACCTTTTTACAAATTCACAACCTTAGCCCTTTGGAAGCTAAAGATCATGAGGATGGTATTTACAATTGTGGTAGTGAAAGGTTTGGTTGATTTTAATTTGGATAAAGACAATTAAATGCATAAAATAAAATAAACAAATAAAAATATAGAGACTAAATCAATGAGAAGTATAGAGACTTAGGCATCACATCTAACCTTACTCATGCACAAAATGTAACACATATTTGATGTAATGCTTTGATAAATTTCCCCTTAGTGCTTTGACGAAGCTACCAAGAAACCAACTAGTCATACAATTTAACAATCTCTTCCGAAACAAAGCTAAATTACACAACCTTTATACCATTTAAATCTTCCGGATCCAAAATGGCCTATGGTGCCGTGAGCCTAAATTCTTCCGGAACCTAAACTCACAACATCATGCTTTAATTTCAAGGTAAGAAATTCAAGCAACTTAGTTCTTTCCGTAGGAATAAGCTAAGCCACACCTATTTAGCTACACATGCTCACGGAATCAAGAGTTTATCAAGTTCATGTTTCTGATTTATTAATTTCCTAAAGCATGCTTCTAGGTGATAAATCTATAAACACACTTAGGATACATGAAAGTATAGTAGCCAAAAGATTCAAAACATGCATAAACATCAAGGGATCGTCTACAGTACATTAATGTACTGATACATCAAGTAAACTAGTTCAATACAGAGGTAGACTAGCTCAGTACATGGGTAGACATGCATGGAGTTAGTCTACATTTGTACCGAGGTAGTCTACCTCTGTATTGAACCTAGTCTACTTGATGTATCGGTACATTAATATACTGAAGTATTTTCCTAAATATATGAAGTTTTACCAGTAGAACAACACATTCGTTGTTTTATTAGCAAAGTGGTTCTGAAAACTTGTAATAGTGAAGTATTAACGCTTATTAAAACTAGATTACCACTTTTTACCACAATTTGTTGTTTTATTGATAAAACATTTCTCAAACTTGTAATAATGAAATATTAACATTGATTACAACTTGATTACCACATTTTACCATAATTCGTTTTGTCATCAATTTTATGACTTAAGCTTGGAATATTGAAGTATTAGCAAAATTACAACCTCTATTATCATAAAATCATAAGAGAATTAAATAAATTTTTTTTTTTTTCAAAAAGACTCGTCCTTAGCTCTCTCCGTCTTTCTTTTCCTTTCTCTTTTTTCCTTCTTTCTTCTTGTTTCTTAGTCCATAGTTGAAATTCTAGTGTATCAGAGCCAGGCGGCCTGACCATGCTCCGCTATCACTTCTCTGCTGCAATTCTCTCCGTCCTTAGTTTCTCTTATGTTTGAATTTATAGAAATCTAATCGAACATCTTGTCATTTCTCAGTACACCTATATTGATCGTTGATTTTCATCTTTCTTTTGAACTGTGTATCTTAAGATGCAAAAGCAACTAGTATCTACGGCATTGGCGTTTCTTTTAATTAGTTACAAGGGAATTAAAGATGTCTTAAATAAGAGATCCAGTCACTCAGTCCGTCACTGAATAGGCTAATCAAAATCCATATGGCAGATATATGCAGTGTTGGTGATGATGGTATTCTTCAAATGAGAAAAATATTTGGAACTTGTCTGAATGTAATTACTGATTTGACCGAGGACTGCATTAAGTGTATTCATATGCTGGAGAATAAGAGTTCTGATTCAGATATATTACTGCAAACAAATCTTGCTTTCTCTCTTAAACAAACTATATTATTTGCCAAGCTGGCTATGAAATGGATTATCTTGGAGATAATACAAATGGTGATTCAATCTATTATGGTGTGTCTGTTTAAATCCCTTCTTCTTCTTCTTCATCTTCAATGGTTGAAATGCAGTATCCCTCTTGGGAACATAATCGTCCGTGTAATAATAAATTGACTGTGAAGAAAAAAGCTTAATTAGTTCTAGAAATTGCATAATTACACAAGTAAAATCAAACAACAATCAAACAGAAAATTGCATAGATTACAAACCATAGCTAACTAAAAATTGGTGATTCGCATCTCATTACTAGTACATATAAGAGCTTCAAAACAAATAAACAGAGACATACAGGCATGGACTACATCAAGGTGGGAAGACCTAGTAAAATTATAGAGCAAAGAGCAGCAGCTACACTAACATGATCAAACAAACTGTGAGATTATGAACTCAAGAAACCCACCAGAAAAATCAAACTAGTCAAACTTTACATCAAGCACAAAGCCACAAAGTGTCAGTTACTACTTATCATAGATGCAATGTCATAACAAGACGTACACTTTCTGAAAAGATTAAAGACCAAGAAGATGATTATGATTCAGAGAAAAATGCATTCACCATATCAATGCACTAAACCAAAAGACTAGAAATTGAAAAATCTCACACTTAAATCCCCAAACTTGACATCTCAAAATTGAAAACAAATCCAAAATAGACAAGGGTCTCTGATATTTATTGAATTCTAATAGGTTCCATTTTTTAAACTTAATTTCAACCCAAGCACCCAGCCAACTAATGCCACTCTAACTTCTAAATATATCATTGATTTAATAGTTCTACTTTTCTTGCCACTAGACATGAAAGAAACAACCAAAGGTATTTGCATGTCTTTACTTTATGCTAGTGGATTGCATGTCTCTACTTTATGCTACTAAAGTGACATGACCATTTATGGGGTTAGATGTCAGAAATTGTGAGCAAGTAGATAAAGTTTCCAGAAACTAAAAATGCAAACCAAAAACAGAATACAAATTGAATAGTATGAAAATGAAAATGAATTGATCGACGGAAAATTCACAGAGAGAGATTTGATGGCATGGTTGAACAAAGAGAGATTTGAGTTCGGGAAAGAGGTCAAGACAAGGTGGGTATAGCGAGGGGAGGATGAGAGAGAGGCGTAGAGATAGATGATAGTGGAGGCGAAGGAGGCATTGTGGTCGGTGGAGATTAGAGAGGAGAATGTGGCCGTCAAATTACAACTAATCATGCTGCAGAAAGTGAAAACAAATATGGAACCAGAAAACTTACCTATCCTTCAACACTTCCTCCTTCCTCTAGTCTTCTCCTTTTCAATTTAGGGTTTTTTCTTAGCAGAAGGAAAATTTGTACCGGAACAAAATTGAACAAGTTCACACCTACCCTTTCAATTTAGGGTTTTTCTGAGACAGTGTCAAATTTTATCTTGGATATATGTAATTTAGAAATTTGCAAAAATAAAATAAAATAAATAAATGTTTATACAGGCTAACGGGTAAACAGGTTACCATTATTGAATTTTCTTGACTGTCAGATATATTTCGCATTTTAATTATATCTGACGGCCTAAAATATTCAAAAAAATTAGTGTATGTCATACATTAACATCCACTAGAATTTTCTAGGGTGATAATCCACAGAAAGCTTATGAAATGGGTAACCTGGATTTGACCCTCAGGCTCTAATTTGTTTCTCTGATCACCACATCCAGATATGTATATCGCTACATTACTTGTACTCCGTATGCCTTTCAATTTGTTTGATGAAACTAATATTTCCCATGTTTTTAGTGCATTTCTCTCTATTTCTAACTCGTTAGTTGTATTTAGGTACATTTGAGCTCCAAATGCAAGAAATGAGCTAAGAAGAGCTGGAAATGAAAGAAATGAAGGTAAGACAGAAATGGAGAAATTAATTTTTCCTAATCCTACCAAAAAAAATGAATCCCAGTTGAAATAGGAATCCTAAGTCAACTATGTGTGAGCTCAGAAAAATGATGTTCGGGAATGAGAAATGGAAGAGTCCCAGTTGGACTAGGAAACCTGATCATAGTAGGAGTCCTGATCCTACTAGGAGACCTGGTGAGGGTAGGAGATGTTGTGGCTTCAAGATGACTCAAGATTGTTCAAAAATGTTATAAAATGAACAGGAATTTCGACAATTGAAGAATTAGTTTTCAAATTGTCCAATTGAAAAGCCTGGCTCAAAGATTGAAGCATGTGACTTGCACATGAGTTTCTAGACCCTTCTTGACGTCTTGGGAGAATCCTAAACCAATAATATTTGGTTTTTGCCTTGATATATACAAGAATATTCAAGAAGATTTTGGCAATTCAATTTTGGGAGAGTTTGGGAGAAAATCTATTTTGTATGGAATTTGGAAAGGAGAATAAAGAGAATAAATATCAATTTAGGATTCCTGATTCCATTTTACATACATGGAGGCCGAAATATGGTCCAGGTTCATTGGTGAATTTGGCAATGAGGAGTTTACTTGTTCTCTAATTCTCATGGAATTTTTTGATTAGTCGAATGATGCAACAAGAGGAGAATTCCTAGGCAACTCTAGTCATGCCGTGCACTATATAAGGAGAGGGTTGTGAGATGTGAAAATCATCATCAAAACCTAGAATCACTTATGAAATTCCTCCCCTTATTCTCTCAATGTTTCGGCCTCTCCATTGTTCAAGACTTGAAGCCGTGAAGCAAAGTTCCATCCTCCATTCATAAGCCTTGCCGTGAGCCTCCTTGTCGTCCACCACCTTTGAAGATCTTCTTTCATTCTTGAAGCTTCTTTAAAAGAGTAACCATGACCTCTATCTTTTATTTTTAGTTTTCATGTTCTTGTAACTTAAAAATCAGATTCTATAGCGTTCTATGTTTTTGGTTTGAACGGATGTTTTGATTCTTTGTTAGAATAAAGTGTGTTCATGTATTGATGTTTAGTTTTCCTAAACCTTGAAGCATGAAAAACGTTTTAGGATTTTCAGATTATAAATTTGCGATTTCAACATATAAACTTGGATGTTTGTTGGTTTTGTTCTTCAATCCCATCTTTCATGTTTTCGATTTCTTTGATGGCTAACATAGGTTTCGAATTGCATGATTGAATCCATAATAAGATGCTAGCGTTCTAGGTCTTGTTAATTAAAGTGAAAAACCTATAATTACTTAGGTAAATCAACAAAGAGAATTGCATGCTTGATTAGTGTTCTAACTTGTGTGTTTTTCTTAAATCAATTAAACTTTTCTAAGTACTTATTACGTTGAATATGTTTTGTCAATGGATTGTGATACGCTCAAAGCAAGCGCATAATTTAACCCTATAAATATCATTATTAGCATAAGCAAGTAGGGATTGATCTAATCCAGGGATTAATGGTACACCTGTCAATGTAGGATAATTAAACAATTAATAAAGACACAAAGTATATTATCTACAAAAATAAAATAAAGTATATACATAATTACGAAATTAAAGGGGGATTTAGGTTCTGGTTTTTGGAAATAAACTAAGTAAAGAAAACAAAGAAAACTATATAAACACAAATACAAGGATGAAATGAGAGAAACAAAGATCAAAACAAAAATTATAATCAAATTCGATTCAACCCTAATATTATTCATCTAAGTCATGAAAATGGAGTTGATCATGTGAAACGTTAGAAAGAAAACGATTTCCCATATTTTACTTTTCAATGATAATTAACGTAAGTGAAAGCACAAAGACTAATCCTATCAAACACGCATTCAAGCTCTAGAAAGCTAGACAATCATAACATGTTTAACGCATGAAACACATAGAAAGGCTATCAACTCAAGTGTGCAACTTAGTATGAAAAAGTCCACCTAATTGCAATCCTCTTTAATTAAATTCGGTTTTTGCCCAAAACCTTTACTACCTTTCGATTCAAGTTACACAAAGCAAAAAGTTGATTCATGCTCTTAAATCTAGCATCATTCATATAAAAACCCTAAGTGTTTCGAACCACATAAGATTAAAATACAAAAGATATCAATTAAGCAAATTTAATCAAACAATTCTCACAAAAGCAACTACGAATTACAATATAGGAGTCGAAATTCTCATTCAATTTTATAAATTTCAGAATTAAAAACCTTGTTCAAACATAAATGTCAACTAAAGCAAAACCAACAAAATTCAAACAAAGGTTACAAAGTAGAGGTCGAATTACACCGTGGATGGAAGAAGAGAATGGATGATTTTCGTTGGGACCCTTGAAGCTTGAAAGCAAGTCTTCAATGGTGGATTGTAACGTCCCGAACCCAAATTCACCGGTTTACTAGTCATTTGGACAGTAAACGGTAATTTGTTTTACTTTTACTCTTTTTCAGCAACTTTAGTGGCCCTAAAAGTTGACTTTTTGTTCGGGTCAAAATTTGGGAAAATGTTCTTCATGGAAGTCGTAGAGGACGTTAAACCGAGCGCGTGCATATGTGGTGCGTAAAAATCGGAGTTCGTATGCGAAAGTTACAAGCGAAATAGTAAAGTTACTGTTCATTGGTAGAAAGTATAAATTTAAAAATTTACTGTTGCTGGGTAATTTTCCTCTCTCCCCTTTCCCCGCGTTTTCTCTGTCTCTCCCCGAGCTATCGCTCTCTCTCTCGCTCGCCTGCAACTCCGGCCACCTGGTGGCATAAAGCCGACATCTTTGGACTCGCCTCCGCCCCCTCTTGGCAACGGTGGTGGTAGCTCACGGCGGTTTGGCTGGAAAACGAGACATCGGCCCGTGAAACTTTACTGTAGCAGTTTGGGATTTTCGTTGATTTCCGACGATTCCGGCCATCTCCGGCCACCAAACCGGCGTCGAAGGAGCGGTTTTTCCCAAGGATCATGTTGCCCCTAGCCTTGAGCCATGATTTGCAGTGTGGAGGTCGAATCGAAGGTTTGAAATTCCGAGTTACTATTCACAATTCGGGTTCAAACTTCTCTTTAATTGTTGAGGTACTTCCGCTCATTTTCTAACTTGGTCACAGTTGAAAGAATTAATGGGTGTGTTGAGAAGGTGCTACTGCCAAATTTTGGTGGCCATCAGAGATGGTGGCGGTGGCGGCGGCGCCGCCACTATGGGCGGCGGTAGCGGCGGCTAGAGTAGCTTTTTAATTTAAATTTCTGGCTAGTTAAATTCTATAATTATCATAGAGCTTGTATGTGAAGTTTGGTGAATTTTGGAGAAGCTTGGAATTTATTATGAATTTTTGAAGGTTAGAGTTTCGATTATCGAATTACGAGAATCCGACCGTCGGATATCTCTCGGTTCTGCCTTGGAACCTTTAAATTAACGAATTGGTATTAGTGGTATAATTTGAGCTGAATCCGAGGAGAATGGGAGATGTAATTTATGAGAAATTGAGTTTAGGAATCATATTAAATTGTTGAATAATTATTCATGGAATATAATTGTGTACAGGATGTCGTACCGAGCTCTGGCTCGATGAAGGAACTCGTATGCGTGTCCGTTGGAATAGTACTGTGAGTGGACCTTTGATTTTAATTGATGCATGCAAATTATCTTCCGCAAGTTTTGAGTTTATCGATTTATCAATTTAATTATCGAGCATTTTATTTTGGTTTGGATTATTGAATGTTTATTGGTTTGAACTTTTGAATTGAGATTCGTTATGCTCGATTTGAGGATTTTGTTTTATGCGGATTCGGAAATTTATACTATTGATTTTATATTTATATTCAGCTCTTGGAGTTTTTTTAAGAGATTTACGAAATAAGAATTCGAGGAAGCAAAACTTTATACTTCTTTATACCCTACTTATTTTAGAACTTGAGATGATCTTGGCATGCGGGGTCACGTCTTTATATACTTGGATTCTTATTTCGTGAGATATGTGGGGAAATTATACAGATTTACTGGCTTTTGACGATCTTCTGCCTCACCATACGCGGGTCATGTGAATAGGTCTCCTCCTCACTTACTTTGTGTTTGTGAGTGGCAGTGAGGTAGCTTTCTCCTCCTCACGTGGGTGGTAGTCGAGGTGATATTCTCCTCCTCACACAATCTATGTGTGAATGGAAGTTGAGGTTATTAGTTCTCCTCCTCGCACAATCTATGTGTGAATGGCAGTCGAGGGTAGGTTGAGCCTGAGGGGCTCCATTCCCGTATGGTGAACCCATTTTCCCCATGTTCTTTTGTTGTTGTTCTTGACTAGCGGGGCTAGTCGGTATTTTCTTAATTACTGCATGCATCGGGAGTTTTTAAAGAAATAAATGTGGGAAAGTATAAAATCTTTTCTATTTAAAGTTATTTATTTCTGTCCACTCACGCTAACGTTTTTATGTACTTTCCCCTGGGCCCTTCGGTTTCAAATGCCCAGTGTGCAGGAGAAATTAGTTGAGGTCGGGCATACATGGAGTCGAGGCATAGTCAACAGTATGGCTTCCGCGATTGCCTTTGAATTAGGTTTTCCTCATTTACCTTTCTATTAGAATTGCTCTGATTACCTGCGGGACTAAGGTTATTAAGTTGAGAATTGTGTGTTGTGATTTTGGTTGATGTTGTTTGGGGGAGCAGGGTGGCTCCAGGAGAATAAGGATGGATGATTTAGAAGTGTAAATTCTCTTTCTACAGGTTTAGGGTTGTCCACTTTAGGGGAAGTTCTGCCTAATTTTTGGCAAAATTTCTTCTAAGGTGGGTCCCGCAGGTCCACTTCGGATTTCAGGGTGAAATTCGGGGCGGGTCCTGTCATGGATGGTGGAGGAATAGGTCACGGCTCCTTCTTCTCCCTTCGACCTTGCTTGAATTCCGTGGCTTGCTCTAGAGGATGGGGAGAGGATGAGAGAAGCTCACGGCAACAATGTGTATTTTCTGAATTTTTCTAATGTGTTTGGAACCTCTCTGACGTCAAGAATAGAGGGTATATATAGGGGACGGCCAAGGCTCTTCCAAGCAATCAGAAATTTCCACATAGCTTCACCAATGAGAATTCGCCAAGTAAGCTTTGTGATGTGGTCCAACCAATCGTAGAATGCCAAGTAAGCCTTGTAAAACAATTCCCTAATATTTTTGCTGAAATAAATAAGATTTATCCTTATTTCCTTCACCAATTTCGGCCAAGAATATCTTAGGAGAGAGAAGTTACCGAAATATCATGAATAAATGCTGATTTACTTCACCAATTTCGGCCAAAATGAATTTAGAGAAAGTAGGGAATGAACCTAGCCTTGTTTTGAAACTTTATCCTTCCTTAAAACTCTCCCATGATTTATTTCCAAGATTATCTCTTCCCTTTTCACGTTGACAACATAATTACTCTCCAACAAAATCTCTTTTCCGTCAAAACTCTCCCTTTGATTTCCTCCACCCATTATATTTTCTAATTTTCCACGTCATTTCCTTGTTTCTCTCTTGGCATATCACGGCAAACACACAAAATTACTCCTCCAACAATATTTCCTTCCATAAAAATCTCTCAAGAAAATCTCTCCTTGAAATCCTCAATCAATCATCTTTAATTTTCACGTTGATTCCTTGATTTCCTCTTAGCTTTCACGCTAACTCTCTCTCTTTGAACGGCAACAATAGGGTTTCACTCCAACTTTGATTCTTTGACGTCACAAAACCCTAGCTCACATGGGCCTTCCTCCATTTTTGCCGAAAATCCAAGTCTCTTGATAATTCTTGGGCTTCTTGCGTCACCTCCTTGCCATGTCATCTTCATGAAGCTTCTCTTTCCATTTATGAACTCAATTCAGCTTATTTATTCCAAAGACCTGAAAATAGAAGCTTTCTAAAATAAGAAATGGAAACTTTCCTAAACTAAAATGGAAACTTTCTAAAAATGGAAAATAGAAACTACAAAACGGAAACTTTCTACAATTAGGAACTTTCCCAATCAAAGAATGGAAACTTCCCTAAACAGAGTTTTATTAAGGAAATAACGCAGAAAATATAGGGAAATAACAGTTAAAACGTTGATCACTCGCTAGAATTGAATGTTTAATAGGGTATAACTATGGTGCATTCATCTAGTTAATTTAACTAAGGAAAGTAAAAAAAATTTTGTATGCGTTCATCATTGTTCTTGATTGATTTCGTCCAAGTGCATGTTTTGATTCGTGATTTGTAATTTGTTACCTTATTTTTGTGTTAATGATTGTTGACTTCATCATACATCTCTGCCGTCCATCTTATCTATGATTCATGGTTTGATTGATTAATGTAATTAATTTAATTTAGTTTAGAAATAAAAAGAAATCAAAAACCCCTTTTTTTGTAATTTTAGTAAAAAATGTATACTTGTAATTAATATTATTTTCGTTGACGTTTAAATAACATCAGCACCCTCAATCCCCAGATAGAACTATCCATACTTGCTATATACTAACAATTGTCAACATGGTTAATTTTGAGAACTCAATTTGAGCTCGTTATTGTTATTTTTTTTCTTTCCCTTTGCTTTTTCTGTTATGTTATGTTCTGATTCAATTTTAAATTTACTACTTTTCTAATGAACTTTAGTTTATTCATTTTGGAAGATTATTGAAATGTACGTACTTCTGTCTCTATTGTCTTTGCCAATTTGTGTGCACCTACCTTGAAATATTCACAATTTGTTTTTATTTTATTTCAGAAGCAGTATTAATAGCGGTACTAGCTACATATCTCATTGCAATTTCTAATGTAATGAGGTATCTAGCTAGTTTTTCACTTTTCGAAAACTAGGTTTGGAACGCCTGAGTGGCTCATCCCCATACTGATATTAAAGACAAATTATATAACCAGAAAAAGTGGGAGATGCCATTGTGTTTTGCTGGTGTTTTTTTTTTTTTTTTGGGGGGGGGGTGGGGGGAGGGAGAGGATCCTTAATTCAAATATATGTGCAGATGTTATACAAGACAAATGTAGCAAATTAGATTAAGTAGATGTAGAAGAACACTGCTACAAGAAAACACAATTCCTCATTTTTAGCATGGTCGATATCGATCCATGGATTATCATAAACATATATAGGAACTATATATCTAGGGTGGTATGATATATTTGGCGGACAGGTTCTTATTGGTGTTGCTCCTGATTTGCTGTTTGATCATACATCTCTATTTCTCGGAGGTTGAGTGGTTGTACTGGCCTCGCATTCCTCTCTGCATACTGCAATTAATATTTAATCAAACTTAATATGTATGTTATGGCTGGCCTGATGCTATTATTTATTTATCAAATGATGAAAAGAGTTGAGAATTAGAAACTAAATGGAGTTGACAGAACCACTTACATCGTGCACAGCCGAACGAAATAGTTTTACTTGTTCCCTCGAGACACTTCTTATCTGCAGACAATTTGAGATATTTAGAATCACTTTGCTGTGGTTGCTGGCCTGCCAAACTAAAATCTATTGGATGAAAGCAAATTACAATGGCTTACAACGTTATGCATGTATGAAAGCAAATTACAATGGCTTACAACGTTATGCATGTACCTGCTTATGGATTGTCCAAATGACACCTTCAGTACATGGAGGAACAGTGAGTGAGCCCATATATCTATAGTAGTTGTTGCCACCCATTTTGATTTCTCTTGGATCAATCTTCCCTATGTTTCTATGTTCCTTTCGATCAGTCATGGATCTTACATGCCCCCTCAACTGAAATACATATATATGAATGTTAATTTGAATCTAGTCTAATAACAAATTTAGTGAAACGATCTTGACGTTTCATATTCATACTCTATTTTTACCTATTAAAAGTGTAGTGAAAAAATCGAGTGTGAATATCACTTTTTAATGATTAGCACATGCATTGCAGACCTACCTTAGAGAGGAAAGAATCAGGGTGGCGACCAAACTTGTAAAGGACTCCGACGACAGCAATCTTGTTTGTCACATTGGGATCGGGGCTGAGATGGACCATATGGAGCTCCATGTCATACCTCCTGCCGTTGATGGAGTGCTCAGACGGCGAATGCCAGTGACATTGTTTAAGCAAGTATTCAGTTCCGTTGATCCGAACTGATCCTGCGTCGCCCTCCCATTGAAGCGAAATGTCGTGCCCTCTATTCTTGACGGTGGCATTACTAGGTCTGTAACTCTTTTTTAGCTTCCCCAACTTGGGTATTATCTTCACTCTCTTGTTTGAAAGATCGATGGGAGATTGCATGCCTCCATTGTTACAGGCTGCCCATTCCTTCTTCATTTCTCCCCAATGATTTGGCCCCTTTTCACTTCCCTCAACGTAATCGAACTCTCTCTCATCCTCTGCATCCATTAATTTCTTACTTAATTAGTGAATCAAACAGCAACGTAATTCAACTATGAAAAATTTAGATGGATGGATGCTTACCAACTTCTTGAGCTGTGACGACTGATAGAACTACAAGGAAAAGAAACCAGAAACTAACATTGCAGACGCGATGCTTCATGTTAATATGACAGGCAGATCCAGATCCAGATAAGAGTGAAATGAACAATTGCCGGAATTAGTAAGTAGGTAGCACACACAGCCCCTTAAGTAGTATAATTAATCAAGTTGATACTTGATCGTATTATTTCTGGTGTTAATTCGCTGTGATACAGCTAGCTAGCTAGCTAATGGTATATATAATTAAGCAATCAGTCTGAGCATCAGGTACACACGCCCTTAGCTCAAATAGTATGAACGCGGGACTTGAGAATAAATTAAAGTATGACGACAGCTAGCTCACATGATTTCCCATTAATTTATTGACCGACCATGGAAAACGAGTAAGACTTGTGCTGCCAAAGACACGTGCATATACGGGTCCTAGTCTTACCAGCAGTTACCAATCCATTTTCACTCTGATCGATGATAAAAGAAAAAAGTCAAAAAACGATGCAAATTTCCATTATTGTTGGACCAGATGCTTTGGCCGAGATACTGAGAATCATATCAAATATGATTCACATATGTGGCATTTGATGTAGACAAACGCTTCAAATGAATTAAGTACGTGTGGTGGGAATTAAATGGGAATAACCACGTACGTTGGGGACAAATACAGAAGAACAACAAATAAAATAGGGAGGGGCCAAGCCGAAGACCACACCACCATTTTCTATCAAAAAAGCAAAAGAAAAAACAGTGAAGAACAAAAAGATGGTGTCAAGCTGCTGTGGCATGATGATCAGCCTAATTCCCCTACGCGCATAGAAATCGTGATAAGTGTGTATTATAATTAGGTTGGCTGTCCTATATTATGGCATGGATTCATGTGTACGTAATCAAGAAATTGCTAAGAAACACAACTTGATTTCCTTGCAGGGAGATGACTATGTAGAATTGTAGATCGAATGCTGAATTTCCTTGCATATTCCTTTCCTAGAGAGATTTAGTATGTCATTTCGTTTTTATAAGAACCTCAACATCTAAACCCGTGTTTGTACCTAAATTGGTATATCGACCCATAAACTCTTACTTTTTGAGTAGAAGAGGTCATCTATTATGCAGCTCAGCAAGCAGTACAAAAACGATCCCCCCCCCTTATGGGAGCGACAGAAAGAACCGTTCCATAGAAACTACTACAAAGCCACCCCTAAACAGAGCAAACTAAACTAGTAATCTCGTAGCACACCCACCTTCTAGGACTAAGCCCAAACAAAGAAAAGTAGAAGCCCGAGGAATAAAAATAACGCCTCCAATATAGGGGCTTAACGGGACCCTCTTTTCTTTGTGATCTTTCCCACTCAAAGCAAGAAACAAATAGACCCATTATCTTTTAGAACAAAAAGATAAAAGATCCAAATTAAAATAGCAAATAAATATAGAAAATCTGCCAAGGCCCAACTCGGCACCCTTACAGTCAACTTCCAGGCCCAACCCAACCACCTAGGGCAAACCCTAAGTGAGAAAGGAGCCCTGCCGCCGCCACCAAACACCACCCGCAGAAGGACGCCGATTTCACTTCCACCAGTACTGGTAGCAACCGTAACTGGTGTCGAACTTGAGAATACGGCCCAGATAGCCCCATTAAATCTAACATTTGGGAAAACCTTCACTGTCCTCCAAATTCCGTCACCGGAGATGAAGGCATCTTGATGCGGCTCAAATAGCCTTACAATTTAACCCTGCAAAATGTAGTTGTCAGTATAGGATAAGCAGTGATCATTTAGTCCGGGGATTGTAGGGTACACCTACACAAAAAGGTCAATTAACAAATAAAAGAATAAAATGGGGGGTTTTGAAATTTGTATCCTAATCTACTTAAAATAAAAACGAAACAAATAAAACTATCTACAATTATTGACTTCCCTAACCTAGACCACTACCACGCGGAAATTACTAAGTGTAAAAATAGAAAATCCATTTCAACATGCTACAAAAATGTGCCCATCGTAAATGCCTAGATAAGAGCCCAAATAAAAAGCTGTCACGGTCCAATCCATTTATCTGATTTTTTTTTAGGGCAACGGAAGACTAATCCATTGATCGAAATCATGACGACCTCGCTCGGTCAAGCATGAAAGGTACAAGCACCCCTTATATTACAATGCAAGCTCATAGAGTACTAAAATCCAAAAACAGAAACTCCAAAAAGACTAAAATCCTAAAGGAACTGCTGAAAACAAAATACAGAATTGAAAAAAACTCCCTAACCCTACATTGCCCTAGGATGGAACCACTAGTCTGAACATCTTGACGCCTAAGACCCTCTTGGTGTACGTCGCAACTCTCAACACAGCCACAGTAACATTCGAGGAACAGTACAGGGTAAAGAGCAGGATAGGCCGCCTCCCAGAAATCCCAAAACCAAGCCCAACACAAGTGTTGGAGGAAAGGGGAACTGAACCAATAGGCCCAGTTCACCAGCCTGCATCTGCAGCCCAGATCGGTGGAGGCCCAACAACCCACTACCCAAACCCTTCGCCTCCCACCCCTAGATCGACCAGTTCTGACATTTTAGAAGATGCGGCCGCCGCCCATCACCGCTCCGGTAGCCATCCACGATCTTCCCCCATCAAGAAAGCCGGAAAAAAGACCTCCTTGGATCTAACTTGAGACCACCTACAATCGAAAGAGGAAGAGAAGATCCTAAGCACTAAGCCTATGGTGACCCGAGAAGGGGGTCCCACAGTGCCGCGACCCTGAGCCAATGAGAAACCGACATATCACAAATGACACCCCGATGACTCATCAACCCGAAATCGCAAGGCCTTTGGGTTTAGATTGTTGGTTTACAAAACACTTTTTTGGACAAATCATTCTAGCAACCGAACACCATATTTTCGAAAGTGGAATTCAAAGTGGGCTAAAGGATTTGGGCTTTCAATAGGAGCCCAATTCCGAAAATGACAAATCACTAAGTAAATAGATGTATGAGAGACGCGCCCCAGGGTTGTAGGTCTCCCGAGATTTTGTAAATAAACGAGTAGAAAACAAATAAAAGTAAATAAATAAGAGACTTCAAAGTCCCGTAAAGAACTAAGATCTTAATTTAATAAAGTCAAAGAAAAATATGTCAAGCTGGACCAAGTGCCTCCCCTACACTCTCCCCAACCACACGCTCGAAACCTGCACATTATTGTAGGGGTGAGCTTTCGTCCTCGCATGCCCAATAGGGACCGACCCATGCTAAGTTTGAAAGATAATATATTTGAAAATATTTACTACATAATATTGTGCAAGTTTATCAAAAATACTTTAAAAAGAGGCAACCACAAACATTTATTCACTTTTATAAAACATATGCAGCATGCTTCACACAACTTGGAGCTCCGAGATACTTACCTGCCGGCTAAACTCAAACAAATCGGTGACCGACCCGGTTCGTCATCCTTCGAGAACCGGCCAACTACTATGTAGTCCTTGTGACTACAAGTAGCGAAAGTGTCCATTTCCTGGCCCTGAGTCTCCTATGACTGGTTCACTGCCTGTACTCACTCTTCCTCGACAAACATAGGAGCACCGGAGGTTCACGGTTATCAACACCGTGGGATCCCTAGGAATCTACGTGTCTAGGTCCCATTCACTTTCAGGTCACAAGTACAAACATACGATGGGTACAGTATCTCAACATGCAAGTCTAGCCTCGGTTTTCGTAATAAGCAATTATCAGTTATGGAAACATGGATATCACGAGGCATCGACTAATGAACAACCAAAAGCATACTTGCAGGCAACATATTATTATACTAGAGCATTCCACATATAGAAAATCCTCTCACAAGGAAGGGACAGCTCACCCTACCTGGAATTTGGAGTGCTCGCCCAAACTTAGCTTTGTTTCCGACTTCCGATCCTTTGTTCAAATCCAAGTGTACACGCTCAAGTCCTTTATAATAAAATCAAATCAATGAGTAAGTTGACACCACTATAACCAATTAACCAAGCAACCAAAGCATTCATTTAATTCTCTTTAAGTCCATCGAATAATCCTTTAACATACAAATCTACTATCCATTCCCAAATAATCCAAATGATATAGCATTTGAATCATTTAGGATATGATAATTATACTTAGCACTTTGACCAAGATTTGTTTAGCCTTTCTACTTTAAGAAAACAAACAACAATTTTCATTCCCGAATAATCCACTTAACGGTAAGCTTATCCGAGATATGGAGATTATACTTCGTGTCTATATGTAATTCGGGTCAACCGGTTTCACCCTTTTTACTTGCTCGTTAACGTTAAGCAAATAAATAATTGCCATTCCCGAACAATTTGTTTCTCAAACTTGTTTCGGGATATGATAGCTATAAAACACTTAATTCAAACTTTTGACCCATTCTCAATAATACCATTCACCACACTAATTTACTTGTCATGAGTGGTACATTCTTATTTACCAATTTCGTCAAAATGCTCACTAAATTAGCCATTTACTTCCCACCTTACACTACAAGGGCCAAAATCCCGGTGACTTAGTAATTACCATCAACTCACACTTAAATTACTCTTATTACCCATCTTTACAATTTTAACCGTGAATCACAATACCAAAACTTAATCGAGTCACATATCTGGTACTAATAATTTCACACATTAACCACACTCATTCATCGATCAAACAACAGATTACAACCACCATATTTTCACAACAACAGATTCAAAACCCAGACCCTTACCATTTCTTCTTTTCCAACTGTGACTCGATTCAACATAGTCGTGCTCCATCACCACCAACCTTTCGAATCCCTAACAGACAATATACCATCAATGAACAACCCTCAACCAATATCTCATTCAAACAGAGGTCGAGGTTCTTACCACTCCTCGATACCAATTAGGCTGAACCACCAGTTTCTCCCTCCTCCAAAATCTCCAAAACGCAGATTCCATAATCCTCACAGGTTTTAAATTAAGGAACAGAGTTAGGGTTTTCAATCTAGCTCAAACCAGAAGCCTCAATGTGATGCTCCGGAAATTCGTATTTATTTTTCGAGGATTTTCCGGAATCTAATTTATGGTTATTGGACGGTTTCGTGACTCGTGGATGGAGCGGAAGTGTTTCGGACAAATTTCTATTCGGAAAGTATGACTTTAGGGGGGGTTCAAGGTTGAATTTTTATACATTGGGATTCTCCAAAAGCTTCCTTCACGAAAGTTGTAGAGCGCGTCGATACGAGTTCGTGGACATGCGAAACGCTTCAATCGGAGTTAGTATGAGAAAGTTATGGCTAGCGGAAGAAGTTTCCGTTTTAGTATAAATAGAGAAAAATCAGAAATTATTTCATAATTCCATATTTCCATTTCCGGAAATATTCATTTTCTCTCTCTTCTCTCTCATCTGCACCTTCAGAGTTGAAGTTTTTTGACTGACCCGACCCGAACCCGGCGATCCGACCAGGTCGGAACTCACAGCTCTGGCGACCTCTTCCGGTGAAACGAGCCCAGATCAGTTCGCCTCCTTGCTCCGGTAGTCTCTGTGGTGGTCTCTAGCAGTGATTCTCCTTCATGGCGGCGTTCCAAGAAGGCACAGGTTGAGGAAATCGGACCCGACCGCAAAACGCAGCTCCGACGACGGCACGGCTTCAAGTTTCCTTCCTTGGCTTCGTGGGGGTCGTCTGAGTCGATCTATGGTGTTTGTTTTGATCGGTTTACGTAGAAATCGGTTCAACTCAGTTGGGATTACTGTTCACGTCTTGTGAGGTAGTTTTCGATCCTTAAGCTTGTTTTCTGACTTTCAGCCAGTTATGAAAGTTCACAAGCATGCTTAGATGAAGAACTTTGATGTTGGGAGTTTTGTGAAATATTGAGTTTTGGCCCGCGGCAGTGCGCCACCGTCTGTGGCTGCGTTCCGGAGGTGTTCCGGCCACTTAAGGAACTGTTTTTGGTATTATATATGTTCTACTCGTTGATACAAGCGTTTCGATATATAATATGCAAATTTTGGAGTTCGTATGGAATTGTTATGATTTTTGCAGTTTCATACCAATCGATTTATTCTATCCGTGAGAATTTGAGAGTCCGATCAACTTGTGGTTTGGTCACATCGATCATGGACGTATTCCGGAGACTTTGGGAGGTCTCGGATGTGGTTTTTCCTCGATTGGCGCCACTTTGGGAATTTTAGTTCAAAATAGGGGTTTTGAACTTTAATCAAATGTGAATCGTTACTGATTTGAGATCATTGGTGATTAGGTGTTTCTAAAGGTGAATTGGACGAGTTGTTGGTGATAGTGTTAGTTCGGTTCTGTATAGAAGACGCAGCGGGAATTTGAGGTGAGTAATCTCACAAAGTTCATTTACGAACGGGCTTACCTTTATCGTTTTGAGAGTTATTTAGTTAACTGCAAACTATAGTTGGTATTAGTAGGCATTCCTGAGCAGATGACTACGTATATATATATTTATGTGAAATATATGTGTTTTGGTGGTTTGTGGATTTTGAAACAATATGCATGAAATGATGCTTTTTATTGTTTTGAGTTGTGGCTTTTGGAAAACAAATGACTGTGGAAATGTTGATTTCGATTTGTTTTGAAAAGAGTTGCGATTTGTGTATTTGAGGAACATTTTAGTTCGCGGGTGGTTTATTTAAATATGGGTTTTACCGGGAGTAATTGATAGGGATCAATTACAGGGAATCTTTCATTTTCAATTCGTGTAACATTTTGGGTCCACTGTGACTCCTTTAATGTTTTGGTATTTATACCGCGGGTCCAAAGACTTCCGAGTTGAGGATCGTGGGTGGGAAAATCAGGACTTCACGCCTTTGGCCTGGTTAGTGAATACGATCAGTTAGAGCTCTAGTCTGTCCGCCGCGTTTGTTTATTGATTTAAACGTGTGAGTTTCTCTCGTGATTTAAGTGAGTTTATCTCGTGCTTTGTTTATTGATTTAAACGTGTGAGTTTATCTCGTGATTTGAGTGAGTTTATCTTGTGCTTTGTTTATTGATTTAAACGTGTGAGTTTATCTCGTGATTTGAGTGAGTTTATCTCGTGCTTTGTTTATTGATTTAAACGTGTGAGTTTATCTCGTGATTTGAGTGAGTTTATCTCATGCTTTGTTTATTGATTTAAACGTGGTTCGTGTGAGTTATTCTCATGATTCGTGTAGTTATTCTCGTGATTGGTGTGAGTTGTGTGTGGTTTGAGTTACTCATACGGGCTTGCAAAAGCTTACCGGGTTTGTTGTGTGGCAACCCGGTGCACTATTCAAACGATGTAGGGGTTAATCCTGCAGGTCAGGATAATCGGGGCTGAAGTTGGGGTTGCTGACTTGCAGCTAGACGGTAGGAAGCAAATTTTGTGACTTTATCGTTATTTGGACTTCCGTTGTAGTGAGTTCTGAGGAGCATTTACGTTTTATCTTGATGTCGATAATTTAATTCGTAAGCTTGTGTAATATATAACTCTATGGAACGAGTGTATATTAACTTTGAGGGTTCAGGGCATCAATATGTGTATAAGTTAAGGGAAAAAATTTCAGGTATTTTGTATTGATGATTGAACGTTCACGCATGTATAATTATGGGATTATATATATTGATTTTCATGTGTGTAAAATCAGGGGCGTAACACTCAACTAAGGAGAAGGGATAAAAATCCAGCTTACCAGATGAAGAGGAGTAAGCTGGTGGCCATTACGGCGGCTCTCAGTTGTTCACGCGCCAGCGGCGGCGCATACCATAGCGTCTGCCCAGGTTGGAGTTTGAAACTAGGGGGCATTGGTCGATCATGAGGTCCTGATTCTATCCTTGGAGGTAACTTCGTTCGTTTTAAACGGGAGGTCGAAAAACGAAGACATACAGAGCTACGGTTTCCTGCGAGCTTGTGCGGCTTTTTCCGGAGTCGATCGTCAGCGAAGCTTTGGGGCTTCAATGTTTGGCTTTGTCTAAGCACGTTGGTATCGGCGGTGTATTGAAATGATGGTCAGAAATAGAAGCTCTGGCCTGGCAACACGGCGGGATAGTGGTGGTCGTCGGTGGAGGTTAACGACGATGCTTGGTGGTGATTTCGATTAGGCTTTGGGCGGATTTGTACTCTGGGTCAATTGGTGGAGGTGGTGTGTTGAGATGGCGGCCAGAGCAAGTCCCCGGTGGTGGCAGAGGAAAGAAGAAGAGAGGGAGGTTGATGCATGGTTCATATTTTTCTTGGGTTTAGGTCGGATTCAGGAGCTGTGTTGATTGGTGGTGGCGGTTTTGCGAGATGGTGGTCAGAGATGGGGTTTTTCGGTGTGGTTAGTGGGAGGACGAGAGAGAGGTCGTGGAGAGAGAGAGAGAGAGGGAAGATGCCGCTGAGAGAGGAAGAAAGGGTTTTGAGATTTGGGGTTTCCTAACCCATTTATTCATAGCTTAAGTGAAAAGTCCATCTTGCCCTTGTTCCAAAATCGTTTAATCATTAAAGCATGATTTTTACCACTCTTTAGAGCTAATTATTACTTGTTTAACTGTCACGCCCTGATTTTCAAACACAATTAATTATCAGAGTAAATACACAGGGCGTGATGGTTCAAACATCAATACTAAACACTAGGAAAAATTTTCTTTAAAGAACAACAAGTAAAGATGTCCTGAACCCACAATGTCAATACAGACCCGTTCTCTAGAGTCACATATTACATTATAAATAGTTTACAAATTAAACTGAATGACAAATCAATAAGTAAACACACCCACCACAACTCACTACACAGCGAAAGACTTAAAACTAAGATTACCCTTCGACGTCCACGCTACCGAACGTACCCCTCAGCTTCGACGACGATTAATCGATATTCTAACCTGCACAATAAACCCTACACTATAGAATAGTGCACCGGGTTGAACAAAACAATCCCGGTAAGCTTTTTAAGCTCGTATGAGTAAACTCAATTAAAATGACTCACGTCACTCATGCTTATAATTCCTCAATTCGTGAGACAATTAAAGCATTAACATTTAATTCCACAAAAGCATGCTTTCACTATCTCAATCTAACAAAATCAATAAGCAATCATCACAGCACAAACTTCAAGTTCATAATAATCAATATCATGCTCAATCATTTCAACCCACTAACACCCACATGCTCTGTCTCTCAATTCATTTTATCTCTTTTCCCACAAACTCCAATTACACAATTAACTCCAAATATGTTAAACACTCTACATCCCCACAATTTATCAGATCACCAATCATTTGCCTCAACAGCATAACCACCAAATCACACACTCACTCCCCTCAACATAAAGCGTTTGCCAAAATCATGACATCTCAACTCATCTCACGATCGCTACGGATCACAACCCACAATCGTACACACAATAAGAATTAAACAAAATCAGTAATCCCTGCATAGAAACTTAGTTCAGGAGATCACATTAAACAAACAAACGAAATCATAGTAATCTCTGCATATAGTTTAGTTCAGGAGATTACATTAAAATCACACAAATGAAATCATAGTAATCCCTGCATATAGTTTAGTTCAGGAGATTACATTAAAATCACACAAATGAAATCATAGTAATCCCTGCATATAGTTTAGTTCAGGAGATTCCATTAAAATCAAACAAATGAAATGAAAAAGAAAGTAGATAAAGAAATCACACGATAGAAATGAAAAAGAAATATATATATATATATATATAAATCAACCAAAGAAAAGAAAATGGAAAATAAATAAATAAATCAAACACTCATGCTAAAACCAAGAATTCACCCTTCGATTCTGAATACACAATCTCACAAAAGAACTTGTTTCAATTGTAGCCCGTCACCGCCTAGGGTTATGGCATCCAATACTCTCCTCAATTGTAGCCTGTCACCCGCCTAGGGTTATGGCGTCCGACTTACTCAATTGTAGCTCGTCACCGCCTAGGGTTATGGCATCCAATACTCTCCTCAATCGTAGCCCGTCACCCGCCTAGGGTTATGGCGTCCGACTCGCTTACTCAATCGTAGCCCGTCATCCACCTAGGATTATGGCGTCCGATCCCACTTATTCAATCGTAGCTCGTCATCCACCTAGGATTATGGCGTCCGATCCCATACCCTCACACTAGTCACCACACATGAATTCACAGAGATCGTTGCATAAAATTGTTTCCTCATCTCCCACAACCTCAACAAATAGCAAAACCAATTCCAAATAATATGTTCTCATCTCCAAGCTATCATCAAAATCGAATCCCACATGCTCCATAATTTCCCCAAATCATGAATCAATCAAGTCATACAAATCAACACCACAATCAATAATGATCCAAGTCTCTCATGGACAATAAATGAAAGGAACACACTTTACTTAATTACTCTTTATCAGCATCAACTCAACAATATATGATAATTTATATCTTCAAGAGAAATGCTCGGAATGATAAATCAATCAATCAAATCAATATTTCACCCAATGTCATATCAACCAATATATATATTCCACGTAAATATATATATATATATATATACACACACACGTAGTCACCCACACAGGAATGACTACTAATACCAACTATAGTTCACACGTAGTAAAAACCGAGAAATTCATTTTTATATACTTAAAAACTCATTTTCTTAAAATCATTTTTCAAACATAACAATTAAATGAAATTAAAGAAATTCCGTTTGTAAATGAACCATGTGAGATTTACTCACCTCAAATCCTGCTGTGTCTTCTAAACAGCTCAAAATACGATTCACAATCGTTTGCCACTCAAACTGTCAATCACCTAATCAAATAGGGTCTCAACTTAGCACACCATTCATAAAACGCACTTATACGAAGATCCAGCGGTTGGATCTTCACCCGTGACCACACAAATTCATCGGGACAGTCCTACGATCAATAATTCAAAACTACAAGTCTATCGGACGGTCCGATCTTCACAGATTACAAATCGAACGATAGAAATCGTAAAATTCATAACTTAATCATACGATCTCCAAAATTTACATGCTATAAATCGAAATGATCATATCAACATGTAGAACATAAAAATGGGCAGAAACTGTCCTTGGAGTCACCGGAAGTTGCCGGAAAAGGCCGCCGGAGTTAGAGGCAGAGCCGCTGCCGACCACCGCCAAAGGTGTAAGGGCCAGGCTACTCCTCTTCGTTTCATCAATATGAGAAACTTTCATAACTAGCACGAAGTCAGAAAATGAGTGGAAGTGATTGAAAATTACCAAAACAGTCGAAGTGGCCGGATTTTTTTGCAGAAACCGGTGAGAGCTCCGACGAGCTTGAAAACGTTCACCTCCGGTCCGGGTCTTTTGGAATCTTGATCAGAAACTCAAGGGGAGTTCAACAAGCTAAGAATCTCGAAGATTGGTGACCTAGAACTCTGGATATTCCCTTTGCACCCCAAGTCGGCCGGAAAGGAAAAACGTGATGCCGCCGCCACCACAAGCCACAAGACGGTGCAAGGCTGCCACATCCAGCTGCGCAAGGCTGAGGCGAAGCCAAAGGAAGTGGTTTGGTGTCCGGAGGAGGAAGAAATCGCCCAGAGATCACTTTACTCTGTTTTCGGCTCGGGCTCGGGAGAGAGAGAACGAAGAAGCTGAACAGTGCGGCCGACAGAAATGGAAACCCTAAATTTGGAAACTTTCCATTTATATATATACCCAAAATGGAAACACTTCCAAATGCGATAACTTCTTCATACGAACTCCGATTTTTGCGTTCCGCATATGGACGCACTCGTATCGATAAGATCTACAACTTTCGTGAAGGAAGTTTCCTCAAATTCCATACGTATAAAAAGTCGACTTCGTAACCCCCCTAAAATGTGCATTTCGAATAATTGTTCGCCCGAAAATAACCTCACTCCACCCTCGAACCATGAAATCGTACTAACGAACACTTTATTAATTCAAGGAAATTCCAAGACATTAATAACTTTTTTCGGGGTCTTACATTAACTCAGCGTCTTAACAAATAATAATTACTCTTGGCAAATTAAGCAAACATACAAGAACACTCAGCGTGATTCTAGTATGCAACTTATTAACCTAACTCTAAAAATTACCTAAACACGTAAAAGGGCACAAGATTGTAACATGCATCATCAAAGAATTCTCGAAATTAACTCAATAATAAACTGAAAATCTCAAAAATATTAATAAAGATATTCTGAAAATTTCATGTCTCCAATTACACAACTCGCAAATCCAAACACACAAAACCGAAATAAAAATTGTAAGTAGAGTCACAGTTATACTTTGAAGCTTTCCTCAGTGGCTTAGCAACAAGGTGATTAACTCATCTTTGCTATGGTGGTGGAGCGTCCTTGACTCAGCGCCTAAGAGCTTCGTAGATTGATGGATGGATGGTGGTCACGGTCTTGCAGGTGATGGAGGTTTGAGGAGTGAATTGGGCAGAGTTCTCTTGTGATGCAATCATGGCCATTCATCTAGAGGTTATTTCTCCCCCATATTTCCTTGATTTCGTCATGATAGAGTCTTGAATTTTCTTATCTCTTTTCCCCTTAATGACTCTTGGATATCTCTAGAGTTAATCATGCAATGCTCCTTCTCTTTCCCTTAAATAGTGACCAGATACATCAATTATTCATCTCCTTTGAATTGCACTAATTTCTTCTTCCAATGGTGTGCACATAATGAATTCCTATAATCAAGAAAACTTAGAATTTAATTAGAGTTATAATCAATAGGAAATAAGATAATTAGGATAAATATTGAATAAAAACTTCCATTTTATCTCCAGGAAATAAGAAGAATTTATTTGAATAAAAACTCCTTGAATTTCTCCTGATTTATGCAAGTCTTCTTATCCTTCAAGTTTCCTTGATTTCATCACTCAAGAGTTCTCAATGGGATGGACTCTCTTTAAAACAAGAAAATCAGAAATAGGAAAGTTCAAAATGAAGAAAGTTCCCTAAAAAAAAAAGGAAATATTTCCTAAAATGAAAGAAGAAAATTTGTAAAATGACTTAGCCTTTCTTTACGCTCATTTCTGCTCTTTTTCACCTCTTTTATCTGATACACTAAAAGCAAGCATTCAATTTAACCCTAGAAATGTCATCATTAGTATATAGTAAATAGGGGTCGTTCTATTCCGGGGATTGAGGGTACACCTGTCATTGTAAAACAATTAAAGAATTAAAATAAAAACAAGTATAATATTTACAAAAGTATATACAAGTCACGAAAATAAGGGGGGTTTTAGGTTTTAGGATTCCGAAAATTAAAAGAAAGAGAATAAAAACACAAAAACACATGTACAAGAATGAAACATAAGAAACAAAGATCAAACCAATTCCATACAATCAAATTCGATTCAACTCTATAATTGTTCATCTAAGTCATGAGAAAGAAGTTGATCATGTAAAACATTTGAAGCAAATGATCGATTTTCCATATTTTACTTTCCTTGACTAATTAATCTAAGTGAAAACACATAGATCAATCCTATCAAACATGCAATCAAAGTCTAAAAAGCTAGCTAATCAAAACATGTTCAACACAAAACATATAGAGAAAGGTTATCAACTTAAGTGCACAACCTAGTATGAATAAGTTCATCTATTTGCAATCCTTTTCAATTAAATTCGACTTTTGTCCAAAGCCTTTACTACTTTTGAATCAAGTTCACAAAATTATTAGGTGAATCATAAACTTAAATCTAGCATCAATTATATGCAAACCCTAAAAGTTTCGAACCAATTAAGACAAACATATAAAAGATATCAACCAAGCAAATTTAATTGAACAATCTCACATAAGCAACTATAGAATCACAACCATAGGAATCAAAAATATCATTCAATTATAAGATTTCGGAATTAAACTTTGTTCAAACATTGTTGTAAACTAGAAACAATTCCAACGAAAATCAAACAAGGTTACAAAGAAAGAGGGCGAATTAGACCATGAGATGGAGATGGGGATGGAGGCTTGACGTTAGATTCTTGAATCTTGGAAACAAGTCTTCAAGGTGGATGATGGATGATGATGCTCACGGCTCCTTCTTCTCTTCTTCTTCCTTGCTTGAAACCCGTGGAGCTTGCACTAGAGGATGGAGAGAGAGACTTGACGTATGGAGAGAATTTTTTGAATTCAAGGGTGTTCTAAAACGTCAAGAATGAGGGAGTGTATATAGGGGAACGGCAAAAGCTCTCCATGCTTCATGAATCTTCTTTTATTTTCCAAGGAATTATCAGAAAATGCCACATAACTCCAACCAATCGCAAATTGCCATGTAAGCCCTATTATGTTGTCCAACCAATCATAAAGCTCCAAAATAATTCCCTAATATTTAGTTGCCGAATTTCCATGAATATATTCTGATTTTATACTTCAATTTCAGCCAAAATATCTTTAGAGAAAATAGGGAACGAATCTAGACTTGTTTTGGACCTTTTTCTTGTTGCACACACTTCTTCTTTCCTTAAAACTCTCCCTAAATCTTCTCCAAGCGTAATCTTTTATTTTCTTCTTGATTTTCACGCCATCTCCTTCTTTTCCTCTTGGCATTTCACGGAAAACACATATTAATCTTCTCTCATGCGTCACAAACCCTAAATCTAATGGGCTTTTATCCATTTTTGCTGAAAATCCAAGTTAACCTAGAAGGTTCTTGGGCCATGTTGCGTCACCTTCAAGCCATGATGCCTCCTAACGGTTCCAAGGGTCATTTCCCTTCATTATGTCGATTACTCTTCTTGGATGGCTTAGGAGTCTTGGTTTGTCAAAGTTTCCTCTTCTAAACAGGTTTCCTGGTTGAAATCTCTTACTTTCACAACATCAAAATTAGTACTCAACCAAGAATCAATGTTTAGCATTCAAGAGTTAATTAAAACGCATAATCCACACATACACAGGTAGGACTTGGTTGTAACAATGGTGATGGGTTGGAGCTCAGCATGCTTCAGACAAGTATGATTCATATCCTGACAAAGTATATTCACTCTTTCTTCTCTCAGATCAAGGCAATGCTTAAAAGCTTGTAATCACTCAATTATATGTGAGACAAAATATTTTAAGGCAATCAAATAGCTCACATATATAAGAAACGAAAAGCACTTTGTGCATATAATTTATATAATTTTTTTTTTCAAAGATCTCATGAAAGATATCAACTACTTGCACGGATGGACCCAAGCCATAGGTTCAACTCTTGTAACTCATCTCCATAGATCAAAGACTGTCCCATCTTAAGGATCAAGAAGGTCTTATTAAGGGTTGTAATGGGGCCAAGGCTCAGGGTTTAAAGAAACGAAAGGTAAGGAATTTTCAAAGTGTCCTAAAAACCAAGCAGAGCTCATGCTGATGTAGAGAGACTAATCTTCTTCGAAATCCACCAAGTATGTAACGTCATGTCCTTCTTATGGGCTTTATAAGAGGGCCTAATGTATTCATGTTGGGCCCAAACTTCATTCTAAACTTCCTTTGAATTCTAGTGAATTGGACAAAGGCCAAATTTTCCAATAGTGGGCCTTCAATTCAAAGTAAACTCCAAACTCACCAAGTATGGGGGACTAAAATCCATAAACATATATATATATATATATATATATTTCTTTTTTTCTTTTTTCTTTTCTAGCCGTACACATTTTTCTTTTTAACTTTCTTTTTCACGGCTTTCACATACTTTTTTTTTCATGGACAAGTCTACCCCTACCCTTGAACTTTCACCTCTTCTCATCCTTCGTCATTGATGCCAAATCCTCAAGTAAAGTCTCAAAATTAGCTCCACTAACTTCTTAGAACAAAGGGGTAAGGTTGTAACTATACTAAGGTTCAGGTTAAAGATTTTAAGGGTGATGAAAGAAAAGGCTTAATGTAGGCTCAAAGGGGTTTATCTAGGGAAGTCCCACGACGGGCACAAATGGGAAGACAAGCTTATTTGGCAATGGTGGTAATTCCTAGGGTGCCTTTATCCTTTCTAGAATCAGGGACATGTATTGATAAAAATCTCAACAAGCACAAGAGCGAATTCTAGCATTCTCTAGTCCATCAAACTTAATCTATGGCAAGCAATCAATCAAATGAAGAATAATGAGATCATCAAAACATCGCCAAGAAAATAAGAGTATATTTCTCATTTCACTCCAAGAAAATGGGACATGGGCTCGAATACCTCACATAGGCTTTTATGAATCAAAACTCATCTTAACATGCTCATATTCTGTACCAAGGTCACGAATCCATATCCACTACACATGAATACACTTTTCATATATCTCAATAACCAAAGAATACCATTTTAAAATCATCTCAATGTTGTGATCCTCTTTTAACCATAATTTCAGAGATATAGAATCATCCTAGACAGTTGAAAGGGCATCCTATGACTCAAAGAAACAAAAACAAAGACTAAGAGAGACTCCAAAAAGTGTTTTGGTCTAGGGTTATTTCCTTTCTCCTTTCGGTAACTCCTTTAGGATGTGACCAGGTAAGGAAGGGACCGATTTTGGCGGAGCTCAGCTCACTTGTTTAGCAGGGGACAAGACCCTAATTTGCTAGCACTTCTCGGATCCAAACCAGACCTTAGACATCACACCTTAATAGATGCGCCTACGATGCCCAAAAATCATTTTGACTCAATAATTAAAAGCAAAGAAATTTTTGTTATTTTTGACATTTTTCGATTTTTTGTATTTTGCAATATATGACTAAAGACACAAGTATAAATCCCTTCCCCCACACTTAAATATTGCATTTTCCTCAATGTAACCAATCATAAGCATGCAATTAAACAAATAAGCATATTGGGATGAAATTTACGAAAATAACTACTAAAACAAAGAAGAAAATTTGAAAAGTAAGAGAAATAGGGAAAGAGAAAGCAAATCTACGTTTGTAGACTCCTTCACAGCTACTTCTGAATTGGGTTGCCTCCCAAGCAGCGCTTACTGTTTATAGTCTTTCAACCTAGACTTGTACTTCCTTTTAGTCCTCAGGTGGTGGGGCACTTTGGAGGGGTATAGCCACCACTTCATTGTTACATCTCGTACCTCAATTTACCAGTTTACTAGTCATTTGGACGGTAAACGACAATTATTTTCACTTTTTACTTTGTTTCGATACTTTTAGTGGCCCTAAAAGTTGACTTTTTTTTCGGATCAAAATTTGAGAAAATGTTCTTCATGAAAGTCGTAGAGGATGTTAAACCGAGCGTGTGCATATGTGGTACGTAAAAATTGGAGTTCGTATGTGACAGTTATAAGTGAAAAGGTGAATTTACTATTTATGGTAACTCTCTACATATAAGGAAACTTACCAAGGTAAGTTCCCATTTCAGAACTTACCCTGACCTTCTCTCTCTCCTCTCCCTCTTCCCCCCCGTCGCCCTGCCTTCTTCTTTTTCCGATTTCTTCACCGTCCGGCATCCGATTGACTTGATTCCAGTTGTCCTTGGACCGTCTCTTACTCCTCTACACGATGGTATCAGTGGGTATCGGTGATTTGGCCGGAAAACCCCGAATTTATGCAAGCATTGTTACTGTAGCAGTTTGCTTCTCCGGCGAAATTCTCCAGTTGCCGGTTATCTTCGGCGGTGAAATTGGCTCTATTAGGAGCGCCTCGAGTCACTGATCATCTTCCCTCAAGACTTCTAGCTGAAATTTCCACGTTTGGGAGGTGAATTTGATGGATTTCCAAATTGGAGGGTTTGGAGATTTCCGGGTTTGTGTTCATCGGCAAAATTGGAGCACTTCAAGGTATTTTCTCACTTGGTCACAGTTATGAAAAATTCTTAGATTGTTGAGATGATTCTGTGGTTGAAATTTGGTGGCCGGAGGAGGAGTTGACCGCCGCGTGAACAGTGGTGGTGTTTAAACAGTAATTTAAATTCTTTTTTTTTTTTAGCTAGTTAAATCCTATAATTTTTGTAGGGGTTGAATATGTGAATTTGATTGGAATTGGAGAAGTTTTTAATCGATTATGAATTTCCGGAATTTAGAATTCCATTATCGATTTACGAGAATCCGACCGTCGGATATTTCTTGGTTCTGCCTTGGAACCTTTAAGATAATGAATTAGTATTAGAGGAAACATTTGGGTTGAATCCGAGAAGAAGTGGAGAGAAGATTTATGAGGATTTAATTTTGGGGAATCGTATTTAATTGTTGAATAGTTATTCATGAAAAATAATTGTGTACAGGGCGACATACCGAACTCTTGCTCGATGAAGGAACTTGTATAGATGATCATCAGAATAGTACTGTGAGTGGACTTTTTTTTTAAATAATGATGCATGCATTTATTTTGAAATTATTGATTTATTTAATTATCGTTTTATTTATCGAGCATGATGTTTTGTCTTGGATTATAATTTGACATTGATTTTTCATGAGTTTCGGATATGAACTTATTATGCTCGGATTTGGATTTATGATTTATTTTTTTGAGAATATGAATTGATTTTCAGAGATTAATTATGATTTATCTCAGTATGACTTTCGGAATTAGTTCTGGATTATATGATTATTATTTGGAAATATGATTTACGTGATTTTTCGACGACTTATTTTACCGAGATGATTTTCGGATTACATATTATATTTAGTAGTCAATTTTGAGATATTCGGGAATATTATTGGAAATGAGATTTTTTCCGAAGGAATTTGTGCTCGTACTAATTTCTGGGTTTGGTTCTGAATTTGAGAGTATTTGGCGTGCGGGGTCACGTCACTTGAATATACTTATTGTTTTCTCGTGAGATATTGGGGAAGCTTTATGGATTTACTGGTTTTCGATTGTTTTTCCTCACCATACTTGGGTCATTTGATTAGGTCTCCTCCTCACTTTGTGTTTGTGAATGGCAGTTGAGGTAGCTTATTCTCCTCCTCATGTGGGTGGTAGTCGAGATTATTAGTTCTCCTCCTCACACAATCTATGTGTGAGTGGCAGTCGAGGGTAGGTAGAGCCTAAGGGGCTCCTTTACCTGTATGGTGACATCTCTTCCCCATATCCTTTCATGTGTTACTCGACTAGCGGGGCTAGTCCGATTTCTCTTAACCAGATGGGCTGGTATGTTTTTCACGAGTTTTTGAGTTTAAAGAAATACGTTTTATAAACTTTGCATGCATCGAGGTTTTATAAATTTAAATATGTGGGAAAGTAATACAACTTCATTTCTTTTAAATTATTTATTTGGTTGTTTATTTTTGTCCACTCACGCTGACGTGTTTTTCAATTACTTTCCCCTGGGCCCTTCGGTTTCAAATGCCCAGTTTGCAGGCGAAATCAGTTGAGGTCGGGCGTACATGGAGTTGAGGCATAGTCAACAACATGGCTTCCGTGTTTTCCTTTGAATTAGGTTTTCCTTGTTTATCCTTTCTATTAGAATTGCTCTGATTACCTGTGGGATTAATGTTATTCAAATTGTGTTTTGTGAATTGGGAAATGTTATGATTTAGGGAGCAGGGTGGCTCCAGGGGAATAAGGATGGATGATTTAGAAGTGTAAATGTTTTCCTACAGGTTTTGGGTAGCCTACTTTTAGGGGAAGTTCCGCCAAATTTTTGGTAGAATTTCTTCTAAGGTGGGCCCCGTAGGGCCACTTCGGATTTCGGGGTGAAATCCGGGGCGGCTCCTGTCATTCATGCTCCACAAACATTTCATAATAAGGCTTTAGGCGGTGGGCATTGACTTTGAACGCGTTGCCAGTCTATTCACTCTTTATCTACATAGGTCCATGAGGAAACATATTAGTAATAGTGAAAGGCCCAATCCAACGAGAACGAAGCTTACCTGAGAAGAGTTTGAGACGAGAGTGGAATAAAAGAACTTTTTGGCCCACAACAAAAGTTTTTCCACTAATCATCTTGTCATGAAAAGCTTTTGTCTTTTCTTTATAAATCCTTGCACTTTCGAATGCATCATTCCTTATCTCTTCCAACTCTTGCAACTGTAACTTCCTATAAAACCCAGCCTCATCAAGGCCCATGTTAAACTGCTTCACTGCCTACCAAGCTTTGTGTTCTAACTCCACAGGCAAATGACAAGGTTTGCCATACACTATCTGATAAGGTGACATTCCAATGGGAGTCTTGTACGCAGTCCTATAAGCCCACAAAGCATCCTCCAAGCGTAGGGACCAGTCCTTCCTGTTAGGGTTCACAGTCTTCTCTAATATCCTCTTGATCTCACGATTAGAGACTTCAGCTTGCCCACTTCTCTGGGGATGATAAGGTGTAGAAACCTTATGTGTCACATCATATTTCCTTAGCAAAGCCTCAATCGTCTGATTGAGAAGTGGGATCCATCATCACTAATAAAGACTCTAGGCATTCCAAACCTGCTAAAGATGTTAGATTTGATAAAATCTGCAACAACCTTAGAGTCATTAGTTCGAGTGGCCTTTGCTTCCACCCATTTCGAAACATAGTCCACAGCAAGCAAGATATAGAGAAATCCAAAAGATGAAGGAAAAGGTCCCATGAAATCTATACCCCATACATCAAATATTTCAACAGTTATGATATTAGATAATGGCATTTGATCTCTAGGACCTAGATTTCCAGTTCTTTGACATCTATCATATGTTAAACAATAGGCATATGCATCCCTAAATAACGTTGGCCAAAAGGACCTAGACTCTAATACTTTGAATGCAGTCTTCTTTGATCCAAAGGGACCCCCACATGCTTTAGAATGGCAAAAAGAAAGTATAGTATTTTGTTCATGTTCAGGTATGCACCTCCTAATCAATTGATCAGAGCAATATTTCCAAAGTTAAGGTTCATCCCGAACATAATGTTTAATAGTTTTCTTAAGCCTATCTCTATGAGCACGTGACATGGTATCATGAATCTTTTTAGTAACAATGTAATTCACAATATTTGCATACCATGGTTCACTTACCTGGATTCCAAAGAGCTGCTCATCTGGAAACGTCTCCACCAGAGGGAGAGGGTCTTCTGCTTGCACCAAACGGCTCAGGTGGTCAGCTACCACGGTCTCACTACCTTTCTTGTCCTTAATCTCCACATCAAATTCTTGGAGAAGTAGGACACATCTAATAAGCCTTGGTTTCGCCACCTTCTTGGTCATTAAGTACTTGAGAGCTGCATGATCAGTATAGAAAACAACTTTAGTACCAAGTAAGTAAGAACAAAATTTTTCAAGGGAAAATACAACTGCAAGAAGCTCTTTTTCAGTAGTAGAATAATTCATTTGTGCATCATTAAGAGTTCTTGAGGCGTAATAGATGGCATAGGGTCTTTTGTCCTTTCGTTGCCCCAAAATAGCTCCAACTGCATAGTCAGAGGCATCACACATTAACTCAAAGGGTAAGGACCAATCTGGAGGTAACATGATAGGGGCAGACGTCAAAAGCTCCTTAAGCTTGTCAAAAGCTTCTTGGCATTCCTTGTCAAAGGCAAACGTCACATCCTTCTGGAGTAGGTGGCATAGAGATCTTGATATCTTAGAAAAGTCCTTGATAAACCTCCTGCAAAACCCTGCATGACCAAGGAAAGATCGGATCTCTCTCACAGAAGTGGGAGAGGGTAAGTAACGCACAAGGTCTACCGTAGCTTTGTCCACCTCTATTCCCTTAGAAGAGACAATATGTCCTAGGACTATCCCTTGCCTAACCATAACATGGCATTTCTCCCAGTTTAATACAAGGTTAGTTTCCATGCAACGTTTTAAGATTATTTCCAGATTATTAAGACAATCATCAAAACTTTTTCCAAGAACAAAAAAATCATCCATGAATACCTCTACGATTTTCTCAATATAATATGAAAAGATACTTACCATACACCTCTAAAAGATACCTGGTGCGTTGCATAGTCCAAAAGGCATGCGACGATAGGCAAATGTCCCAAAGGGGCAAGTGAACGTTGTCTTCTCTTGATCCTCATTGGCTATGGCAATCTAGTTGTAGCCTGAGTAGACATCCAAGAAGCAGTAGTAATAATGTCCAGCTAGTCGCTCAAGATTAATGAATGGAAGAGGAAAGTGGTCTTTCCTTGTGGTGGCATTGAGCTTCCTGTAGTCAATACAAACTCTGTGGCCAGTAACTGTCCTTTGGGGCACCAGTTCGTTCTTAGCATTGGGGGGGAATATGTTAATCATGTTTTCCAAGAGTTTTTTACAACCAATGGGATTGTTCACTAAACTACATGTCCGCAAACACCAGAACAAAATGGAGTGTCTAAAAGGAAAAACCGTCATTTACTTGATATGGCTCGTGCCATTCTCTTTAGTGCTCATATGCATAAATATCTTTGGGGCGATGCTATACAGGCTTCCTCCCATCTTATCAATCGTCTTCCATCTAGCGTCCTTCAGGGAAAAATTCCATTTGAGGTTCTTGCATCTCATGTCTCCTTACCTTCCTTTCATAATCTTCTAGCTCGTGTATTTGGTTGTGTTGCCTTTGTCCATGTTCCTAAAAACCAGAGGTCTAAGTTGGATGCCCGGACACTTAAGTGTGTATTGGTTGGCTATGGAGGGAATCAGAAGGGATACAAGTGCTATCATCCACCTACTAGGAAGTACTATGTCACTATGGACGTTACCTTCTTTGAGGACATGAGTTATTTTTCCTCTTCAGATACAGCTCTTCAGGGGGAGAATTCATATTTTGAAGAGCTGTATCATGGAGAGGGGGAGGAAACAGAAGGAGGAGAGGAAGAAGTCACACAAGCAGGAGATATTTTGACGGATCCAGTTGAGACCATCAGCTCGCCACCTTTTGAAGCAGTAGCTCCAAGCATCCAGGCACCAGTTTCTATGGCTGAAAATGAAGTTGAAGACACAACTGCCCCTCCTGCCATCACTTCTACCCCTGACCCACAGTTTCCTGGTACGGAAGATCACTCATTTGAGGTATGTCCACCCACTAGTACTAGTAGTAGTGAGTCTAGTGTTGAGCAATATGTGTTACCAAATAGGACCACTCGAGGTCAATCAGCCAAAAGATATGAACCTACTCTTACTGCCAAATCAAAATACCCAGTAGCTAATTATATGTCCACTAGGAGATTGTCTAAGTCATATGAATCATTTGTGAATCAAATATCTGCTGTATCAGTACCTAACAAAGTGCAGGATGTGTTGGGGAATCCAAAGTGGAGGAAGGCAATGGAGGAAGAGATGGAGGCGTTGCAGAAGAACAATACTTGGCAACTTGTGCCTCCACCACAAGGCAAGAAGGCTGTAGGTTGTCGTTGGGTATTTACTATGAAGCATAATGCAGATAGATCATTGAATCGGTACAAAGCACGCCTTGTAGCAAAGGGGTTTACTCAGACATATGGTATAGACTATGATGAAACATTTGCCCCTGTTGCCAAGATGAACACTATCTGGGTTCTGCTCTCATTTGCTGCTAGTTTAAATTGGCCACTCCGACAGTTTGATGTCAAGAATGCATTTCTTCATGGAGAGTTAGCCGAGGAAGTGTACATGAGCCTTCCACCTGGGTATGTAGTTGCTTCTCCTGGTGATTTTGTCTGTAGATTGAGAAAATCTCTGTATGGTCTCAAACAGTCACCACGTGCTTGGTTTGGAAGATTTTCACAGTTTATGCGGAAGGTTGGTTACAGGCAGAGCAACTCAGACCACACCTTGTTTCTCAAGCATCAACAAGTGAAGGTAACAGCTCTAATTATTTATGTGGATGATATGGTAATCACTGGTAATGATACTGTTGAGATGGATAGACTGCAGAGACAGCTAGCCTCTGAGTTTGAGATGAAGGACTTGGGTGAACTTAAGTACTTCTTAGGAATTGAGGTAGCCAGGGGGAGAGAAGGAATCTATCTGTGCCAGAGGAAGTATGTTCTCGACTTGCTGACAGAGACATGTTTGTTGGATTGCAGACCTATTGACACTCCTATTAAGCAGAATCATTGTTTAGCTAAGTATCCAGATCAGGTACCTACTGATCGAGCTCGCTATCAGAGGTTAGTTGGGCGCTTGATTTATTTGGCTCATACTAGACCAGACGTTGCATATGCAGTGAGTGTGGTGAGTCAGTTCATGCATAATCCGAGTGAGAGTCACATGGATGCGGTTATGCGGATTCTGAAGTACTTGAAGTCAGCTCCAGGAAGAGGAGTACTGTTTTCTAAACACAACAACATTCTTGAGGTTTGTGGCTTCACAGGTGCAGATTGGGCTAGAAACATTACAGACAGGAGGTCGACATCAGGTTACTTTACCTTTGTGGGAGGTAATCTGGTTACATGGAAGAGTAAGAAACAAAAAGTTGTGGTACGTTCTAGTGCTGAGGCCGAGTATAGAGGTATGGCTCACGGAGTGTGTGAATTGTTGTGGCTGAGAAATCTGTTACGTGATCTGGGTTTCAAACTCAAAAATTCCATGCAGTTGTATTGTGATAACAAGGCAGCTATTGACATATCACAGAATCCAGTACAGCATGATTGTACTAAACATGTGGAGGTTGATCGTCACTTTATAAAGGAGAAACTAGATGCCAAAATTATTAGCTTTCCTTTTGTTCCAACTGAAGAGCAACTTGCAGATGTACTTACCAAAAGAGTTTCCAGGAAGGCGTTTTATGACTCACTTAGCAAGTTGGGCATGGTTGATGTATATGCGCCAACTTGAGGGGGAGTGTTAGTGTGAGTCATCGTTCCCTATTAGGGATAGACTACATGGGAATATATTGTTATAATTACTTACCTTGTATATGTTGTGTAGTACGGTTGTACACAATAGGTGTAGTACGATTGTAATCTGTTTATATACACCACAGAATGGGTGTAATGTAATAATCAGTAAAATTGATTCTCTCAATACTGTCTTATTTGACTGTATTTAATTGTTGAATAGTTTATTCACGGAATATAATTGTATACAGGGCGACGTGCCGAGCTACGGCTAGACGTAGGAAACTGGTAGCGTGGTCGCCTAAATAGTACAGTGAGTGGATATTTATTTTAAATTAAATGTGCATGCCGTATATTATTATTTTCTAATTGAGGTTTAATTTATTATTTGAATTAATGAGTGTTTTGATTTTCTGAGCTTGATTTCTTGAGATTTATTATGCTCTCTGAGTTATGGGATTTTTAGTTGATTTCCTTCCCAAGGACTTTCAATAGATTTTAAAGCTATTTATTTATGAGTTATTGAGTTGGGAAATGATTTTCGGCAAATGACTGATTAAGAACATATTCTGAGAATTATTGATTTCGAATAGCGGTTTATATGAGGATTTACGAGTACAAATGTTTCTTCGAATAATTGAGTATGATTGAATTATTGAGATTTCTTGAGTTTTGAGCTCCGCACCTATCAGCTTTGAAGTTAGGTTGAGATTTCTTTCCGGAAGCATTTATTGATTTACCGAGTATTTGAATTATGCTTTCGAGGATTTATTGAGATATTGAGGTTTGAGTTAGCGAGATAATCCTTAGCAATGCTTTCTGTGAATTATTAAAGATTTATTGAAGTAATATCGAGTTCTTTCCAAAAGCAAGTAATTGGAGGAGGTTGTTTCCAGTTTATCAAGGAGGCTATCTTTAGCACATGCATATATTACCTAGTTGGTAGACCCTTCTAGGTAATAGTCTGGTTGGTAGTCCGTTCCAGACTACATCCCGGTTGGCAGTCCCTTCCAATGCGTCACCTGGTTGGCAGTCCCTTCCAGATGACATGAGGTGGTTAGTTGGCAGTCCCTTCCAGATGACATGAGGTGGCTAGTTGGCAGTCCCTTCTAACTACCTGTGGCTAGTTGGCAGTCCCTTCTACCCTCCGCCTCTTAAATTTGGTTGGCAGTCCCTTTCGATGCGTCACCTGGTTGGCAGTCCCTTCCGATGCGTTACCTGGTTGGCAGTCACTTCCAGATGACATGAGGTAGTTAGTTGGCAGTCCCTTCTAACTACCTGGGGCTAGTTGGCAGTCCCTTCTACCCACCGCCTCCTATTCCGGTTTGCAGTCCCTTCCGATGCGTCATCTGGGTGGCAGTCCCTCCCAGATGGCATGAGATGACTAGACAGCAGTCTTTTCTAATCATCAAATGAGTTTTCTTGAAAAGGATTGAGTTGGAAATATTGTGAAATCTCGTTGCATGTCGGTTTTGTTAACAAGATATTTGAAATATGATTACTTATATGAGGGATTGGAGATTTTAAGAGATTGCACGATGTTCTATTTTACGTGATTAAGGGTGGATTATTTTAGAAGTGTAAATGTTTTTCTACAGGTTTTGGGTAGTCCACTTTTAGAGGGAGTTCTGCCAAATTTTTTGGTAGAATTTCTTCTAAGGTGGGCCCCGCAGGGCCACTTTGGATTTTAAGGTGAAATCAGGGGCGGGTCCTGTCATTCTAAACATTTTCATTGTTGGTCCACTTGAAGTTGGGGTGGTCCCTCCATCCAGGGTTATAAGTATTCGAATTAGGATCATACCTTGGACGTTGGGGACCCCCTTGGTATTCACCTATGGCATTTAGGGACTCCTATCCACCATTGTCTGTGAGTTTGGGTCATTGGTCAGTCACGTGCCCTTGCATAGAGCACACCCCACATGCTAGCATTGGTCCCTTATTGCTTACATCCTGGTTCATCATAAGGGTAAGTTTATTTAGCTTATCCTCAATAGCAGAATTGGTACTTACCTCATGTACCCTACGAGTTGTATGTCCTACACCCTCATATTGTTGGGCATTTAGGGCACAATTTGCGATGAGTTCTTCCCCAGCCGCAGGTGATTTGTCAACAAAGGCTCCTCCAGCTGCAGCATCAAGCATTTGCCTTTCTAAGGGCAAGAGCCCTTCATAGAAGCATGTAAGGAGGTTCTCGTCCTTCATCTGATGTTAAGGACATTGGGGAAGTAGGGACTTGAACCTCTCATAGTAGGCAGCATAAGACTCGTCTTGTGCTTGCTTAATACCACTTATCTTCTTCTTGAGCATGATTACCTTGGACGTTGGGAAGTATTTCTCCAAGAAAGCTTTCATCATTACGTCCCATAATGTAATACACCCAGCAGGAAGTTCAAATAGTCAGTCCTTGGCCTTGGCTCTATCAGCTAGTGAGAAGGGGAAAGCCTTCAACTTAAGGATATCTTCATCAGCTCCTTGTGGAATCATGCTTGAACAGACAAACAAAAATTCTTGGAGATGCTTGTTGGCGTCCTCCATAGATAAGTCATGAAACACATGAAGTCTATGAAATAGTCCACTTTTCAGCTCAAAGTCTGCAGACCTTCCTTCAACAGCAACAGGAAACACAATGCTCGTAGGTAGTCCTCCTTGAACCACATATGAGGAAAGTTCCCTAATGGATTGATTAGCATTTAATCCCATTTCTGCGTCCTCTTCTTCAGGGGTTGGTGAGTAAGCTGGTGAAGGTGAAAGAGGTGGTGTAATCTGAGTTGAGGGTGAGTTGGACGAAACAAAAGGTGATGGCGTAAGTGAAGGTGGAGAGGGAGTTGGTGTAGGTGATGGGGACTCTTTAGAAGACTGTAAAATCCTCTTCCCTTGCTCGTTAAATATGTATTCCTTAAATTTCCAAGGAGAGGGTCTTCTGTACTCAAGTTGTGGAGGATTTTGCAAACGGGCAAGTCTTTCTTCAATTTCTCGTGCACTAGGTATTTTAGAAGACTTGGACATTCCCATGAAGATCCTGAACAACATTAAGAAATAAATAAATTAGTAAACTATACAATAAAATAAATACAACTTGATATTTTGTACAATAAAACAACGCATATTTTGTACAATAAAACAATGCAATCTTTACAAGTATAATTAGAGGTAAAATGTACAAAATTTTCACACAAACCAAGAGTATAAAACGTCACAAATATAAACAAGTAAAAGGGTGAGTTACATAATTTACAAAAGCTCGAATTCTATTATAAGCCCTTAACAAGGTTCAGACGTGCGGCCCAAGGGTTCTACCCTTAACACTAGTCACATGACTAACGTTAAAGATAAAGTCCTTCACCTATTCTTTTTATGGTTAAAAACTCATAATAAAATCCTTACTCTTACAAACAACAATTTTCACAAAAATTATGAACAAGTATTTCTTTTCTTTTCTTTTATTTACAATGATGTGGCTAAAATAGCCTCACAATTTAACCTTGCAAAATGTAGCTATCAGCGGGGATTGTAGGGTACACCTACACAAAAAGGTTGGTTAACAAATAAAAGAATAAAATGGGGGTTTTGAGATTTGGTTTCTAATCTACTTGAAACAAAAACAAAACAAATAAAATTATCTACAATGATCGACTTCCGTAACCTAGACCACTAACACTCGAAAATTACTAAGTGTAAAAACAAAAAATCCATTTCAACATGCTACAAAAACGTGCCCATCTTAAATGCCTAGATAAGAGTCCAAATGAAAAGCCTTAGCGGATCAATCCATTTATCTAACTCGTTCTAATGTGGGCTTGGATCAGAAAAGTCCTTACCAAGCCCGATACTACTAATTTTCAAAAACACTTAGCGTAATTCTCTTAACTAGTAGTATTATCTAACCCTCGAATCAACTCACACGTGCAAATTAGCCATTAGACATAGAATTTAACACGTAATTTCCAAAATCGTTTAACCATTGAAACATGGTTTTTACCACTTTTAAGAACTAATTGCTACTTGTTTAACTTAGCGCCTTAACAAATAACAATTACTCTTGGCAAATTAAGCAAACACACAAGAACTCTCACCTTTATTCTAGCATGCAAACTTATTAATCTAACTCTGAAAATTACCTAAACACGTAAAAGGGCACAAGATTGTAACATGCATCATAAAAGAATTCTCGAAATTAACTCAATAATAAACTGAAAATCTCAAAAATATTAATAAAAATATTCTGAAAATCTCATGTCTCCAATTACACAACTCACAAATCCAAACACACAAAACCGAAACAAAGATTGTAAGTAGAGTCATAGTTACACTTTGAAGCTTTTCTTAGCGGCTTGGCAACAAGGTGATGAACTCGTCTCCGCTATGGTGGTGGAGCATCCTTGACTTAGCGCATAAGAACTCGTAGATTGATGGAAGGATGGTGGTCACGGTCTTTAGGTGATGGAGGTTTGAGAAGTGAATTGGGCAGGGCTATGGAATAATTTTTAGCTAGGAACTGATAGGCCAAGAAATGATCTTGGTCAAGAAGTGATGCTCTTGATGTTGAGAATGGCTGCTATTTATAGTCGAGTTCTCCTATCTTGTGATGTAATCATGACCATTCATCTAGAGGTGATTTCTCCTCCAAATTTCCTTGATTTTCTCTTGACAAAGTCATGAATTTTCTGATCTCTTTTCCCCTTAATGGCTCATTGTATATGGCTTGAATAGTGACCAGATACATCCCTTATTCCTCTCCTTTGAATTGCACTAATTTCTTCCAAGAATTGTGCACACAATAGACTCCTACAATCAAGAAAAATAAGAATTTAATTAGAGTTTATAATCAATAAGAAATAAGATAATTAGGAATAAATATTGATTAAAAACAATCCATTTTATCTCCTCGAATTCTTCTTGATTAATCCTTCAATTTTTCTTGATTTCATCACTCAAGAGTTTTTAATGGGATGGACTCTCTTTAAAACAAGAAAATCAGAAATTGGAAAGTTTAAAAGAAGAAAGTTCCCAAAAACAAAATAGGAAATATTTCCTAAAATGAAAGAGGAAAGTTTCTAAAATAACTCATCCTTCATTTACACTCATTTATGCTCTTTTTTTACCTCTTTTCACCATTTTCGACCATGAAGTAGCTAAAAACATGAACTATATTATAATTATTAATTTTAAGAGAATAACTTACCCAAATGAGGAAAAATACATATTAAAAACGTCACACTTTGTGCTTCTATCATACAATTATTTTCAACACTTAGGTACATGAACATGGAGTCTAGATGTGCAATGGGACTGAAACAGCTACCATTTTCAAGACTATGTTTAATCCAATATACCTTAGTGTACCACAACATTTTCTTTTGTTATAAATATCAATGAAATCGAATTAAATTCCAAGCGGTAAATCAAGTGGACGTGCGGCCCAAGTATAGTCATCTAGACACAAAGTCCCTTAAGCATCTTTTGGGCAGCCTTACTGAAATGGCCAGGTAAGGGAGGACGACCACAGGAGGCAGAATCCATTTTGGCATGAGCTACTCCCACATAGTGGTTTAGGCCCATTTGTAAGAATTTATGGATCCAAACCATTATGAACGTTGTCCCCTTCCTAGACACCATCCCACATAGGCTATTCTTACTAAGATGAAAAAGGTCCTAAGTGTGAAGACAGTTCAACAAGTGTTAATAAAGGTCGCCTTCAACCTTAAGGGACCTGAACTAGGTACCAATAAGGGGTTTAGGCCAATATTAACAAACGCGACTTCACTTATTCCTCTCAATTTACAACTCACAATGAAAACTCGTTTTCAACAATAAAAATAACAACCTGAGTAAATTAATTAATCTAAGTTTCGAACACTACAAAAACAACATATATTCACAATAATAAAATTTAACAAGTGATTTTTCAATCCCCGGCAACGGCGCCAAAAATTGATACGCTAAAAGCAAGCATTCAATTTAACCCTAGAAATGTCATCATTAGTATATAATAAATAGGGATCGTTCTATTCTGGGGATTGAGGTTACACCTATCATTGTAAAACAATTAAAGAATTAAAATAAAAACAAAGTATAATATTTACAAAAGTATATACAAGTCATGAAAATAAGGGGGGTTTTAGGTTTTAGGATTCCAAAAATTAAAAGAAAGAGAATAAAAACACAAAAACACATGTACAAGAATGAAACATAAGAAACAAAGATCAAACCAATTCCATACAATCAAATTCGATTCAACCCTATAATTATTCATCTAAGTCATCAGAAAGAAGTTGATCATGTAAAACATTTGAAGCAAATGATCGATTTTCCATATTTTACTTTCCTTTACTAATTAATCTAAGTGAAATCACACAGATCAATCCTACCAAACATGCAATCAAAGTCTAGAAAGCTAGCTAATCAAAACATGTTCAACACAAAACATATAGAGAAAGGTTATCAACTTAAGTGCACAACCTAGTATGAATAAGTTCATCTATTTGCAATCCTTTTCAATTAAATTCGACTTTTGTCCAGAGCCTTTACGACTTTTAATTCAAGTTCACAAAATTATTAGGTGAATCATAAACTTAAATCTAGCATCAATTATATGCAAACCCTAAAAGTTTCGAACCAATTAAGACAAACATATAAAAGATATCAATCAAGCAAATTTAATTGAACAATCTCACATAAGCAACTATAGAATCACAACCGTAGGAATCGAAAATATCATTCAATCATAAGATTTCGGAATTAAACTTTGTTCAAACATTATTGTAAACTAGAAACAATTCCAACGAAAATCAAACAAGGTTACAAAGAAAGAGGGCGAATTACACCGTGAGATGGAGATGGGGATGGAGGCTTGACGTTGGATTCTTGAATCTTGGAAGCAAGTCTTCAAGGTGGATGATGGATGATGATGCTCACGGCTCCTTCTTCTCTTCTTCTTCCTTGCTTGAAACCCATGGAGCTTGCACTAGAGGATGGAGAGAGAGACTTGACGTATGGAGAGAATTTTTTGAATTCAAGGGTGTTCTAAAACGTCAAGAATGAGGGAGTATATATAGGGGAAAGGCAAAAGCTCTCCATGCTTCATGAATCTTCTTTTATTTTCCAAGGAATTATCAGAAAATGCCACATAACTCCAACCAATCGCAAATTGCCATGTAAGCCCTATTATGTTTTCCAACCAATCATAAAGCTCCAAAATAATTCCCTAATATTTAGTTGCCGAATTTCCATGAATATATTCTGATTTTATACTTCAATTTCGGCCAAAATATCTTTAGAGAAAATAGGGAATGAATCTAGACTTGTTTTGGACCCTTTTCTTGTTGCACACACTTCTTCTTTCCTTAAAACTCTCCCTAAATCTTCTCCAAGCGTAATCTTTTATTTTCTTCTTGATTTTCACGCCATCTCCTTTTTTTCCTCTTAGCATTTCACGGAAAACACATATTAATCTTCTCTCATGCGTCACAAACCCTAAATCCAATGGGCTTTTATCTATTTTTGCTGAAAATCCAAGTTAACCTAGAAGGTTCTTGGGCCATGTTGCGTCACCTTCAAGCCATGATGCCTCCTAACTGTTCCAGGGGTCATTTCCCTTCATTATTTCGATTACTCTTCTTGGATGGCTTAGGAGTCTTGCTTTGTCAAAGTTTCCTCTTCTAAACAGGTTTCCTGGTTGAAACAGGAAACTTCATTTCTTCATTTCTTCATTTCTGCAGCCCTTTGTGTCTTGTCTTTAACTCTTGCCAATGTTGACTAGCTCCTCTTTCCACTTTTGAGCTCATTTCAGCTCATTTATTCCAAGGACCTGAAAATAGAAACTATTACTAAAAATAGAAACTTTCTAAAAATGAGAAATGGAAGCTTTCCTAAACTAAACTGGAAACTTTCTAAAAATAGGAAATAGAAACTTTCCTAAACTAGAAGGATTTGTTGAAGGAAATAACCGTTAAAACGTCGCATTAAAATGCTCCTATTGTTACGCTCAAAGCAAGCATATAATTTAACCCTATAAAATGTCATCGTTAGTATATAGTAAATAGGGATCGTTCTATTCCGGGGATTGAGGGTACACCTGTCATTGTACAACAAGTAAAGAATTAAAATATAAACAAAGTATGTTATTTACAAAAATAAAATAAAGTATATACAAATTTACAAAATAAAAGGGGGATTTAGGTTTAGGTTTTCGAAAAGTAAAAGAAATAAAACTACGGAAACACAAAAACACAAGTACAAGAATGAAACATAAGAAACAAAGATCAAAACCAATTCCATAATCAAATTCGAATCAACCCTACAATTATTCTTCCAAGTCATGAGAAAGAAGTTGATCATGTGAAACATTTGAAGCAAACGATTTCCCATATTTTACTTTCCTTTACTAATTAATCTAAGTGAAAGCTTCTAGATCAATCCTATCAAACATGCAATCAAAGTCTAGAAAGCTAGCTAATCAAAACATGTTCAACGCAATAAGCAAGAGAAAGGTTATCAACTTAAGTGCACAACTTAGTATGAATAAGTTCATCTAATTGCAATCCTCTTCAATTAAATTCGACCTTTGTCCAAAGCCTTTACTACTTTTGATTTAGATTCACAAAACTATTAGGTGAATCGTTTACCTAAATCTAGCACCAATTACATGCAAATCCTATAAGTGTCGATCCAAATAAGATAAACATATAAAAGATATCAATCAAGTAAATTTAATTGAACAATCTCACAAAAGCAACTTAGAATCATAATCATAGGAATCGAAAATATCATTCAATCATAAAATTTCAGAATTAAACTTTGTTGAAATATTATTGTCAACTAGAAACAATTCCAACGAAATCAAACAAGGATACAAACAAAGAGGTTGAATTACACCGTGAGATGGAGATGGGGATGGAGGTGTTGACGTTGGGTTCTTAAATCTTGAAAGCAAGTCTTCAACGTGGAGGATGGATGATGATGCTCACGGCTCCTTCTTCTTCTTCTTCTTCCTTGCTTGAAACGTTGAATGCACTAGAGGGTGGAGAGAGAGCTTGACATTTTTAGAGAGTAATTTATGAATTGTGTGGTGTAAAACGTCTAGGGAGAGAGAGTATATATAGGGAACGGCAAACTTGGTCTCCAAGCCGTTTATTCCTCCTTTATTTTCCATGGAATTAATTTAATAACTCCACATAGCTTCCACCAAGGATAATTTGCCAAGTAAGCCCTAGTGTGTCATCCAACAAATCAAAACTCTCCAAAATAAGTCTAAATCCCTCAAATATATATTATTGCCGAAATATATAGAGATATATTCAGATTTTCTTGACCAATTTCGGCAACAATATCTTTAGAGAAAATAGGGGACGAATCTAGACTTGTTTTGAACCTTTTCTTGTTGCACACACTTCTTCTTTTCTTAAAACTCTCCCTAGAAAATCTCTTGGCGTAATCTTTTATTTTCTTCTTGATTTTCACACCAACTCTCTCTCTCTCTCTCTCTCTTGGTATTTCACGGCAAAACCCTTAGGGTACCTCTTTGCGTCACAAACCCTAAAATCCAATGGGCTTTTATCCATTTTGCCGAAAATCCAAGTGAATCTAGAGAGTTCTTGATATGTGCAAAAGCATTCGCCAATTTAAACCCTGAAAATGTCGAGTGTTAGTATAGGATAAGCAGGGATCGTTCTAAACCGGGGATTGAGGGTGCTAACATGTGAGAAACAAATCAAAGAAACATAGAATATACATCACACAAAATTATTAAGAACATATACAAGTTGTTACGAAAATTAGAATTTAGAAATTACAAGCATGCATAGAATTAGAACAACAAGGAAAAGAGAGAGAGCACATACATAACACACGAAATTAGAAGACAAAGGAATGAGAGAACAACAAAATATACAAGTATATATATACATAGAGTTCGAAAGAAAGAGAGAATTTGAGTTAGAAAAGGTTTTGGAAATCCTACACCTATTTAAATACAATTTACAAGTCCATATCACATTAGAAATCCATATACAACAAGGAATACTAGTTATATATTAATTAGGATTACTTAATTGTTAAGAAAACAAATTATTGACCAAGTCAAACAAGAAATACCAAGTCAAAACAAACTCTAACTACTTTTCCTAAAAACAAGGAACCAATCCCTAAAATTAAGGAAGGCATCTCTTAAAACAAGGAAACCCTAACAACTTATAACAAACTACCAAATTAATTCCTAGAAAACACTAACACATATTTACTATTCACGGAGACACTATTCACGAATTTAAAAAAAAAAATTTATTTTATTTTATATTTTATTATTTATCTAAGTTAACATGCTACCTAAAAATTCTAAGTTAATTTTATCTATTTACACAAACAAGAAAGAGTAAAGATAGGGGGGTTTTGAAGATTAAACTATGAATTTTTTGAAAACAAGTAAAGAACAAAAATAGTTTTTATTTACAAAGGTGGGAAAAGAAGAATTTTTGGAAAACAATTCATCAAGAACAATCAAGAACAACATATTCATGCATCCCTTAACCTTTATTAATTGCCAAGAACACTATCAATCAAGACACAAAGATCAAAGCAACCAATGTCCCTTTTAACTTTCTTTCTTATGTGAATCGAAATAGCAAAGCACTAAATCAATTTATTTTGAAAACCCGAATACACACATACGTTGAAAATTCGTTTTCAAATCATTAAGTTCAAGAAAGAATTGATGAACATGCAAATCCAAGCACTCAAAGCAAGTCAAAACTTATCATCACATGCATAATCTGATTTCGACTCAAAGCAAGCCTTTACTACTTATTTCGAATCAAGGTTCACAAAGCATCAACCCTAATTACTAGCAAGTTACATGCAAGTCATCCTAATTGTTTCTCAGACTTAGAAAATCGTTAACATGTAATGAAGCATAAAACCAGATTATTATTCTTTAATTTTGGCAACTAAACAAGATCAAGAACACATAAACACATCAATCATGAAAAAAACTATCAAAATTGCATCCAAAAATCAGTTTGTCACATCATAGTTTCGGTTTACACAACAGAAATTCCAAAGCAGAAATTCTAACTACAAGAAAGCCAAAACCGTAAAAGTACATGAAAAGATGATGGTGTGGACAACCCTTGATCACGTCCCAAGGTACAAAGCAGCTCCAAGGTGGTGCACAAGTGTTGATCACGGCTGAGAAGATGGATGGTTACGGCCTTGCTCCTTGAAGATTGCGAAAATCTGAAAACTAGAGAGAACAAGTGAGAATACGAAATTGTGGAGAAAGTTGTTAACCTTGAAACGTCTAATACACAAGGTATTTATAGGAGGACGTCCCAAGGCTCTCCCAATCCGTTTCTACTTGGTTTCTCTTAGTTCGTGTTGATTTAGGACTTCTTTCTGGCAAAACAGATTTCCGGCAGGATTGACCTCAGTCCACTAAAATGGCCATAACTTTCTCTCGAAAATAGCTATTGATGAACTGTAATAATTTCTGGAAACTAAACATCCGTAGCTTTCCAACCATATAAAGATCATAATTTTCTGAGCTCTGAGAGATTTTTGACACTCCGTTGAAATTGACTGATCTGCACAGGCAGATTTCCAAATCTGTATTGGATTTGACTTTTAAAGCACAAGTTGAGTCCAATTCGGTTTTCATTTGCATCACATGCCTCTCACATTTCTTCCACGCCTATTCTGAAGTAGAAACGTCAAGAACTCCCTAGAACCTTCAAGAACCTCACGGCAATTCAATCCTTACTCAACAAGAAGTCCAAACTCCACATTGCTTTGTAATTCGAATCTCTTGTTGCTTCCTCTTCCATGTGCACGGCATATGACCTTCTTGAGACTTCTAGATGCTTCATGAACGTTCCATAGCTCTCCTAGTATGAATAGAACTCCATATGCAAGTAGGTTTCTTAGTTGAATACAAACTTCTTTTCTACGATTCTTCTACACTCTTCCGGAACCTTCTTGAGTAATCCTTATTCAACAGGGACTACTTATCACACTAGGATTCCTTATCTAAGTAGAATTGGGTTTCCCTGTCCAAGTAGAACTTCTAATTTCCGCGACTTAAGAGTTTGAATCCAAGTCAGCTTCTGATTCCTACTCCAACTAGGATCCCTTTTCCTAGTCAAACTGGGAGAACTTCCATTTCTTCATTTCTTTCCATTTCTGCGCCACTTGTGCATTCCTTAGCCATTTTTGAACTTTGAGACTCCATTTACACCTGTAAAACACTAACTAAGTTAAATTGATCAAGATAAAGGAAATAACTCAGCAAAATATAGGGTTTAATCTATATAAACGTCGCATTTTATGCTCCTATCAAATTCCCCCACACTTAGCTTTTGCTAGTCCCTTAGCAGAATCAATATAACAAACCAAAAAGACTACAAAACAAAACAACGAAACTAACTAAAATAAACTAAGTATAGAGAACGAAAAACACAAGGACACAAAGACAAGAAAAACGTTGACAACACTTAGACAAAATTAAGAAAAAAACGTCACAACAAAGACTCCAACGTTGACACACAAATGACTTCTATTGCCCTTTAACATATTGTCTCAGAAATCTCATACTTTCAAGTCACCAAGATTAGCACTTAACCAAGCATCACATCTTCAAGATATTCAAGAGCTAATTACAAAATATAATCCACATATAAGCATGTAAGACTTAGGGGTAAACAATGGTGGTGGTGTAGCTCAACATATTTCAGACAAGTCATGATTCAAACCTCACATGGATATATCACTCTTTCTTCTCTCAGATTCAAGGCTCATGCTTAAAAGCTTATCACTCAAGTATATGTGAAAGAACAGCAAGTAAATCACATATGTATAAGAAACGAAAACACATATATATTATTTTTTTCAAAGATCTCATGAAAGATATCAACCACATGCACGAATGAACCCAAGCCATAAGTTCAACAGTTCTAACTTATCTCCACATCAAAGGCTGTCCCATCTTAAGGATCAAAGAGGTCTTACAATTAAGGTTGTAATGGGGCCAAGGCTTAAGGTTAAAAGGAACGAAGGGATAGGAAAATCACAAAGTATCCTAAAAACCTAGCAGAGCACTTGTTGATGTAGAGAGACTAAATTTCGAACTCCACCATATATTGCAACGTCATGTCCTCCTTCAAGACTTTATAAAAGGGCCAAGTGCCATCATGTTGGGCCCAAACTTCATTCTAACCTTCTTTTGAACAAGTGTGAATCAGACAAAGACCAAATTTTTCAACAATGGGCCTTCAATTTAAAGCAAACTCCAAATTCACCAAGTATAGGGGACTAAAATTCATAAACATAAAACAATAATACACATTTTTTTTCTTTCAATTGCCGAAATATTCTTTTTTTTTTTTTATGATTTCTTTTTTTTCGACAATTACATACACTTTTTCTCTTATGGACAAGTCTACCCCCACACTTGAACTTCTTCATGTCTTCAATTTTTCCTTGACGCCAAAACTCCAAGCAAAGTCTCAAAAATATGCTCCACTAAGTCTTCAGAACAGAGGGTAAGGATATAACTATACTAAGGTTAAGGGTTAAGGAATTTTGAGGGTGATGAAAGAAAAGGCTCAATGTAGGCACAAAATGGTTAAACTAGGGGAGTCTCACGACGGGCACGAATAGGGACACAGGCTTTATTTGGCAATGGTGGTAAAATCCTAAGTAAGTACCTTTATCCTTTCTAGAATCAGGGCCATATATTGATCATAAACGTCTCAACAAGCATAACAGTGAATTCTAGCATTCTCTAGTCCATTAAACTTAATCTATGGCATGTAATCAATCAAGATGAAAGAATAATGAGATCAACAAAATCATCGCCAAGAAAATAAGAGTATAATCATTTTTCGTTAATCACTCAACAAAGAAAGGGCACATGGCTCAAATTCTCACAAGGGTTATTATGAATCATAACTTATCTTCCACATGTTCATATTCTGTACCAAAGTTACGCATATACCATATCTACTACACATTCATATGCTTTTCATAAATCATAATTAACCAAAGAATATCATAAAAAATTATCTCAATCTCGTGATCCTCTTTAGCCTTAATTTCAGAGATATAAGCTCATCCTAGACAGTTAAAAGGGCATCCTAAGACTCGATCACAAAACAAAACAAAAACTTAATCATATAAATGACGCAACAAACAAGACAAAAACGTTTTGGACTGAGGGATATTTCCCTTCTCCTTTTGGTAACTCCTTTGGAACATGACCAGGTGAAGAGAGGAATGATTTTGGTGGAGCTTAGCTCACTTGATTGACAGGGGACGAGACCCTTTGTCAGCACTTCTCATATCCAAACTGAACCTTAGACATCACATCCCATTGGATGCGCCTACGATGAAGAAGATATTTACCCAAAATTCATTTTGACTCTAACAATAAACAAACAAAACAAAAACACAAGTATAAAAATCAAAACATATAACACAAAACCTAAAACAAAAGTTAATGCAAATTTTTTTTTAATTTTTCTGTATTTTCCGATTTTCTATTTTGTTTTCTTTTTATAACCACAAAACTAGCTCCTAAAAACAAAGTGTAACATTATACCCTTCCCCCACACTTAAATCATGCATTGCCCTCAATGTATAAAACAAGTATAAAGCATACAAAGCATAATGCAAGCATAGAAGAATAGTTAACGCAACAAATCCTAAAACAAAGACAAAGGTTTTCGAAAATAAAAGAGAATGGAAGAGTTCAAGAGGGCAAATCTGCGTTGATGGCTCCTCCACAGCTACGGATGAAATGGGTTGCCTCCCATGCAGCGCTTAATTTTTTAAGTCTTTCAGCCTAGACTTGCACCTTCATTTATTCCTCTGGTTGTGGCGCCTTTTTGAGGGGTACATCCTCCACATTATGCTCCACATAGTAAGGCTTAAGACGATGTCCATTGACCTTGAATTCCGCTCCAGTTGTTTGACTCTTAATCTGTATAGCACCATAAGGAAAAACATTAGTAACAATAAAAGGACCAACCCATCTAGAACGCAACTTACCAGGAAAAAGTCTCAATCTAGAATGAAATAAAAGAACTTTTTGACCAACTACAAAGGTCTTTCCACGAATCATCTTATCATGAAAGGCCTTTGTCTTTTCCTTGTAAATCCGTGCACTATCATAGGCATCATTCCGAATTTCCTCAAGCTCATTGAGTTGCAATTTCCTATGAAGTCCAGCTTCATCCAAGTCCATGTTGAACGTCCTAACTGCCCACCAAGCTTGATGCTCCAACTCCACAGGTAAGTGGCACGCCTTCCCATACACCAAACGGAATGGAGACATCCCAATTGGTGTCTTGAAAGTCGTCCTATATGCCCAAAGAGCATCCTCCAAACGTTGACTCCAATCTTTCCTTGAAGGTCCCACGGTTTTCTCAAGTATCCTCTTGATCTCCCTATTTGAAACTTCTGCTTGTCCACTCGTTTGAGGATGATAAGGCGTTGAAACCTTATGAGTAACGTTGTACTTCCTAAGCAAAGCCTCAATGGTCTTGTTGCAAAAGTGAGAACCTCCATCACTAATGAGTGCTCTAGGCATGCCAAACCTACTAAAAATGTTAGACTTTATAAACTCTACAACAACCTTAGAATCATTAGTCCAGGTGGCTTTCGCTTCCACCCATTTAGAAACATAATCAACAGCCAAAAGAATATAGAGAAAACCATTAGATGACGGAAAAGGACCCATAAAATCAATACCCCAAACATCAAAAATTTCAAGAACTATTATAGAATTTAAAGGCATTTGATCTTTAGGTCCTAAATTTCCAGTTCTTTGGCATCTATCACATGTCATACAGAATTCATATGCATCTTTAAACAAAGTAGGCCAATAAAAACCAGTTTCCAACACCTTCCTAGCAGTTCTAGTAGAGCCAAAGTGACCACCACATTGTTTCGCATGACAAAACTCAAGAATAGCTTTTTGTTCATTATTAGGCACACATCTCCCTATTAATTGATCAGAACAATATTTCCACAAATAAGGATCATCCCAAACATATTGTCTAGCTAAATTCTTAAGTCTATCACGTTGAGCATGCAACATATTACTAGAAAACGTTTTAGATACCAAGTAATTAACAATATCATCATTCCAAGGCACACTTACCTGGATTCCGAAGAGTTGTTCATCCGGAAACATCTCCACTAAGGGTATGGCGTCTTCCTCACTCACTAGTCTACTCAAGTGGTCAGCTACAACGTTCTCTGAGCTCTTCTTATCCTTGATCTCAACATCAAACTCTTGAAGAAAGAGTATCCAACGAATTAGCCTAGGTTTTGCCTCCTTCTTTGACATTAGGTACCTTAAAGCTGCATGATCGGAATAAACAATAACTTTAGTACCCAATAAATATGAACGAAATTTTTCTAAGGCAAAAACAACAGCTAAGAGTTCTTTTTCAGTTGTAGAGTAATTGAGTTGAGCATCATTGAGGGTCCTGGACGCATAATAGATTGCATAGGGCTTCTTGTCCTTTCTTTGTCCTAGCACGGCCCCAACTGCATAATTTGAAGCATCACACATAATCTCAAAAGGAAGAGACCAATCTGGTGGGAGCATGATGGGTGCAGACGTTAGAAGTTCCTTCAATGAGTTGAATGCATTCTTGCAATCCTCTTTGAACTCAAACGCCACATCCTTTTGGAGAAGACGACATAATGGCCTAGAAATCTTGGAAAAGTCCTTGATGAAGCGCATGTAGAAACCTGCATTTCCAAGCAAAGAACGGACCTCCCTCACACTTGTGGGGTATGGTAAGTATCTAACAAGATCTACTTTAGCTTTATCAACTTCTATGCCTTGTTTCGAAACAATATGCCCTTAGACTATCCCTTGTTTTACCATAAAGTGACATTTTTCCCAATTAAGCACAAGATTAGTCTCTTCACAACGCCTAAGTATTAATTCTAAGTTATTTAAGCAATCATCAAAGTTTTTACCAAAAACTAAAAAGTCATCCATAAACACTTCAATAATTTTCTCAATAAAATCAGAAAAAATACTTACCATGCACCTTTGAAACGTACCTGGAGCATTGCAAAGTCCAAAAGGCATTCTTCTGTAAGCAAACGTCCCAAAGGGGCATGTGAATGTTGTTTTCTCTTGATCCTCATTTGTAATGGCGATTCAATTTTTTTGTATTTTTCAATATATATGACTTAAAACAAAAGTGTAAATCCCTTCCCCCACACTTAAATATTGCATTGTCCTCAATGTAATCAAGAATAAGCATGCAATGAAACACTTAAGCATATAGGGATGAAATTTACGAAAATAAAGTTCAAAGAAAAACAAAAGTTACAAAGTAAAGAAGTAGGGAAGAAAAAAAAAAAATCTGCGTTGAAGGCTCTCCTCCACAGCTACTTCTGAATTGGGTTGCCTCCCAAGCAGCGCTTAATGTTTATAGTCTTTCAGCCTAGACTTGGTTTCATCTCGTCCTCAGCTGGTTGGGCCTTCAAAGCCTCCTTTTGGGTTTGGAATTGTGTTGCTCGGAAGCCTACCAGTTTCATGAAACTTGGTCATGAAGTCCACCACTTGTCCCATTTGCTTCTTAAGGTCAGCAATGTCCTTGGTGTGGTTCTGTTGTCCTTGTAGCAAAGTCTGTGTGGCACTAGTCAATGCCTAAGTGGAATTAGTCAATGCCTCTATCGTCTTATCATAGTGAGAATTGGAATTCCCTATGTTGTGTTGAGGAGGCATGTAAGGTCTTTGAAAGGACGGTCCTTGAGGACGTTGGAAACTGCCACCAAGAGGGTTCTGAACATTTTCATTGTTGGTCCACTTGAAGTTGGGGTGGTCCCTCCATCCAGGGTTATAGGTATTTGAATATGGATCATACCTTGGACGTTGGGGACCCCCTTGGTTCCCTTGATAGCCTCCTATGGCATTCACAGACTCCCACCCACCATTCTCACTTAGTTGAGGACATTGATCCGTAGGATGTCCTTGGGTAAAGCATACCCCACAAGCAGAGGGTCCTCCATTGCCTTGAGTAGTCGCCACCTTGTTCACAAGAAGGGTGAGTTTGCTCAATTGATCCGCAATGGCAGGACTAGTGCTCACCTCATTTACCCTACGAGTGGTTTGTCTCACACCCTCATACTGTTAAGTGTTTAGGGCCCGATTTTCAATGAGTTCCCTCCCAGCTGCAGGTGATTTGTCCACAAAAGCTCCTCCAGCTGCAGCATCAAGCATTTGCCTTTCTAAGGGTAAGAGTCCTTTGTAAAAACATGTAAGTAGGGTCTCATCCTTCACCTGATGTTGAGGACATTGTGCAAGTAAGGAATTGAACCTCTCATAGTAGGCAGAATAGGACTCGTCTTGAGCTTGCTCGATTCCACTGATGATGACGACAAAATGGATCAAAAGCCCACAAAGCCCATGGAAGTAGGGTTGTGACGCAATGGATGAAACCCTAGGAAGCCTTTGCCGAGAAATATCAAGAGATAAATAAGGGAAGAGGCGTGAGAATCAAGAAGAACCTAGAAGATTTCGGGTGACTATGCCGTGAGAAATAAGGAGAGAAAAGAGGAACCAAAGTGCCAACCAAGCAAAGATAACGCAAAGAGAAAATTGATGCGCCCTTAGCAAGCGCATAATTTAATCCTGAAATTTCATTAGTAGTACGTAATAAGTAGGGATCGTTCTATTCCGGGGATTGAGGGTACACCTGTCAATGTAGGACAAACAAACAATTAAAATTAAAACAAAGTATAATATTCACAAAGATATTCACAAGTATAAACATTATTTACGAAAAGGGGGGAGATTTTGTTTTTGGGTTTTTTCGAAAATAAAACTAAGTAAACAAAAGAATTAAAATGCAAAAACATAAATACAAAGATGGAATGAGAGAACAAAGATCAAAACCGAAACTTTTGATTAAAATCGATTCAAACCCTAATATTGTTCATCTAAGTCATGAGAAAGGAGTTGATCATGTGAAACGTTCGAAAGCAAACAATTTCCCATATTTTACTTTTCAATGCTAATTAACCTAAGCGAAAGCACCTAGATTAATCCTATCAAACATGCAATCAAACCCTAGAAAGCTAGTCAATCATGTCATGTTTAACGCATTACACATAGAGAAAGGCTATCAACTCAAGTGTACAACTTAGTATGGAAAAGTCCACCTAATTGCAATTCTCTTTAATTAAATTCGATCTTTGTACAAAACCTTTACTACTTTGATTCAAGTTTACACAAAACGAAAAGTCGATTTCATGTTCTTAAACCTAGCACCAATTATATCGAAACCCTAAGTGTTTGCAACCACATAAGATTAAAATACAAAAGTTATCTATAACGCAAATTTAATTAAACAAACCCACATAAGCAACTCTCGAAGAACAATAATATGAATCTGAAAATTCTCAATTAATCATAAAAATTCCAGAAATTAATATTTGTTCAAACACATATGTCAACTAGTTCATAACCAACGAAATTCAAAGCAAAGGTTACAAAGGAGAATCGGATTACACCGTGAGATGGAGATGGTGATGAACGATTGATGTGGTGGTCTCTTGAATCTCGAAAGCAAGCTTCAAGGTTGGAGATGGATGATGGATGCTCACGGCTGTGCTTCTTCTCCCTTGGCCTTGCTTGAACTCGTGGAGATGACTAGAGGATGGAGAAACTCACGGCTATGCTAAGAAGATTTTCTGATTTTTTTCTAAAGTGTAAATTGGATGGAGAGAGCCACTTTGACGTCTAGAGGAAGTGAGTATATATAGGGAACGGCATACTTGGTCACCAAGCCGTGTAAACCTCATGGAATTAATCTGAAAATTCCACATAATTTCCTCCAATAATATCTTGCCAAATAAGCCCTATGAGGTGGTCCAACCAATTACAAAATTCCATTTAATTCCCTAATAATCTTGGCCGAAATACCATGGATATATTCTGATTTTATACTTTAAATTCGGCCAAAACTCCTTTAGGGAATATAGGAATGTATCTAGACTTCTTTTGAGCTTTTCTTGGTGTCCACCTTTTTCTCTTTCCTTTTATTTCTCCCTTGAATCTCTCCTTGCGTTATCTTTGCTTGGTTGGCACTTTGGTTCCTCTTTCACGGCATAGTCACAAAATAATTCTCCAATAATATTATCCTTCCATAAAAATCTCCCAAGAAATTCTCCACCGAAATCCTCTTTTATATTTCTGATTTTCCACGCCATTTTCCTTGTTTCTCTCTCCTTTCTTCATGGCAAAACCTTCTAGGGTAAGTCTCCAAGTATATTTCTTCCCATAAAAATAGCCCTAGAAAATCGCACCCGAAATCTTCTAGGTTCTTCTTGATTCTCACGCCTCTTCCCTTATTTATCTCTTGATATTTCTCGGCAAAGGCTTCCTAGGGTTTCATCCATTGCGTCACAACCCTACTTCCATGGGCTTTGTGGGCTTTTGATCCATTTTGCCGAAAATCCAATAAGTCTTGAGAGTTCTTGGGCCTCCATGCGCCACCTTTATGCCATGTCATCATCTAGAGTCTTCAAGAAGCTTCTCTCATGCCATGTCACTTCATTAATTCGATCTCCACTCTTGGTTGGCTCAAGAGTCTTGTTTTGGCAAGCTTTCCTTTCTGGACAGGGTTTCCTGGTTGGACCAGGAAAGCTTCATTTCTTCATTTCTGCTCATTTGTGCTTCCCTTTGTACTTCATCTTGTCTCCCTCCAACGTTGGCTAGCTTCTCTCTCCATTTGTGAGCTCATTTCAGCTCATTTGTGACAAGGACCTGAAAATAGAAACTGTTAGTGAAAAATAGAAACTTCCCTAAAATGAAAAATGGCAACTTTCCTAAACTGAAAATGGGAAACTTTCTAAAAATGAAAAATAGAAACGACAAAAATGGAAACTTTATACAAATAGGAACTTTCCCAGTCGAAGAATGGAAACTTTCCTAAATAGGGTTTTATTAAGGAAATAACACAGAAAATGTAGGGAAATGCAGTTAAAACGTCGCATTAAAATGCTCCTATCAGCGATTTAGTTGTAACCAGAATACCCATCCAGAAAGCAATAGAACTCGTGGCCAGCTAACCTCTCAAGCATTTGATCAATGAATGGCAAAGGGAAGTGATCCTTCCTAGTAGTGGCGTTGAGCTTCCTATAGTCTATGCAAACTCGATGTCCGGTCACAGTTCTCTGAGGCACTAACTCGTTCTCTGCATTCTTCACAACAGTTATCCCAGACTTCTTTGGTACAACTTGAACTGGTGAAACCCACTTAGAGTCTGAGATGGGGTAGATGACGCCACAATCACGGTTTTGTTTCCTTGTGGTGCACAGTTCCTTCAAAAATTTGGCATACTTAGGAATTTGCTTAATGGCCTCAAGGAGAGGGATGTTGATTTGCACTTTCTTGAAGGTCTCCAAGATGGCCTTTTCGGCCTCATCCTTCTTGGATCTAGCATATCTGCTTGGGAAAGGCAAAGGAGAAGAGGATGGATTAGCAATAACCGAATTGAAAGAGTTAGAAACATTACCTTGAAGGTTCGGTTTTGCATTTGAAGGTTTAGACGTCACATGAGCCTTGGACGTTGCAGGGCTCTCCTTCTCCTCTAATGTTGACATTGAAACCTTCTTAGGAGGCTTTGGAGGGTCTACAAGGGTCTTACCACTCCTTGTAGTGACGACCTTTGCTTTCTCAAAGTGAGGATTAGGGATGGTGCTACTTGGAAGTTTTCCTTGTTCATGAAACTTACCCATAAACTCCACAACTTGGCTCATCTGCTTCTTCATCTCAGCTACATCTGTGGATATGGCGTTGATTTGGTTCCCATGATTAGTTTGACCTGCAATTAAAGCTTGAGTAGACTTGGTTAGTGCCTTGATCAACTCATCATTAGAAGAAGAAGAAGCATTTGTATTAAAATTCGAATTAAAAGGAGTAGGGTTCGGAATTTGAGGCTTTTGATAAAAGCCTTGAGGACGTTGTTGTTGTTGTTGGAAGCCTTGAGGTGCACTTTGAACGTTTTCATTGTCCTTCCAATGAAAGTTAGGGTGATCCCTCCATCCAGGATTATAAGTGTTTGAGAATGGATCATTCATAGGACGTTGTGACAGGACCTGCCCCGAATTTCACCCCGAAATCCGAAGTAGTCCTGCGAGGCCCACCTTAGAAGAAATTCTACCAAAAATTTGGCAGAACTTCCCCTAAAAATGGACTACCCAAAACCTGTAGAAACATACAAAGCACTTCAAGCAAACCAACCTTATACTCCTGGAGCCACCCTGCTCCCCATTTCACAACATTCCCCAACTCACAAAACACAAAACTCAACTTAACAATACCAATCCCAAAGGTTATCAGAGCAATACTAATACACAAGGAAATAAAAAGTAGAGTAAAGGATCAAGGGATCCTACAATGCGGAAGTGGTGACAATTATGCCTCAAATGTCATGTACGCCCGACCTCCACTAATTCGCCTGCAAACTGGGCATTTGAAACCAAAGGGCCCAGGGGAAAGTACATAGAAACGTTAGCGTGAGTGAACAAAAATAAACAATTTCAAACAAAAGGGATTTTATACTTTCCCACATTTATTTCTTTAAAAATTCCCGATGCATGCAATGATTAAGGAAACCAAAACGAGAGAAGTTCTGCTCAAGAAAACCGACTAGCCCCGCTAGTCACAAACAACTGAAAGAAATGATTGAAACTCCGATACTCAACAAAACGAGACCAGCCCCGCTGGTTAAACGGAAATCAGACTAGCCCCGCTAGTCAAAATAGTATAAAGAGTAGGGGAAGATGATAGCCATATGAGTGAGCCACCTAGGCTCGGGTGATAGCCTCCCAGGCTAAAGTACTCCCATTACTCCCGTAATATACCCTTACGCCACTATGTATAGCGATAGGATACTGGGCTTTAGAATTATTGTCACAAAGACAGTAACCAATGCCACAAAGGTGGAGGGCTTCGATGATCCCATCACCTCGCCACAAAAGCAGAACATCAATGCTAGCAATGATAATAGTCATCCAAAGTATGGCAAAAAGAAAATCCGAAAACCACATAAATCCATAAAGCTTGCCCCAAAATCTCACAATAAGCTGAAAATATCATCGACGTGTCCCACACGCCAAAAGTATCTCAAACCAATAGCGGAAAGGCAAGATCAAACAAAATCATAATTCTCAAACCGAAATCGTTGCTAAGGCATTCCCAATGCCAAAACCAAAGATAGAATAAATAAACAAGGACCAATTTCATCGAAATCCCATTTTGAAAATCCTTTAAAAATCTCAAATCGATGAATGAAAATATAATATGAAATTCCGGAATCACCTCGGAAAATAATTCGTCGAAAATCAACATAAATTATAAATTCGAATCCGAGCATAACAAAATAATATCCGAAATTCACAACCGGAATAAATCATAATCACTTCATGAAAATCATTAATGAAAGCAAATCCACGAGATAAATCGAAATCAAATTCCGAAATCATTTCATACGCTCGAAAAGTAATATGTTAAATAAATAAAGCATTAATTCAAGAAAAATAAACGCATGCATCATTATTTAAAACAAAAGTCCACTCACAGTACTATTCCGACGATCACGTATACGAGTTCCTTCATCGAGCCAGAGCTCAGTATGTTGCCCTGTACATGATTATATTCTGTAAGCGACAATTCGACAATTTAATACTAATCCCATAATCAAATCCTCACAAATCATCCCTCCACTTGTTCTCGGATTCCACCCAAATTTTATCTCTAATACTAATTCATTATCTTAAAGGTTCCAAGTCAGAACCAAGAGATATTCGATGGTCGGATTCTCGTAATTCGATAACCGAAACCCTATACTTCAAAAATTCATAATTAATTCCAAGTTTCTCCAAAAATTACCAAACTTGACATACAAGCTCTACACAATTTATAGGATTTAATGGGCTAAAAACCGGAATTAAAACACTGCCCTGCACGCCTCCACGCGCCACCGGAAACCACCTCCGATGAACACCAAAATTTGGCAGCACCATCTACTCAACAAACCCAACCTCTTTCTCAACTACAACAAGTTTCAATTTTACCTGGAAGAGCTCCAATTTGGCCGGTGAAAAAATTTCCAGAAATTCCAAGAACCCTAGAAATTGAAATTGTTAATTCGACCTCTACACTGCAAATTGAAATGAAAGACCTTGGGGGAAATGATCTATGTCAAAAACCGAACCTTCGACGCCAGTTTGGTGGCCGGAGATTGCCGGAATCAGAAAATATCGGCGTTGACTCAAAACTGCTACAGTGACTGTCCTCTTCTTCTCGTTGCTGCACCTTCCACAGTTCATATTAAGCTACGAAACGAACCCAGAAATGAAGAGAAGGAAGAGAGCTTTCCAACGACATCTTATACGTCAAAATCCGTCGCCGGATGGAGGAGTTATAGCCGGAAGAAGGTGACGAGGTCGGAGAGGAAGAGAGAATCGGGGAGAGAGAAAAGAGAGGGCTCGGTAAGTTTCCGAAAATGGAAACTTACCACAGTAACTCGGCTATTTATAGAAAATTACCATGAACAGTAACTTTAGTATTTTGGCCATAACTTTCGCATATGAACTCCGATTTTTACGTACCACATATGCACGCGCTCGGTTTAACGTCCTCTACAACTTTTATGAAGAATATTTTCTCAAATTTTAACCCGAACAAAAAGTCATCTTTTAGGGCCACTAAAAGTACTAAAACGACAGTAAAAGTGAAAGTAAGGGTTGTTTACCGTCCAAATGACTAGTAAATTGGTATATTCAGGTTCAGGACGTTATACGTTGGTACCCTTGTTGGAACGCCATTGTGTTGACACCTTCAAGTCCTCCACTTTCCATGAGTTGAGGGCATTGATCAGAAACATGCCCTTGCATTGAGCAAACTCCACACACCATGACTTGTCCATGTGATCCCTGAGACACAAGAGAAGTAAGTTTGTTAATTTTGTCTTCCAATTGAGCTAAAGTACTCACCTCATGGACCCGTTCATGTGTGGTGGTGGCTTTAGGCCTCGAGCTTCCATATTGTTGTTGATTCAAGGCCCTACTTTCAATTAGAACCATTCCAGCTGCAGATTCCTTATCAACAAACAATCCTCCAGAAGCTGCATCTAGCATGTCTCGTTCCAAAGGTATGAGACCATCATAAAAATAAGTGAGCAAGGTCTCATCCTTCATGCCATGTTGAGGGCATTGAGTGATAAGAGACTTGAACCTCTCAAAGTATTCTGCGTAGGACTCCTCTTGCCCTTATTGGATTCCACTTATCTTCTTCCTTAACATGATGATGCGAGATGTAGGAAAATACTTCTCAAGAAACGCCTTCATCATGTCTGCCCAAGATGCAATTCCTCCACTAGGCAACTCATAGAGCCACTGCTTTGCCTTGTCAGCCAACAAAAATGGGAAGGCCTTCACCTTCAAAATTTGCTCATCCGCTCCTTGAGGCTTCATGCTAGTGCATATGAACTGAAATTCCATCAAGTGTTGGTTGGGATCTTCCATAGAGAGTCCATGGAATGTAGGAAGACGATGAAGTAGCCCAGACTTCAACTCAAAATCAGCTGTTACCCCCTCAGCTGCAGCAGGGTAGGTTATACAAGTTGGAACGCCACCAGGTAGGATGACGGATGTAGAAAGTTGCCTGATGGTGAGAGCCATTGGTGGTGGTGGTGGTGGAACGACTACGAGTGCACGAGGTGATGGAGGTGGCGTTTGGTGTGGTGTTGGATCAACTGAAGTGTCAGAAGCTTCTGATCCTCCCTCTACTCTATTCCCTTCACTGTCTATTTGAAGCTCACGGATTTGAAGAGGTGTGGTCACTTGAATGTCAAAGATGTCCGAGTTCTTCTTCAATCTCTCAAGTCTATCTTTGATGACGTGAAGAGGCGTTTTGGTGTACTTAGGTGGTTTAGATGATCCAGACATTCATTGATCCTATTATCGAATGAAAGAATAAAGTTAGTAAGATATAAACAAGACATGGACCAAGGTACACACATCAAAACGTCACATATATACAAGCATACACATGGCCAACGAAAATTTTAGGGTTAGTTACAATCTTTTACAATTTTTGAAGTAATCAACTTAAATAAGTAGTCGTTAAGTCAAGGTTTAGACGTGCGGCCCAAAGATTCTAATGTTAATGCAAGTCTCCCCCTCTTTATCTTTTGGTAACTCTTTTCACACAGATCAGCCAGGTAGTAGAGGAACAATTTTGGCAGAGCTCAGCTCACTTGATTAGCAGGGGACGAGACCCTTTGCTAGCACTTCTTGTATCCAATCAACCTAGACACTCTGGATTACTAAGGTGCGCCTACTTGATAAAAAGGGTTGCTTGACAAGCATTAATAAAAGAACTTTCACCTATTCTGTTATGACTTACAACATTCTTACCCAAGCCAATTATTTTCGAAAATTGTCTAAGTATATTGACTCAATGAGATGTCATGAACTTTGTTTTGGACGTGCGGCCCAACTCCTTATCTTCACACAAATTTCTCTTCAAGTCCTTTGGGCAACCTTACTGAAATGGCCAGGTGGGGGAGGCGAGCATGAGAGGTAGAACCCATTTTGGCACAAGCTACTCCCACATAGTGGTTTAGGCTCGTTTGATTGCACTTCTGGATTCAAAACTTGTCATGAACGTTGTCCCTTTTCTAGACACCATCTCACATAGGCTATACTTACTTAGAGAAGAAGAGTCCTAAGTGTAAGACATTGTTCAATTATTAATAAAAGCCGCCCTCAACCTTAAGAGACCCAATTAGGGTACTAATAAGGGGTTTAGGCTAATATTAACAAAGGGACTTCACCTATTCCATGAAAATTCACAACCCCTCACCAAATCAATACCTTAGTGGCGTTTTCATCACATGAAGACTTTTCAATCCCCGGCAATGGTGCCAAAAATTGATACGTGCAAAACCATTCGCCAATTTAAACCCCGAAATGTCGAGCGTTAGTATAGGATAAGCAGGGATCGTTCTAAACCGGGGATTGAGGGTGCTAACATGTGAGAAACAAATCAAAGAAACATAGAATATACATCACACAAAATTATTAAGAACATATACAAGTTTTTACGAAAATTAGAATTTAGAAATTACAAGCATGCATAGAATTAGAACAACAAGGAAAAGAGAGAGAGCACATACATAACACACGAAATTAGAAGACAAAGGAATGAGAGAACAACAAAATATACAAGTATATATATACATAGAGTTCGAAAGAAAGAGAGAATTTGAGTTAGAAAAGGTTTTGGAAATCCTACTCCTATTTAAATACAATTTACAAGTCCATATCACATTAGAAATCCATATACAACAAGGAATACTAGTTATATATTAATTAGGATTACTTAATTGTTAAGAAAACAAATTATTGACCAAGTCAAACAAGAAATACCAAGTCAAAACAAACTCTAACTACTTTTCCTAAAAACAAGTAACCAATCCCTAAAATTAAGGAAGGCATCCCTTAAAACAAGGAAACCCTAACAACTCATAACAAACTACCAAATTAATTCCTAGAAAACACTAACATATATTTACTATTCAGGGAGACACTATTCACGAATTTTAAATTTTTTTTTATTTTTTTATTATTTATCTAAGTTAACATGCTACACAAACGAGAAAGAGTAAAGATAGGGGGGTTTTGAAGATTAAACTATGAATTTTTCGAAAACAAGTAAAGAACAAAAATAGTTTTTATTTACAAAGGTGGGAAAAGAAGAATTTTTGGAAAACAATTCATCAAGAACAATCAACAACAACATATTCATGCATCAATCAAGACACAAAGATCAAAGCAACCAATGTCCTTTTTAACTTTCTTTCTTATGTGAATCGAAATAGCAAAGCACTAAGTCAATTTATTTTGAAAACCCGAATACACACATACGTTGAAAATTCGTTTTTAAATCATTAAGTTCAAGAAAGAATCGATGAACATGCAAATCCAAGCACTCAAAGCAAGTCAAAACTTATCATCACATGCATAATCTGATTTCGACTCAAAGCAAGCCTTTACTACTTATTTCGAATTAAGGTTCACAAAGCATCAACCCTAATTACTAGCAAGTTACATGCAAGTCATCCTAATTGTTTGTCAGACTTAGAAAATCGTTAACATGTAATGAAGCATAAAACCAGATTATTATTCTTTAATTTTGGCAACTAAACAAGATCAAGAACACATAAACACATCAATCATGAAAAGAACTATCAAAATTGCATCCAAAAATCAGTTTGTCACATCATAGTTTCGGTTTACACAATAGAAATTCCAAATCAGAAATTCTAACTACAAGAAAGCCAAAACCGTAAAAGTACATGAAAAGATGATGGCGTGGACAACCCTTGATCACATCCCAAGGTCCAAAGCAGCTCCAAGGTGGTGCACAAGTGTTAATCACGGCTGGGAAGATGGATGGTTACGGCCTTGCTCCTTGAAGATTGCGAAAACCTGAAAACTAGAGAGAACAAGTGAGAATACGAAATTGTGGAGAAAATCTTTACCTTGAAACGTCTAATACACAAGGTATATATAGGAGAACGTCTCAAGGCACTCCCAATTCGTTTCTACTTGGTTTCTCTTAGTTTATGTTGATTTAGGACTTCTTTCTCACGAAACAGATTTCCGGCAGGATTGACCTCAGTCCACTAAAACGGCCATAACTTTCTCTAGAAAATAGCTATTGACAAACCTTAAAAAGCTCTGGAAACTAGACATCCGTAGATTTCCAACCATGTAAAGATCATAATTTTCTGTGCTCTGAAAGATTTTTGACACTCCGTTGAAGTTGACTGATCTGCACAGGCAGATTTCCGAATCTGTAATGGATTTGACTTTTAAAGCACAAGTTGAGTCCAATTCGGTTTTCCTCTGCATCACATGCCTCTCACATGTCTTCGACGCCTATTCTGAAGTAGAAACATCAAGAACTCCCTAGAACCTTCAAGAACCTCACGGCAATTCAATCCTTACTCAACAAGAAGTCCAAACTCCACATTGCTTTGTAATTCAAATCTCTTGTTGCTTCCTCTTCCATGTGCACGGAATATGACCTTCTTGAGACTTCTAGATGCTTCATGAACGTTCCATAGCTCTCCTAGTATGAATAGAACTCCATATGCAAGTAGGTTTCCTAGTTGAATACAAACTTCTTTTCTGCGATTCTTCTACACTCTTCCGGAACCTTCTTGAGTAATCCTTATCCAACAAGGACTCCTTATCACACTAGGATTCCTTATCTGAGTAGAATTGGGTTTCCCTGTCCAAGTAGAACTTCTAATTTCCGCGACATAAGAGTTTGAATCCAAGTCAGCTTCTGATTCCTACTCCAACTAGGATTCCTTTTCCTAGTCAAACTGGGAGAACTTCCATTTCTTCATTTCTTTCCATTTCTGCGCCACTTGTGCATTCCTTAGCCATTTTTGGACTTTGAGACTCCATTTACACCTGTAAAACACTAACTAAGTTAAATTGATCAAGATAAAGGAAATAATTCAGCAAAATATAGGGTTTAATCATTATAAACGTCGCATTTTATGCTCCTATCAGTTCTTGGGCCATGTAGCGTCATCTTCAAGCCTTGATGATCTCCAATGCCATTTCTTCATTATTTCGGTCAAGTTTCTTGGTTAGTTTTAGAATCTTGCTTGGTACACTTTCCTCTTTTGCACAGGGTTTCCTGGTTGGAACATGAAAGCTTATTTCTTCATTTCTGCTCATTTGTGTAGCCCTTTGTGTCTCATCTTCACACCTCTTAATGTTTGCTAGCTCCTCTTTCCTTTCGTGAGTTCATTTCCACTTTTTAGCTCCAAGGACCTGAAAATAGAAACTATTACTAAAAATAGAAACTTTCCTAAAACGAAAGATAGAAACTTCCTTAAAGTGAGAAATGGAAACTTTCCAGAAATGAAAAATAGAAACTTTCCAGAAATGAAAAATGGAAACTTTCTAAAAACCGGAAAAAGAAACTTTTTAAAACTAAAGAGATTCATTTAAGGAAATAACTAAGTAAATATGAGGAAATAACCGTTAAAACGTCGCATTAAAATGCTCCTATCAAATTCCCCCACACTTAGCTTTTGCTAGTCCCTTAGCAAAATCATAACACAGACACTACTAAGACCTAACGAAAACAAAGATAGAGAGACTCAAACACAACAAACGAAAACTCTATTGCCCTTCAACATTTTGTCTCATAAATCTTTTACTTTCACAACATCAAAATTAGCACTCAACCAAGAATCAATGTTTAGGCATTCGAGAGTTAATTAAAATACATAATTTACACATACACAAGTAGGACTTGGTTGGAACAATGGTGATGGTTTCTGTTAAGCATGTTTCAAACAAGTATGATTCATATCCTCACAAGGTATATCCACTCTTTCTTGTCTCAGAATTCAAGGCAATGCTTAAAAGCTTATACACTCAAGTATATGTGAAAGATAGCAAATGTATCACATATCATATGAAACGAAAGCACATATATATATATATATATATTTCTTTTAAAGATCTCATGAAAGATATCGACTACTTGCACAGATGGACCCAAGCCATAGGTTCAATTCTTGTAACTCATCTCCACAGATCAAAGACTGTCTCATCTTAATGATCAAGAAGGTCTTCTTAAAGGTTGTAATGGGGCCAAGCTCAAGGTTTAAAGAAATGAAAGGGAATTTAACAAAGTGTCCTAAAAACCTAGCAGAGCTCATGCTGATGTAGAGAGACTTCTGGAAACCCACTAACGTATATCAAAACGTCATGTCCTCCCTTTGCTTTATAAAAGGGCCAAATGTCTTCATGTTGGGCCCAAACTTCACTCTAAACTTCCTTTGAACTCTAATGAATTGGACAAAGGCCAAATTTTTCGATAGTGGGCCTTCAATTCAAAATAAACTCCAAACTCACCAAGTATGGGGGACTAAAATTCATAGACATTTCTTTCTTTCTTTTTCTTTTTCTTTTTCAGTTCTTTTTCACTGCTTTCACATATATATATATATATATATATTTTCATGGACAAATCTACCCCCACACTTGAACTTTCACCTCTTCTCATCCTTCATCATTGACACCAAATCCTCAAGTAAAGTCTCAAAATTAGCTCTACTAAGTTTCTAGAACAAAGGGTAAGGTTGTAGCTATACTAAGGTTCAGATTAGAGATTTTCAGGGTGATGAAAGAAAATGCTTATTGTAGGCTCAAAGGGGTTTATCTAAGGGAGTCCCACGATGGGCACAAATGGGGACACAAGTTTATATGGCAATGGTGGTAACCCCTAGGGTGCCTCTATCCATTCCAGAATCAGGGCCATGTATTGATAAAAGTCTCAACAAGCACAAGAGCGAATTCTAGCATTCTCTAGTCCATCAAACTTAATCTATGGCAAGCAATCAATCAAATGAAAGAATAATAAGATCATCAAAATATCGCCAAGAAAATAAGAATATATTTTTCATTTCACTCCAAGAAAAGGGACATGGGCTTTAATGAATCAAAACTCATCTTAACATGCTCATATTCTGTACCAAGGTCACGAATCCATATCCACTACAAATGCACATATTTTTCATATATCTCAATTAACCAAAGAATACCATTTTGAAATCATCTCAATATTGTGATGACGAGTTGCAGAAACATCGATTCGATAGTTCTTAGCAACCATCAATGCAGAGACAGGGAAGATAGAGAGAGTCCTCTCAATCAACATCGCATCTGTGATATCTTTTCCACAGAAGTTCATTAAGGATTTAATGCGAAGTGCTTCCGAGTTGTAATCAATAACTGACTTGAAATCACTGAAGTGGAGGCTATGCCATCTCACTTCTAGGTCAGGAATCAAGGAGTCACAGACGTTGCCAAATCTTTCTTCGAGTGAGACCCACAACCTTCTGGGGTCTTCTTCATTCATATACTCATACTGGAGCAAATCATCCATATGACGAGTCATTAGGATGATGGCTTTCACCTTATTTGTCTCTAAGGCTGAGAGGAGCATAAAATGCAATGTTTATAATGATTAAACCCTATATTTTGCTAAGTTATTTCCTTTATCTTGATCAATCAAACTTAGTTAGTGTTTTTCAGGTAAAATGGAGTCTCAAAGTCCAAAGATGGCTAAGGAAGGCACAAGTGGCGCAGAAATGGAAAGAAATGAAGAAATGGAAAGAAATGAAGAAATGGAAGTTCTCCCAGTTTGACTAGGAAAAGGAATCCCAATTGGAGTAGGAATCAGAAGCTGACTTAGATTCAAACTCTTAAGTCGAGGAAATTAGAAGTTCTATTTGAACAAGGAAGCCCAGTTCTTCTTAGATAAGGAATTCTAGTGTGACAATGAGTCCCTGTTAGATAAGGATTACTCAAGAAGGTTTCGGAAGAGTGTGGAAGAATCGCAGAAAAGAAGTTCGTATTCAACTAGGAAACGTACTTGCATATGGAGTTCTACTCATACTAGGAGAGCCTTGGAACGTTCATGAAGCATCTAGAAGACTCAAGAAGATCATATGTCGTGCACATGAGGAGGAAGTCTTAAGGAATTCAATTTGCAAAGCAATGTAGAGTTTGGATTTCTAGTTGAGTAAGGATTGGAATTGCCGTGAGATTCTTGAAGGTTCTAGGGGGTTCTTGACTTTTCATTCTTCAACAAGGTGTGGAAGACATGTGGGAGGCATGTGATGTAAAGGAAAATCGAATTTGACTTAACTTGTGCTTTAAAAGTCAAATCCATTACAGATTCGGAAATCTGTCTGTGCAGATCAGTCAACTTCAACGGAGTGTCATAAATCGCTCAGAGCTCAGAAAATTATTATCTTTATATGGTTGGAAAGCTACGGATGTCTAGTTTCCAGAATTTTTACGGTTATTTGATATCTATTTTCTAGAAGATGTTATGGTCGTTTTAGTACACTGAGGTCAATCCTGCCGGAAATCTATTTTGTGTCAAAGAAGTCCTAGATCAACACAAACTAAGAGAAGTCAAATAGAAACGAATTGGGATTGCTTTGAGACATTCCCCTATATATACCTAGTGTATTTGACGCTCAAGGTTAACAATTTTCTCCACAATTTCGATTTCTCACTTGGTTGCTCTTGAGTTTCAGGTTTTCGCTACTTCAAGTTCCTAGCCGTGCCATCCTCCATCTTTGCCATGATCTTCACCTTGTGTCACCACCTTAGAGCTGCTTTGGGTCTTTGGGATGTGATCAAGGGTTGCTCTTACCACCTTCCATATGTTTTCTTCACGGTTTAGTGTTCTTGTCGTTGTAATTACTGTTTTGATTTTCTTATGTGTAAAACCGAAACCATGAGTTGACAATCTGATTTTTGAATGCGATTTTGATGTTCTTTTCAATGTTTGATTTGTTTATGTGTTCTTGATCTTGATTAATTGCCGAAATATGGAATGATAATTTGGTTTTGTTTTATAGAAAACTTTTATGTGCTCTTAGAATGATTGCATGTAATTGGAGCTAGTAATTAGGCGAGCACTTGTTGATCCTAATTCAATATGGTAGTAAAGGCTTTGTACAAAGGTCGAGATCAGATTATGCATGTGATGAGAAGTCAAGTAGAAACAAATTGGGAGTGCTTTGAGATGTTCCCTTATATATACCTAGTGTATTTGACGTCTCAAGGTTAACAATTTTCTCCACAATTTCAGTTTCTCACTTGCTTTTTCTCTACTTTCAGGTTTTCACAATCTTCAAGGAGCTAAGCCGTGCCACCTTCCTCCACCACCGTGTTCATCACTTGTTGCGACACCTTGGAGCTGCTTTGGGTCTTTGGGACGTAATTAAGGGTTGTTCATATGCTTTACCATACATATATTCAAGGTTTGGTGTATTTGTTAGACAGAATTTCGACTTTGGATTTTCTATGTGTGAACCGAAACTTTTGAGTATGCAATTTGATTTTTCGTTGCAATTTTGATATTCTTTTCAATGTTCGGTTTGTTTGTGTGTTCTTGATTCTTGCTTGTTGCCGAATTTGGATTGATATTTTGGTTTTGTTTTATAGAAAACTTTTGCATGTTCTTGTTCTTTGGTGCGCAACTTAGGATGATTGCATGTAATTGGAGCTAGTAATTAGGCGAATGCTTGTTGACCCTAATTCGATATGGTAGTAAAGGCTTTGGACAAAGGTCGAGATCAGATTATGCATGTGATGAAAAGACTTGCTTCGAGTACTTGAATTTGCATGTTTATTGACTAAACTTTCACTTATTCTTAATGATTTGAATGCATGAGATTATGAGTCACTCGATTGTGTGATACTTGCATTTGAAATATATTGTTTAGGCGCTTGTTCTAATCAATTGTGTAAAGGCAAGTCATATAAGGGACATTGGGCGCTTGTAACTTTGTTTCTTGGTTGATATAGTTCCATGGTAACTAAAAGATGATGCAGCTGAAATAGCCTCACAATTTAACCCTGCAAAATGTAGTTGTTAGTATAGGATAAGCAGGGATCGTTCAGTCCGGGGATTGTAGGGTACACCTACACAAAAAGGTCAATTAACAAATAAAAGAATAAAATGGGGGGTTTTGAAATTTGGTTCCTAATCTACTTAAAATAAAAACAAAAAAATAAAACTATATACAATGATCGACTTCCCTAACCTAGACCAATACCACTTGGAAATTACTAAGTGTAAAAACAGAAAATCCATTTCAACATGCTACAAAAATGTGCCCACCTTAAATGCCTAGATAAGAGCTCAAATGAAAAGCCTCAGCGGATCAATCCATTTATCTGATTCGTTCTAATGTAGGTTTGGATCGGAAAAGTCCTTACCAAGCCTAATACTACTAATTTTCGAAAACACTCAGCGTAATTCTCTTAACTAGTAGCATTATCTAACCCTCGAATCAACTCACACGTGCAAATTAACCATTACACATAGAATTTAGCACGTAATTTCCAGAATCGTTTAACCATTGAACATAGTTTTTACCACTTTTTAGAACTAATTGCTACTTGTTTAACTCAGCGCCTTAACAAATAACAATTACTCTTGGCAAATTAAGCAAACACACAAGAACTCTCACCGTTATTCTAGCATGCAAACTTATGAACCTAACTCTGAAAATTACCAAAACACATAAAAGGGCACAAGATTGTAACATGCATCATAAAAGAATTCTCAAAATTAACTCAATAATAAACTGAAAATCTCAAAAATATTAATAAAAATATTCTGAAAATTTCATGTCTCCAATTACACAACTCACAAATTGAAACACACAAAACCGAAACAAAATTATAAGTAGAGTCATAGTTACACTTTGAAGCTTTCCTCAGCGGCTTAGCAATAAGGTGATGAACTCGTCTCTGCGATGGTGGTGGAGCGTCCTTGACTCAGCGCCTTAGAGCTTTGTAGATTGATGGATGGATGGTGTCACGGTCTTGTAGGTGATGGAAGTTTAAGGAGTGAATTGGGCAGTCTTGGAATGGTTTTTGGCCAGGAAGTGATGCAAATTCAGTTCTGGACGTTGTCTATTTATAGGGGAGCATTGGTTGGCTTTGTCGATCATACCCTTCATCATTGGACGGATGAGATTGCACCGTATTTCCTTTAATTTTCCAGCTGAAACATCTTTCTCCTTTAAGGCCTTAACTCCTCTCATAATGGGGCAATTCCTTTAATTTCCAAGCTGAAACAACTTTTTCTTATTTATTTTTCAGTTGAAACATCTTTCTCTTTTATTCTTCAACTGAAAACATCTTTCTCCTTTATTCCCCAACTGAAAACATCTTTCTCCTTTATTCCCCTTCTTCATTGCTTGGTCAAATATCTTAATGCTTTATTTTATGACTCCATCATTGCTGTTTCCAAGAGTTCAACCAGGCAACGTTTCCTACAACAAGCAGGAGAATATCAGAATTTTCTAGAGAAAATAAAGGAAAATTAAAATGTAAAGACCGCAAAAATAGTTGACAGTTAGGAATCCTGATCCAGCTAGGATTTTTCATGAATTTTACTTTTTCCGCCTATTTCACTCCAAACACTCAACAAGACTTTCAAAATGACTTAATGACTCAAAACACTAAACTAAGGGAGAAATAAGGCTAAAATGAGGCACATAATTAATAATATCGTCACACTTTTTTGCTCCTATCAACTACCCCACACTTAGCTTTTGCTAGTCCCTTAGCAAAACAAAAATACAAAACAAAACAAAGACTATTGCTCCTAACTTTTGTCTCAGAGATTCCAAACTCATGGCTTTCACGTTTAAACACTTAATCAAAATCGCATAGATAATTCCATGGTTAATAAACATGTGACATTCATATGACTAAGCAAGATATGGAGAACTTAAGTTATACAGTGAATGATAGCATGTTTCGAACAAGTCCAATCCAAACTCACAAGGCATACTCTTAATTTTTCTATCAGAAATGGCTATGCTTAAAAGCTTCACACTCAAGTATATGCAAGAGAACAAATTGTAAGGCAACAAACAGCTTGCATATTTCATCAATAAAAGCATTTTGTGAAGATTTATTAAAGACCTCATGAAATGACTAAGTGCACAAATGGACCTAAACCATAAGCTCGACTGCATAACTGACTCCACTAACCAAAGACTGCCCATCTCAAGGATCAAGTAAGCACTTAAAACAGGTTGTAATGGGGCTAAGCTAGGGTTTTCGAAATGAAGATTAAGGATACAAAAATCCTAAGGACCTAGCAGAGCATATAAGGACCACCTTATGTCATCATTTTTGCAGACCAAATATCATTGTTTTGGGCCAAACCTTCACTCTAACCAACAAGGGAATGGACAAAGGCATAATTTTCAACTTTGAGCCTTCTACAAATTTGAAAGTCCAAAACCACAGTTCAACAATTTCCCAAGAGTTTTCTTTTCAATTTGCCTCCTCTTTTGCCGCTTTTCTTTCTTTCTTTTTCCTTTTCATTTTCTTTCATTTTTTTTTACGGCAAATTTTTTTTTTCTCTTCTTTTTTTCTTGGATTTTCCCCACCCCACACTTGTCTTTCATCGTCACCCCTACATACTATGTCATGCTCTACTAAGTCCCTAAGACAAGGGTAGAGATATCCTGTACTAAGCTCATGGTAGGGTAGTGAGGGTGATGAAACAAAGGTTTTCAACGTAGGCTCAAAGGGGTTCATTCTAAGGAGTCCCACGACGGGCACAGTTGGGCACACATGCTTGTTTGGCTATGGTGGTTACCCTAATGCCTTCTATCCTATCCAGGATCAGTGCATATTATGGCATACAAGTTTTGACAGTCACAACAGCCGAGTTCTAGTACTCTCTAGTCCATTAAAATCTATGGCACATGATCATTGGATTTCCAAGAATGATGAGGTTTTGCAAATATAGCCATGAAATTATGAATTTATCAATAAGCACTCGAAAAGAAAGTATTTTAGCTCAATAACTCACTTTGGGTCAAATGAATCAGACTTAATCCTAGCATGCTTAATGAACCAAGTTACAATCCTATCTCAAATCTTCATACAAGCATCACAATGTCGATTAACCACAGAATTCAATTAAGTCATCTTTCGATTGTGAAAACCTTCAACCATGAATTCAGAGACATGTTCATCCTAGACGTTAGGGGCATCCTAAGACTCAAACACACAAAAAGACTCTAAAACCAATTTTTTTTTTTTTCTAAACTAAAATAAACTACACTAAAATAAAGGTGTAAACCCACCCCACACTTAGAATCTACATGGTTCTCAATGTAGGCAAAAAATATGGTATATAGACCCTAAATATGGGGGGCTACGAAAATAAGGGAAATGTAAAATAAACAAACAAACAAAGACACAAGTACAATTCAACCTAAGCAAGTGAAGGGATAGAAATGTCAAACTCTCGTTGATGGCTCCTCCACAGCTTCAATTGAAATGGGTTGCCTCCCATGTAGCGCTTAATATTTATAGTCCTTCAGCCTGGACTCTTCTCCTTGTTCACACGTGCTCGGTCAAGTGTTAATAACATATACAAGGTTAGGAATACAAACATTATGCCTTTCCTACTTTCTAAGTTACTTTTACATTTACATACTTAGGTACTGGAACAGAGGACCTTGTTTGTGCAATGGGACTATAGAACAGCTACCCTCGACAAAGTCATGTTTAATCCGATATACCTAAAGCATGTCACACAACATTTTTTTTAGTTTGTTATAAACAAAGTTAATAACTCAATTGATTCCAAGTTGTAAGTCGAGCCCAATAGAAACCACTACTATTGGTGAGATACGATATAGGGATAGTCGCCCAGACATAAGTCTCTTTCCTTTGTTTCAGAAGGCCGAATGGCCAGATTAAGAGGTAAGTGAGAGGGAGGACTCATTTTAGTGATACTATGGAGGCTACTCCCTCATTGAGGTTTAGGCCCCTATCGGCTACTCCCACATAGTGGTTTAGGCTCATTCTATAGTATCTCTGAGATCCAATTGAACCCATCACCCAGGGTCTCAACCTTAGACACCATCCGTATGCCCCTTACTCAGCTGGGAAATTAACTAATGTGTTAGACCGTTCTCCAAGTGCTAATAAAGGCCGCCCTCAACCTCAAGAGACCTGAGTAAGGTACTAATGAAGGGTTTAGGCCAATATTAACAAAAGGGCCCTTGTCTACTCTACGATTTTACACACTTACAACAATTAAGTATTTAGCTAAATTCATATCCACATACAATTTACAACAATTAAGTAAATTAATCTAAATGAAACACATACAATTTACAATATGCTTAAAAAACAACTTCTACAAATTGTACAACAATGATAAAAAAAAATATATGTACAACAATTTACAATAATACTGAAAAAAAAAAAAAAAAAAAAATCTAAGTGAAACACATTCAATTTACAATATGGTTAAAAAAAAAAACATCTTCTACAAATTGTACAACAATGATAAAAGACATGCTTAATTTTGTAACACTCATAAAACTTAAACTAAATCACAATTAAAGCTTGGCCTAACCGAAATCGCAATTTGTCACCATTCCACAAGTGTAGTACAAAAATTAGCATGCATTCTATATACAACAAAATCGATGACACTTTAAGCGTTAGGGATTTTAACAATCCCCGGCAACGGCGCCAAAAATTGATGCAGCTGAAATAGCCTCACAATTTAACCCTGCAAAATGTAGTTGTTAGTATAGGATAAGCAGGGATCGTTCAGTCCGGGGATTGTAGGGTACACCTACACAAAAAGGTCAATTAACAAATAAAAGAATAAAATGGGGGGTTTTGAAATTTGGTTCCTAATCTACTTAAAATAAAAACAAAAAAAATAAAACTATATACAATGATCGACTTCCCTAACCTAGACCAATACCACTTGGAAATTACTAAGTGTAAAAACAGAAAATCCATTTCAACATGCTACAAAAATGTGCCCACCTTAAATGCCTAGATAAGAGCTCAAATGAAAAGCCTCAGCGGATCAATCCATTTATCTGATTCGTTCTAATGTAGGTTTGGATCGGAAAAGTCCTTACCGAGCCTAATACTACTAATTTTCGAAAACACTCAGCGTAATTCTCTTAACTAGTAGCATTATCTAACCCTCGAATCAACTCACACGTGCAAATTAACCATTACACATAGAATTTAGCACGTAATTTCCAGAATCGTTTAACCATTGAACATAGTTTTTACCACTTTTTAGAACTAATTGCTACTTGTTTAACTCAGCGCCTTAACAAATAACAATTACTCTTGGCAAATTAAGCAAACACACAAGAACTCTCACCGTTATTCTAGCATGCAAACTTATGAACCTAACTCTGAAAATTACCAAAACACATAAAAGGGCACAAGATTGTAACATGCATCATAAAAGAATTCTCAAAATTAACTCAATAATAAACTGAAAATCTCAAAAATATTAATAAAAATATTCTGAAAATTTCATGTCTCCAATTACACAACTCACAAATTGAAACACACAAAACCGAAACAAAAATTATAAGTAGAGTCATAGTTACACTTTGAAGCTTTCCTCAGCGGCTTAGCAATAAGGTGATGAACTCGTCTCTGCGATGGTGGTGGAGCGTCCTTGACTCAGCGCCTTAGAGCTTTGTAGATTGATGGATGGATGGTGTCACGGTCTTGTAGGTGATGGAAGTTTAAGGAGTGAATTGGGCAGTCTTGGAATGGTTTTTGGCCAGGAAGTGATGCAAATTCAGTTCTGGACGTTGTCTATTTATAGGGGAGCATTGGTTGGCTTTTGTCGATCATACCCTTCATCATTGGACGGATGAGATTGCACCGTATTTCCTTTAATTTTCCAGCTGAAACATCTTTCTCCTTTAAGGCCTTAACTCCTCTCATAATGGGGCAATTCCTTTAATTTCCAAGTTGAAACATCTTTCTCTTTTATTCTTCAACTGAAAACATCTTTCTCCTTTATTCCCCAACTGAAAACATCTTTCTCCTTTATTCCCCTTCTTCATTGCTTGGTCAAATATCTTAATGCTTTATTTTATGACTCCATCATTGCTGTTTCCAAGAGTTCAACCAGGCAACGTTTCCTACAACAAGCAGGAGAATATCAGAATTTTCTAGAGAAAATAAAGGAAAATTAAAATGTAAAGACCGCAAAAATAGTTGACAGTTAGGAATCCTGATCCAGCTAGGATTTTTCATGAATTTTACTTTTTCCGCCTATTTCACTCCAAACACTCAACAAGACTTTCAAAATGACTTAATGACTCAAAACACTAAACTAAGGGAGAAATAAGGCTAAAATGAGGCACATAATTAATAATATAGTCACACTTTTTTGCTCCTATCAAAAGATTAAAGATTTCATGATTGAATTGTTCTTGATAAATTGTTTTCCAAAAATTCTTCTTTTCCCACCTTTGTATAGAAACGATTTTATTCTCTTAATTGTTTTCTGAAAATTTACGTTTTCAATCTTTTAAACCCCCCCCCCCCCCCCCCCCCCCGCCCCCTTGTTATGTTCTTGATGTTTTTTGTATATTTGTAAATAAATAAAATTGATTTTAGGTTTTTAGGAAGCATGTAAACCGTAAATAATAAAATAAATAATCTGAAAATAATTAATTAAATTTGTGAATAGTGTTCCATGAATAGTATCTTGTGTATATGTGTTTGTTATGTGTTTCCTAATTTTTAGGGATGTTTTCCTATTTTTTAGGGTGTGCTCCTATTTTTAGGGATTGGTTCCTAATTTTTAGGAAAAGTAGTTAGAGTTAGTTTTGACTTATAATTTCTTGTTTGACTTGGTTTAGAATATGTATCCTTGTTGTATATGGATTTCTAATGTCATATGGACTTGTGAAATGTATTGAAGTAGGAGTAGGATTTCTAAAACCCATTCTAACTTAGTTTTCTTTCTTTCTTTCAAATTCTATGTATATATATACTTATATATTTTGTTTTTCTCTCACTCTTTGCTCTCTAATTCGTGTGATACATGTATGTGTGCTCTCTAACTTTTGTTGTTCTAATTCTATGCATGCCTGTACTTGTAAAAATTCTAATTTTCGTGAAACTTGTAAATTTGTATATTCTTTCTTTTAATTTGTTTCTCACATGTTAGCGCCCTCAATCCCTGGTTTTGAACGATCCCTGCTTATTCTATACTAACAACTACATTTTTCAGGGTTTAAATTGGCCACTATTTTCGAGCGTATCAATTTTTAGAAGATTATCATTCCTGCTCTATTTGCTTCGAAAGCTTGAGCTTGCCTAGGCTCGAGAATCATATCCAAGATTCCATCGGCCTTGAGATGCTAGCGACCATCACGAACCCACTTGTGATATCCAGAGCCAGTTGTTCCCAATGGAGCTGATAGGAGCATTTTAATGCGATGTTTTACTTGCTTTTCCCTACATTTTCTGCGTTATTTCCTTAATAAAACTCTGTTTAGGAAAGTTTTCATTCTATGATTTGGAAAGTTCCTATTTGTAGAAAGTTTCTATTTTTGTAGTTTCTATTTATCATTTTTAGTAAGTTTCCATTTTCGGTAGTTTCTATTTTTCATTTTTGGAAAGTTTCCCATTTTCAGTTTAGGAAAGTTGCCATTTTTCATTTTAGGAAAGTTTCTATTTTTCTTACTAGTTTCTATTTTCAGGACCTCCGAGCTAAAAAGTGGAAATGAACTCACAAATGGAAAGAGGAGCTTGCGAAAGTCAAGGGGAGCAAAAATGAGAAACAATGAGCCACAGAAATGAGCAGAAATGAAGAAAAGAAGTTTTCCTGGTCCAACCAGGAAACCCTGCGGAAAGGAGGAAAGCCCATCTATGAAGTTTCCAACGTTACTATGAAAAAGAAATGGAAAAATAAAGTGTTGTGACGTTGGAAGATGACAATGCTTGAATGAGAAGCAACAAGGCCCAAGTACTCTCAAGAATGAAGTGGATTTTCGGCAAATGGATAAAAGGCCCATGAAGCCCATACAATTAGGGTTTATGACGCAAGAATAAACCCTAGACATCATTGTTGCCGTTCAAAGCCAAGAGAAAAACAAGGAAAGTGGCGTGAAAATCAGAATTATATGTGGAGATTTTCTAGGGAGATTTTCTAGGGCTATTTTATGGAAAGAAAATACTTGGAGATAAACCCTAGAAGTTTTGCCTTGAAAAAGGAAGAGATAAACAAGGGAGGACGTGAAAACCCTAGGGTTTTGGACGGCAAAGAAATATCCTAGAGAGTTTTAAGGAAAGAGAAAAAGGTGGAGACCAAGAAAAGCTCAAAAGAAGTCTAGATACATTCCTACATTCCCTAAAGAGTTTTGGCCGAAATTAAATGATAAAAATCAGAAATTATCTCTATATTTCGGCAAGAATTATTTAGGGAATTAATATTGGAATTTTGTGATTGGTTGGACCACCTCATAGGGCTTATGTGGCAAGAAATCATTGGAGGAAATTATGTGGAGGAAGCAAGCACATGCCGTGAGTTTCTCTAGGGTTTTGGACGGTTTGGAGACCTCGGGGCCGTCCCCTATATAATCTCCCCTCTTCTCAACGTTTTGGGGTCCTCTCCTTTACATTCTACACTTTAGAAAAAAAATCAGAAACTCTCTCTAGCCTAGCCGTGCTCTTCTCCATCCTCTGGGGAAACCACGAAGTGCAAGCAAGGCCAAGGAAGAAGAAGACAAGCCGTGAACACCATCCATCACCATCCTTGAAAATTGCTTTCGAAATTCAAGAGACCATTCATCACTTCATTCATCTCATCTTCATCACGGTGTAATCCGATTCTCCTTGTAACCTTTGCTTTGTAATTTTCGTTGGTTATGCCTTAGTTGACACATATGTTTGAACAATTGTTGATTTCTGAAATTTTATGATTAATTGTTAATTTTCAGATTCATATATTGCGATTTATGGTTGCTTTTCTGTGAGTGTTTGATTAAATTTGCATGATAGAAATCTTTTGTATGATAATCTTGAATGGTTCGAAACATTTAGGGTTTTTATGTGAATGTTGCTACGAATTTGAGAAACATGGATCAACTTTTTGGTTTTGTGTTCTTGAATCAATAAGTAGTAAAGGTTTTGTGCAAAAACCGAATTTAATCAAAGAAGATTGCAATTAGGTGAACTTTTTCATACTAAGTTGCACATTTGAGTTGATAGCCTTTCTAGGTGCTTATTGCGTTAAACATGTATGATTGACTAGCTTTCTAGGGCTTGAATGCATGTTTGATAGGATTAGTCTATGTGCTTTCACTTAGATTAATTAGCATTGAAAGTAAAATATGGGAAATTGGTTGCTTTTAACGTTTCACATGATCAACTCCTCTTGCATGACTATGATGAACAATGATGAACTTGAATCAATTTTAATCATGAGTTTCGACTTTGATCCTTGTACTCACATCCCATTTGTGTTTTTATGTTTTTGCATTTTAATTGTTTTATTAACTTAGTTTTATTTTCGAAAAAGAAAACCAAAAACAAAATCCCCCCTATTTTCGTAAATATGTATATATTTTGTTATATCTTTGTAAATATTATACTTTGTTTTAATTTTAATTATTTGTTTGTCCTACAATGACAGGTGTACCCTCAATCCCCGGAATAGAACGATCCCTATTTACTTTATACTACTAATGACAATTCAGGGTTAAATTATGCGCTTGCTTTCGAGCGCATCAATTTCTTGCGCCGTTGCCGGGGATTGAAAAATCATTTGTCACTTTGTGAATAATATGTGTTTTGTTTATATTGTGACCGAAAAAAAAAAAATTTACTTGTTAATTATTTTTGTAATTGTCAAAAATTAGTTAGTTAATTACTTAGGTTGTTATTTATATTGTTGAATACGAATTTTTATTGTAAGTTGTAAATTAAAGAAGGAATAGGTGAAGTCGTGGTTATTAATATTGGCCTAAACCCCTTATTGGTACCTAGTCCAGGTCCCTTAAGGTTGAGGGCGGCCTTTATTAACATTCATTGAACTGTCTTCACACTTAGGACCTTTTTCATCCAAGTAAGTATAGCCTATGTGGGATGGTGTCTAGGAAGGGGACAACGCTCATGACAGGTTCTTGAATCCAGAAGTGCATGCAAATGGGCCTAAACCACATTGTGGGAGTAGCTCATGCCAAAATGGATTCCACCTCTCGTGGTCGCCCTCCCCTACCTGGCCATTTCAGTAAGGTTGCCCAAAGGATGTAGGAGGGACTTGGTGTCTAGACGACTATGCTTGGGCCGCACGTCCTCTTGATTTACCGCTTGGAATTGAATTTGAAATCAATGATATATATAACAAATGAAAATATTGTGATTCACTAAGGTATATTGGATTAAACATAGTCTTGAAAAGGGTAGCTGTTTCAGTCCCATTGCACATCGAGACTCCCTGTTCCTGTACTAAGTGTTGAAAATAATTGTAAAGAAAAGGAAGAAAAACAATTTTTTTTTTTTAAGTATTTTTGTACAAAGAAAGAAAAAAAAATATAAAAAAATAAAAAATAAAAAAAAGAAAAAAAGAAGAAGAAAAAAAAAATTGTGACGTTTTGTTTGTTCTTGTTTGAAAGTTTTGTGTAAAATGTGTCTAATCTTGTTATACAAAAGAAAATGAATTAATTGTAAATATCGTTAAATTCTTGATTGTTATAAGTGTGTAAAATCGTATGAGTAGATAAGGGCCCTTTTGTTAATATTGGCCTTAACCCTTCATTAGTGCCTTTTTAAGGTCTTATGAGGTTGTGGGCGGCTTTTATTAACATTTGGAGAACTGTCTAACACATGAGTTCTTTTCAAGCTGAGTAAGGGCTTATAGGTGGTGTCTTAGGTTGAGACCCTGGGTGATGGGTTCAAATTGGATCTCAGAGATACTATAGACTGTGCGTAAACCACAATGTGGGAGTAGCCAATAGGGGCCTAAACCTCAATGAGGGAGTAGCCTCCGTAGTGTCACCAAAATGAGTCCTCCCTCTCACTTACCTCTTAATCTGGCCATCTAGCCTTCTGAAACAAAGGAAAGCGACTTATGTCTAGGCGACTATCCCTAGATCGTATCTCACCAATAGTAGTGGTTTCTATTGGGCTCGACTTACAACTTGTAATCAACTGAGATATTAACTTTATTTTGTAAAGATAATAAGATACTTGAACATAACCTCCACCTGTAAATTGTGTTGTTTTGTACATTTTATACTTGTATAAACTTCTTACGTGGTTTATTTGTGAAAAGATTGTGGATAGTTTGTAATTTATACTCTATTTATACTTGTATAAATCATAAATAGTAAATTCGTGAATAGGAACTTGTGAATAGTGACTCGTGAATAGTAAGGTTGATGTATAACTCACTAATTTGTAATTAACTCACTTTATACTTTGCTAACCTCTTTGAATTTTGATGATGTTCAGGATTCCTATGAATGACCGAGCCTTTTAGACCCTCCCCAATAAAGGAAATTGAAGCAAGGCTCGCTCGTTTGAAGAATCCTTCACTTCTTGAGTACACAAGCCCTTCCCCTTCAACATACAAAGAGTACACATTTAACGAGCAAGGGAAGCGGATTTACTTTTCTGAGGAGTCTACATCACCTACACCAAGTCCATCTCCTCCTTCACGTTCACCTTCACCTGTGGTTTCGTCCAACTCTACACCACCTTCACCACCACCTGAAGAAGTCGAAGAAGAGAGAATGGCATCTATTAGGGAACTCTCCACCGCAACTGTTGAAGGAGGACCCCCTACAGGCATAGTATACCCTGCCCCTGCAGCTGGAAGACAGGCAGAGTTCGAGCTTAAGAGTGGATTGTTGCACAAGCTCCCTATCTTCCATGGACTTAATATGGAGGATGCTAACAAGCACGTACGAGAATTCCAATCTGTTTGTGCAAACATGCAACCACAAGGGGCGGATGAAAACCTTCTTAAGATGAGAGCATTCCCATTCTCTCTAGCTGATAGAGCCAAGGATTGGCTATATGAACTTCCTGCAGGACGTATCACGTCATGGGAAACAATGAGAAAGGCATTCTTGGAGAAATATTTCCCAGCTTCTAAGGTCATCACACTCAGGAAGAAGCTCAGTGGAATAGAGCAAGCTCATGATGAGTCCTATGCTGCCTACTATGAGAGGTTCAACTCCTTACTTGCACAATGTCCTCAACATCAGATGAAGGATGAGACCCTACTTACATGTTTCTACGAAGGACTCCTACCCTTGGAGAGGCAAATGCTTGATGCTGCAGCTGGAGGAGCTTTTGTGGATAAGTCACCTGCGGTTGGGAAGGAACTTATAGCAAATCGTGCCCTAAACTCCCAACAATATGAGGGGGTAGGACACTCTACTCGTAGGGTGCATGAGATGAGCAAGAATACTGCCATTGAAGACCAACTGAATAAGCTTACCCTCCTCATGAACCAAGTGGTAAGTTCCAAGGGGCCAAGTGCAACAATAGCTTGTGGGGTATGCTCTATGCAAGGGCATGTTACAGATCAGTGCCCCCAACTCAATGAAAATGGAGGATGGGAATCTGCTAATGCTATTGGAGGATACCAAGGAGGATATCAAGGAGGACCTCAACGTCCTAGGCATGACCCTTATTCAAATACTTACAACCCAGGATGGAGAGATCATCCCAACTTCAAGTGGACCAACAATGAGAACGTTCAGAATCCTCTTGGTGGGAACTTCCAACGTCCACAAGGGCCTTCATTCCAAGGGTCATCTTTTCAAAGACCTTACATGCCTCCTCCTCAATAGAACTCAGGACCTTCAATGTCTCACTATGACAAAACGTTGGAAGCCTTGACTAGTTCTACTCAAGCCTTGACAAACTCTACACAGGCTTTGATTCAAGGACAACAGACCCACACCAAGGACATTGCAGAGCTCAAGAAGCAGATGGGTCAAGTGGTGGATTTCATGAGCAAGATCCACGAAACTGGAAAGCTCCCCAGTAACACAATACCTAACCCTAATGTGGAGAATGCATCAGTTGTTACTACAAGGAGTGGAAGAATGTTCATGGATCAACCAAAGGGGTCAAGGAAGGCCCAAGTGAGCATAGAAATTGAGGAAGACCAAGAACCCACCAAGTTGGGTATTGAGAAGGACCCTGCAACGTCCAAGGAAGAGACCAAGGCGTCCTCACCATTAAAGGCAAAACCGAAAGTAAAAGGTAGTAATTCTAACTTATCAAATTCGGTTATTGCTAACCCTTCTTCTTCTTGCATGCCCTTCCCACGCAGGTTTGCCCAATCTAAGAAGGATGAGAGTGACCAAGCTATCTTGGAAACTTTCAAGAAGGTGCAAGTGAACTTACCCCTCCTAGAGGCCATCAAGCAAGTCCCTAAGTATGCCAAGTTCCTCAAAGAGCTTTGCACTACTAGGAGAGTAAACCGTGAAAAGGAGGTGGTAAAGGTAAGTGAGAATGTCTCTGCATTGATTCAGAGGAAAATTCCTCCAAAGTGTAAGGATCCTGGAAGTTTTACTATTCTGTGTACTATTGGTAATTCTAGATTTAAGAATGCCATGCTAGACCTAGGTGCATCTGTTAATGTTATGCCCTATTCTGTTTATGAAACCCTAGGTTTAGGGGAACTTAAGTCTGACAATGTTATCATTCAATTAGCTGACAGATCCAATGCATACCCTAGAGGTTTGTTGGAGGATGTGCTTGTACAAGTTAACCATCTTATCTTCCCAGTTGATTTTTATGTGCTAGAAATGGAGGATTCCCCTGTGAGTTCCACTCCATTGCTTTTGGGACGTCCTTTCTTAAGGACAGCTAGGACGAAGATTGATGTGTATGCAGGCTCTCTCACAATGGAGTTCGATGGTGACATTATTGGCTTTAACATCTTTGAAGCCATGAGGTATCCCCTAGAGGTTCATGATTGTTTTTCTACTGATATTTTGGATGAACTTGCGCAGAAAATATTTGATATTATGCATGAGGATACCTTAGTCACTACACTTGAGAGTGGGGTAGGCTACACCAAGGAAGGAATCATCATCTCAGAGGACAAGTTGAAAGACACTTGTGAGGAGAAAATCATTGAAAACGTCTCCTTCCTTGAGGCATCACCCTATATAGGTAAGTCTATCTCTCCTTTGTCCATTCAGTTATCTGCTAACAAGACTTTACCTTCAGTGGTCCAGGCCCCAGAACTTGAGCTAAAACCTCTTCCAGACCATTTGAAGTATGTCTACTTAGGGGACAAGGAGACCTTACCAGTGATTGTGTCCTCTGCACTGACGATTCCACAAGAAGAGAAGTTGGTGGAAATGCTAAAACAACACAAGACCGCCATAGGATGGACATTGGCGGATATCAAGGGAATCAGCCCTACAACTTGCGTCCATAGGATACTTCTAGAGGAGGGGTCTAAACCCACTAGAGAGGCTCAACGTCGTCTCAACCCTCCAATGATGGAAGTTGTGAAGAAGGAGGTTATCAAACTCCTTGATTGTGGGGTAATCTACCCCATTTCAGACTCCAAGTGGGTCTCCCCAGTTCAGGTCGTGCCCAAGAAATCTGGGATCACTGTGGTGAAGAATGCTGAGAACGAACTGGTGCCCCAAAAGACAGTCACAGGCCACAGAGTATGCATTGACTATAGGAGGCTCAACGCAACCACAAGGAAAGATCACTTTCCTTTGCCATTCATTGATCAGATGCTTGAGCGCCTAGCTGGACATGACTATTACTGCTTCTTGGATGGCTACTCAGGCTACAACCAGATTGCCATTGCAAATGAATACCAAGAGAAGACAACCTTCACTTGCCCCTTTGGGACGTTTGCCTATAGACGTATGCCCTTCGGACTTTGCAACGCTCCAGGTACCTTTCAGAGGTGTATGGTAAGTATCTTTTCAGATTATATTGAGAAAATCATAGAGGTGTTCATGGATGACTTTTCAGTTTTTGGAAAGAATTTTGATGATTGTCTTAATAATCTGGAGATAATTTTGAAACGTTGCATGGAAACTAACCTTGTACTTAATTGGGAAAAATGTCATTTTATGGTTAAGCAAGGAATAGTCCTAGGACACATTATCTCTGCTAGGGGTATAGAGGTTGATAAAGCCAAGGTGGATATTGTGCGTCACTTACCCTCTCCCACTTCTGTGAGAGAGATTCGTTCTTTCCTTGGCCATGCAGGTTTTTATAGGAGGTTCATCAAGGACTTCTCCAAGATTTCGAGACCTTTATGTCAACTACTCCAGAAGGATGTGCCATTTCACTTTGACAAGGAGTGTCAAGAAGCTTTTGACAAGCTTAAGGAGTTGTTGACGTCTGCCCCCATCATGTTACCTCCAGACTGGTCCTTGCCCTTTGAGTTGATGTGTGATGCCTCTGACTATGCAGTTGGAGCTGTTTTGGGACAAAGGAAGGACAAGCGACCCTATGCCATCTACTACGCCTCAAGGACTCTCAATGATGCACAGATGAATTATTCAACCACAGAGAAAGAGCTCCTTGCAGTTGTCTTCGCCCTTGAGAAGTTTCGGTCTTATTTACTTGGTACCAAGGTTATTATCTATACTGACCATGCAGCTTTGAAATACTTGATGACCAAGAAGGAGGCGAAGCCAAGGCTCATCAGATGGATCCTACTCTTGCAAGAATTTGACGTGGAGATCAAGGACAAGAAGGGTAGTGAAAATGTGGTAGTTGACCACTTGAGTCGTTTGGTCCATGCAGAAGACCTTCTCCCTCTAGTGGAGACGTTTCCAGATGAGCAGCTCTTTGGACTTCAGGTAAGTGAACCATGGTATGCAGATATTGTGAACTATATTGTGTCTAGGAAGATTCCTGATACCATGTCACGTGCTCATAGAGATAGGCTTAAGAAAACTGTTAAGCAATATGTTTGGGATGAACCTTATCTATGGAAATATTGTTCTGATCAATTGATTAGAAGATGTGTGCCTGAACATGAACATAATGCTATACTTTCGTTTTGCCACTCTAAAGCATGTGGGGGTCACTTTGGGTCAAAGAAAACTGCATTAAAAGTGTTAGAGTCTGGGTTCTATTGGCCAACATTGTTTAGGGATGCACATGCCTATTGTTTAACTTGTGATACGTGCCAAAGAACAGGAAACCTAGGTCCTAGAGATCAAATGCCCCTGACTAATATCATAACTGTTGAAATCTTTGATGTCTGGGGTATAGATTTCATGGGACCTTTCCCATCATCTTGTGGGTTTCTCTATATCTTACTTGCAGTGGACTATGTTTCCAAATGGGTGGAAGCAAAGGCCACTAGAACTAATGACTCTAAGGTTGTTGCAGATTTTATCAAGTCTAACATCTTTAGCAGGTTTGGAATGCCTAGAGTTCTCATTAGTGATGGTGGATCCCACTTTTGCAATCGGACGATTGAAGCTCTTTTGAAGAGATATGATGTGACACATAAGGTTTCTACACCTTATCACCCCCAAACTAGTGGGCAGGCTGAGGTCTCTAATCGTCAGATCAAGGGGATATTGGAGAAGACTGTGAACCCCAACAGGAAGGACTGGTCCTTGCGTCTAGAGGATGCTCTGTGGGCCTACAGAACTGCATACAAAACTCCTATAGGTATGTCACCATATCGAATTATTTATGGCAAACCTTGCCATTTACCTGTGGAGTTAGAGCATAGAGCTTGGTGGGCTGTGAAGCAGTTCAACATGGATATAGATGCAGCTGGGCTGCATAGGAAGTTGCAATTGCAAGAGTTAGAGGAGATTAGGAATGATGCCTTTGAAAGTGCTAAAATTTACAAGGATAAGACTAAGGCATTCCATGATAAAATGATTCGAAGGAAGACTTTTGTTGTGGGCCAAAAAGTTCTTCTCTTCCATTCTCGTCTCAAACTCTTCCCAGGTAAACTTCGTTCTCGTTGGATTGGGCCTTTTGTTATCACTAATGTGTTTTCTCATGGAGCTGTGCAGATAAAGAGTGAACAAACAGGTAACGAGTTCAAAGTGAATGGCCATCGCTTGAAGCCTTACTATGAGGCATTTGTGGAACATGAAGTGGAGGCTGTACCCCTCCAAAACATTCCACACCCTGAGGATTAAATGGAGGTACAAGTCTAGGCTGAAAGACTATAAACATTAAGCGCTGCTTGGGAGGCAACCCAATTCTGAACTAGCTGTGGAGGAGTCGTCAACGCAGATTTGCTTTCTCTTTCCCTTTACTTCTCCAATTTTCCTTTTGATTTTAGTAGTCATTTTCGTAAATTTCTACCTATATACTTAAGTGTTTCATTGCATGCTTATTCTTGATTACATTGAGGACAATGCAATATTTAAGTGTGGGGGAGGGGATTTACACTTTTATTTTGAGTCATATATGGAAAAATACAACAAAATCGAAAAATGTCAAAAATTTAAAAAATTTCGTTGCTTTTGTTTTGTTTTGAGTCTTAGAATGCCCTTTCAACTGTCTAGGATGATTCTATATCTCTGAAATCATGATTAAAAGAGGATCACAAAATTGAGATGACTTTAAAATGGTATTCTTTGGTTAATTGAGTTATATGAAAAATATGTGCCTTGTAGTGGATATGGATTTCGAAACTTTGGTACAGAATATGAGCATGTTAGGATGAGTTTTGATTCATATAAACCCATGTGAGATAATTGAGCCCATGTCCCTTTTTCTTAGAGTGAAATGAAAAATATCTTCTTATTTTCTTGGCGATGTTTTGATGATCTCATTATTCTTTCATCTTGATTGACTACTTGCCATAGATTAAGTTTGATGGACTAGAGAATGCTAGAATTCGCTCTTGTGCTTGTTGAGACGTTATATCAATACATGGCCCTGATTCTGGAAGGGATAGAGGCACCCTAGGAATTACCACCATTGCCAAATAAACCTGTGTCCCCAATTGTGCCCGTCGTGGGACTCCCCTAGATAAGCCCCTTTGAGCCTACATTAAGCCTTTTCATTCATCACCCTTAAAATCCTTAACCATGAAGCTTAGTATAGTTACAACCCTACCCTTTGTTCTAAGAACTTAGTGGAGCTATCTTTTGAGACATACTACGTGGGTTTGGTGCTAAGGATGAAAAGTGAGAAGAGGTGAAAGTTCAAGTGTGGGGTAGACTTGTCCATAAAGAAGAAAATATGTGAAAGCCGTGAAAAATGAAAAGAAAAAAATGTGTACGGCTAAAAAGAAAGAAAAATGTATGTTCATGGATTTTAGTCCCCCATACTTAGTGATCTTGGAGTTTGTTTTGAATTGAAGGCCCACTATAGAAAAATTTGGCCTTTGTCCATTTCACTAGAGTTCAAGGGAAGTTTACATTGAAGATTGGGCCCAACATGAAGACATTTGGCCCTTTTATGAGCCTTTGGGGATACTTGACGTTTTGCCTTGGTGGATCTCGAAAAATGCCTCTCTACATCTACATAAGCTCTGCTAGGTTTTTAGGACACTTTGATAAATCCTTACCTTTCATTTCTTTAAACCTTGAGCCATGGCCCCATTACAACCATTGATAAGACCTTCTTGATCCTTAAGATGGGACAGCCCTTGATGTGGAGATGAGTTACAAGAGTTGAACCTATGGCTTGGGACCATCTGTGCAAGTAGTTGGTATCTTTCATAAGATCTTTAAAAGAAAATTATACTTGTGCTTTCGTTTCTTGCATTATGTGATATACGTGCTATCTTTCACATATACTTGAGTGAATAAGCTTTTAAGCATTGCCTTGAATTCTGAGAGAAGAAAGAGTGGATATACCTTGTGAGGATTTGAATCAAACTTGTTTGAAACATGCTTAACAGAACCCATCACCATTGTTACAACCAAGTCCTACTTGTGTATGTGAAGATTATGTGTTTCAATTAACTCTCGAATGCTTAAACATTGACTCTTGGTTAAGTGCTAATCTTGGTGTTGTGAAAGTAAGAGATTGCTGAGACAAAAAGTTGAAGGGCTATAGAGTCTGTTTCGAGTCAAGTCTTTAATTTTCGTTCAGTCTTAGTGTGTGTCTTAGTGTGATTTTGCTAAGGGACTAGCAAAAGCTAAGTGTGGGGAAATTTGATAGGAGCATTTTAATGCGATGTTTTACTTGCTTTTCCCTACATTTTCTGAAATATTTCCTTAATAAAACTTTGTTTAGGAAAGTTTCCATTCTTTGATTTGGAAAGTTCCTATTTGTAGAAAGTTTCTATTTTTGTAGTTTCTATTTATCATTTTTAGTAAGTTTCCATTTTCGGTAGTTTCTATTTTTCATTTTTGGAAAGTTTCCCATTTTCAGTTTAGGAAAGTTGCCATTTTTCATTTTAGGAAAGTTTCTATTTTTCTTACTAGTTTCTATTTTCAGGACCTCCAAGCTAAAAAGTGGAAATGAACTCACAAATGGAAAGAGGAGCTTGCGAAAGTCAAGGGGAGCAAAAATGAGAAACAATGAGCCACAGAAATGAGCAGAAATGAAGAAAAGAAGTTTTCCTGGTCCAACCAGGAAACCCTGCGGAAAGGAGGAAAGCCCATCTATGAAGTTTCCAACGTTACTATGAAAAAGAAATGGAAAAATAAAGTGTTGTGACGTTGGAAGATGACAATGCTTGAATGAGAAGCAACAAGGCCCAAGAACTCTCAAGAATGAAGTGGATTTTCGGCAAATGGATAAAAGGCCCATGAAGCCCATACAATTAGGGTTTATGATGCAAGAATAAACCCTAGACATCATTGTTGCCGTTCAAAGCCAAGAGAAAAACAAGGAAAGTGGCGTGAAAATCAGAATTATATGTGGAGATTTTCTAGGGAGATTTTCTAGGGCTATTTTTATGGAAAGAAAATACTTGGAGATAAACCCTAGAAGTTTTGCCGTGAAAAAGGAAGAGATAAACAAGGGAGGACGTGAAAACCCTAGGGTTTTGGACGGCAAAGAAATATCCTAGAGAGTTTTAAGGAAAGAGAAAAAGGTGGAGACCAAGAAAAGCTCAAAAGAAGTCTAGATACATTCCTACATTCCCTAAAGAGTTTTGGCCGAAATTAAATGACAAAAATCAGAAATTATCTCTATATTTCGGCAAGAATTATTTAGGGAATTAATATTGGAATTTTGTGATTGGTTGGACCACCTCATAGGGCTTATGTGGCAAGAAATCATTGGAGGAAATTATGTGGAGGAAGCAAGCACATGCCGTGAGTTTCTCTAGGGTTTTGGACGGTTTGGAGACCTAGGGGCCGTCCCATATATAATCTCCCCTCTTCTCAACGTTTTGGGGTCCTCTCCTTTACATTCTACACTTTAGAAAAAAAATCAGAAACTCTCTCTAGCCTAGCCGTGCTCTTCTCCATCCTCTGGGGAAACCACGAAGTGCAAGCAAGGCCAAGGAAGAAGAAGACAAGCCGTGAACACCATCCATCACCATCCTTGAAAATTGCTTTCGAAATTCAAGAGACCATTCATCACTTCATTCATCTCATCTTCATCACGGTGTAATCCGATTCTCCTTGTAACCTTTGCTTTGTAATTTTCGTTGGTTATGCCTTAGTTGACACATATGTTTGAACAATTGTTGATTTCTGAAATTTTATGATTAATTGTTAATTTTCAGATTCATATATTGCGATTTATGGTTGCTTTTCTGTGAGTGTTTGATTAAATTTGCATGATAGAAATCTTTTGTATGATAATCTTGAATGGTTCGAAACATTTAGGGTTTTTATGTGAATGTTGCTACGAATTTGAGAAACATGGATCAACTTTTTGGTTTTGTGTTCTTGAATCAATAAGTAGTAAAGGTTTTGTGCAAAAACCGAATTTAATCAAAGAAGATTGCAATTAGGTGAACTTTTTCATACTAAGTTGCACATTTGAGTTGATAGCCTTTCTAGGTGCTTATTGCGTTAAACATGTATGATTGACTAGCTTTCTAGGGCTTGAATGCATGTTTGATAGGATTAGTCTATGTGCTTTCACTTAGATTAATTAGCATTGAAAGTAAAATATGGGAAATTGGTTGCTTTTAACGTTTCACATGATCAACTCCTCTTGCATGACTATGATGAACAATGATGAACTTGAATCAATTTTAATCATGAGTTTCGACTTTGATCCTTGTACTCACATCCCATTTGTGTTTTTATGTTTTTGCATTTTAATTGTTTTATTAACTTAGTTTTATTTTCGAAAAAGAAAACCAAAAACAAAATCCCCCCTATTTTCGTAAATATGTATATATTTTGTTATATCTTTGTAAATATTATACTTTGTTTTAATTTTAATTATTTGTTTGTCCTACAATGACAGGTGTACCCTCAATCCCCGGAATAGAACGATCCCTATTTACTTTATACTACTAATGACAATTCAGGGTTAAATTATGCGCTTGCTTTCGAGCGCATCAGGAGCGAACTCCAGTTTGTTCAGATTACTCATCTTGAAAGAGAACAAGAAATTATGGTTAGTTTCGGAGCGTAAAAGGCTACCACGAAAACAATAGAAATTTCTGAGTGTAGTCGCTTCCAAGAAATTTAGGGATTTCTAAGCGTAGTTGTTTCCAAGAAATCTGATTCCAAGAGGAATTGGATTAGATAGAAACAATGATGTGTTTGTGGTCAATCATAACATCTCAACAAACTCTAAGTTTGGAGGACTCTACAAGCTCCAAGCTTGTAGCACTATGCCAAAAACTGCATCACACTACACTTTTTATACAACGAAAAAAAAATTTCCGTTGTGTGATCACTGAAACTGCTTCACACAACAGGTTTAATGAGATTGGCGTTGTATAAGGAGGTCGTACATCAATTTTTTTGGGTCCAAGATTATTGTACAACAGTTTTAAGGATTTTTCTATTGTCAGAATGTAAAAAAAATTTCCCCTTCACTTTGCTCAAATTTGAGTCGAAATTTGAACTGACCTTGTACAACAGTATAGTTGTATCTGTTGTATAAGAGTAAGTTGCAAAATATTTCCCTCCATTCTCCCATTTCCCTCCCATCCAGGCAACAAGAGGAGGCAAATTGAAAATTTAAAAGTTGCATTCAGACAACACATAAGTGAAAAACCATGGTCTGATGCCTCGTACGTGCATCCATCAACTAATGGCTTATCTAGCCATGTGTCCTGGACCACTATACATTCCGACCAACTTGGAAAAAAAAAAAAAGCCTACAAAATCATTCACCTCACAACTACCAGCCCTAGACACACTGACTCCAAAACTTCACGGTCAGACTCAGACCCTGACTCTCTCTTTCCAAAACTCCACTGCGACTACCAGCCCGACCCCAACTCTCTCCGACACTGAAGCCCTCGACCCTAAATCCTCCGCCTCCGAAGCCCTCAACCTTAAATCCACTGCCTCCGAAGCCCTCAAGCCTTGAACCCCAACTCTCTGGTACCAATCCGAAGCCCTAAATCCGAGATTTGTCTTCGAATCTGGTAAGCCCTAAAATTTGGGGGTTTCTGGTTTCTCGTCTTCTCGTCCTCACTATGCACGAGTTTCGATTTCACAAATCACAAATCACGGTCTTGATTTCTGATTCTTCACTTTTGATTTCTGGTTTTGATTAACCGGAGGATTTCAGGTTCTTCACAAATCACAAATGACACTTTTGATTTCGGGTTCTTCACTTTTTATTTCAGAGTTTTGATTAACTGGAAGGTTTCGGGTTCTTCACTTTTGGGAAGATGGAGTATTGTGGTGGAGATGTTCTCAGCTCCGCCCCCGATATGTTAGAAGCAGGAGTATGGGAAGATGGAGATTGTGGTGGAGCAGAATTCGAGGATGTAAGCCACGCTCCCAAAGGCTCTGTCAAGAAGTTTAGAATGTAAGCTTCGTTTTCTTCTTCTATCTTTGTTCGTTTTGGTCCACGAATTCTTGGTCAAAATTCACTCCCCATTCAGTGGCCAACTTCCCAGAATTTAGTCCCAATTCGAGTTGATTTCGAAGTCGAAGGCCAGAGGTTTAAAGACGCCTTCACTTGGAACCCATCTGCTAAATGTTTCATTCTTTATCTTTTGTGTTTTATTTTTATTTTATTTATTTATTTTGGGTTTGAGAAGCTTTTGAGTTTATGGTGATTGATGACAGATCCTGATGGAGAGATTGTGAAGTTTGCTTTTTTATTCTTATTTTTATTTTTTTTTTCTTTTTGTTCCCAGCTGTTTCCAGAATATGTGTTGGTACATAGAATGTTGGACGACAGACTCCACCCGATGACCTGGATATTGATGGTTGGCTAGATATCAATGACCTAGCCGACATCTATGCAATTGGGTATGTATATTTGACCCCTTTACTTACTAACCTGAAGATTCACTGATTTTGAATTCATGGACCCTATTCTGTATCTCATGATCTAATATGCCATTCAGTTTCTTGCTTTAATAAATGCTATTGAATAACCTGAATCATACCTATCATATTCTCCTCAATATTTTTTGTGCCTTTTCTCCCTTCTTTATTTTCTTGTACCACTTTGATTTGTATTGTAATGTGTTGTTCAGATTGAACTGTTTTTCTTAGCACTACTGGTGTTGAAGACAATGACTTACTCTCACAAGGGTTTGGAGTGTATTAAAAATACCTTTTCATATCAAAGTTAGTTTGATTACAAGATATATATTGATTCTGAGAAAGTTGTGTAGAGTTAAATTCATTCTCATGTCAATACTTTTTCTGTAACTTGGCAGCCTCAGCTGTTGACAGCTCTTAAGTGATGGCTTCCAAACAAAGAGGCAGCTGCATAGGTGGAGGTAATCTCTATGCTCTCCACAACAACATTTTACTATACTATTGAAAATATATGGTCATTTTAGAAGAATGATTTTATTATACTATTGAGAATTGCTTCATGTTAATACTATTGGTAATCTATATGCACTCAGTTGTCCTTCTTCATCAGCTCGGCCCGGTCTTATAGGTTCCAAGCGGTCGACTCTCTTTCACTCTTTCTCAGGCAAAGCTTGCATTTCTGAAAGGTTACACCTTTTGCACATACCCTAATCTTTCATATTTTTGCTTTTCTACTGCGTTGTTGAATTAGTTAGTTTGGTTTAATATTACTTGAGCAATTCATTCGGATTTGTGAATTATCAACTCCAATATATATAAATAGGCACCCACTGCTAAATAATTTTGGTGTCTTCTGCATTTTGTTAATCCAATGTGAATTAATTCCATTTGAGTTTCCTTCTTTCTCTGTCAATGATTACATATCTCTGAATTTGGTTTTGAGTGTACCAACCTAATTGTACTCTTACACAATATTCTTTACATCAAAAGGCTGGCATGAACATATATTCAAGAGCATCGGCTGAAGGGAAACGCGTTCAGGTTAGTCAGCTTCGTTTCTTAAGAGCAAAGTAGTGGCCTTCATTTTTTTTTTTTTGCAACTGTTGAATCTGAACTGACTATAATTGTGTGTTTAGATTGCAGCTTCGTATATCTCTATTTTTTCAGTGAGCTTTTAAATTTGGGAAATCTGTTCTTCATTGCTTATAAGCTGACTATAATTGTGTGTTTAGATTGGAGGGCGCCAATACATTGATATACCTGGACAATATATCTATACACAGCGCCTCAAAGGAGCCAAGGTCAATGATAAGGTATTATTTTCTTTTCCTTTTTAGTCATTCCTTGCTTAAATTTTTGTCATGTTTGTTCCAATTTAGCTTTGATTGTTTGTGAGTATTGCAATATCTACTTTAATCTGCACAGTTTTGGGATTCTTTCATCGCTTTTCTATGCAATTAGCTTTCTGTTATTACAAATGATTAGTATTGGAAATTTGGGATTATTGAGTAGATTTAGATTTTACTTCAGTTTTAATGTCTTGATACCTACAAGCCTCATGAATTCTTGGTTTCATTTTGATAGGGCAATCGAGCTGTTGTAGAAATCCAATTTGCAGATTATATTTTTCCTACTTTTGATTAGTCATGAATCACTTCCTAAGTTCCTATACTAGGTTTTATCATATACACTCACATTGATGACTAATTGAGGGACTCAAACTTTGCAGATTGTCAATGAAGCTACAAAATTCAGATACCCAAGTGGAAACCAATTTAACTGTGGAGGTGAAAACTTCACTTGTTTCATTGCTTTGAAGCTTACTCACTTTGCAATTCCTTGTATAACTTCTTAGGCTTAACCATAACAGTGCCCTAGGGTGTTGTAGGCCATGGTGGACATTACCACTCACAATCTCCTGAAGCTTTTTTCTGTCATGCTTCTGGTATCAAAGTAAGTCTCATCCTAATTGAGATATTTTGCATGATATTTAGGGTTTGAGTGAGTGGTGATAAATGCATTTTCCCACAAGTAAACAGCTCAACTAATTGAAATCATGGGATTTTACATTTCAACAGTAACATCTTACAAGTATCCAGGTGCACAAATGGTATTGTTGTTATTACTTTTTTTTTTTTGGTATGAGATTGGAAACTTGGTTTCTATTATTCAATAGACTAGATTACATTCCAAGCCAAATCTAAATAGCAATGCCTAAGTACTTGAGTGTAGCAGACTATTAATTACATTTTTCAAAAACTTTCATAACAGCAACAATTTTCTAGAGTTTGGGTCTTTACGACTGCTGATATACATGTTCAACATACTTGCTCACTTCTTTCCTGCCTTACAAAAAAAAAAAAAAAAACTGATTTTTGATTTACCCTGCACTACGTTTTGAAACAAAACTTCTCAATTGTTGAATTCACTTGAAGCAAAGCTTCGTTCTTTGACTACAGCTACATTGAAGTTACGAGTTTACGAACTCAAAAATAGATCACTCAATGAAGGTCTGCCTGTATTAAGAACTAATAGATGCTCTTGGTTTTTAAGTACTTATGACGTTTTAGCCTTCGCCATTTACCAAAAGCCTTTGGCAATGACTTTCTGATCTGAACAAAATCTTTTAGCTGTGCACAGTTGGTCAAATTTCCCTTTTTTTTCCTACAAGAGTTTGCTTACAGTAAAGAGACTTTACATGTAAAGTTGATGCCAATTTCAGTTTTGCTAATGAAAAAGCTGATCTCTCATACTTTCGAATCAAAGTATGGGTAAACTTTTCATTTGTTTTAAATCTAATTCTTTTATCTGATTACTCTTTTACTCATGGTTTGTGAACTTGAATTTGTATGTTGTCGAAAGTCTAGCTATGCCTATGAAAAGTGAAAACCAACCATTACTTCAATGTACAAGGTTTATATATATGTTTACTGATTTGGCTTTTCATTAAATTTTATATGGATTATTTACTTGAGATCAAATTTTACTCCCTGATCATGCCCCTTGTTATTCGCAAAATGATTAACTAATTCTTTTGATATAATAAACTGATTTCAGTGGGAGAGGAGAGGCAGCAACCAATACACCCAAGCGGATATTGATCAAGTGCGAAATGAGTGGGGGAAGTTTGTTGTCAACAAATATGTGCATGAGCCATGAAGTAGCGCGCTTGTTGCTGGTCCATTTTTGCTAAGGAAAGCATCTTTTTTTGTGCTTCTCTGCTGGTACATTGTCATGCACCATGTGTTGCATGTTTTGGAACAATCGATATATATGTATTAGCTTTTTGATGTCCCAAGTAGATGGGCATGCACTAGAATGTTTTTCTTGTTTAAAATGTTAGGTTCAATGATTAGTGGTTTGCAATGTTTATATTTGATGGTTTGCAATGTTTATATTTGGTATGTAAATGGATCAAATGCACAATTTAATTCAGGAATGGGATATGTTCAAATAATCAGACAACAGAACATATATAGTGATAACTGCCTGTTGTCTGAATGGCCAAAAATGAGGACAAATCACACTGCAATCATTCATATCACACATCGGTTTTTAACAAATCACTGTCTTGTAATCTACACTCACACAACAGAAGCAATTAAACTCTGTTGTCGCAAAGTTAATCAGACAACAGAAGAAATTGAATTATGTTGTCCCAGAGTTAATCAGACAACAGATATAGTCCAAGAACTGAAGTTTGAATATCAGTCAGACAACACACAAAATAAAAGTCTGTTGTTTGAGAAGCTCAACATACAACAGCTTCAAAACTAGCACTGTTGTTTGAAGGCAGCGCCGCAACTGCCGAGCCACCTGCCGAGCCATCTGTCGAGTATCACACAACACATTTAACACATACACGTTGTCTGTATGTTTCTCAGACAACTGTGTTCCATCGTTGTCTGAATTTTCATCAGACAGCGGCTCGGTCTACAACGGTGGCTCTCCATATCCCACAACGGTTTCCATCTGTCGTCTGATAATGTTTTGGCATAGTGTAGTGAGCACGAACCCCCACAGTTCGGCTTAATCAGGTCTCCCCTATGATGAAGAAAGGAGGGGTAGAAGAAGAGAGTTTGCAAGTCCCCGATAAAAAGAAGAAAAAGAATGAAAAACTTCAAAAACGGGAACCTTTAGAAAAGTTTACCTTGAAAAGTTGCCGGAAAGTGGCCAGAAGTCGCCGGAAAAATCGCTAGCAGTAGCTGACTGGAGAGTTGACCAGAGGTGGACCAGAGGTTGACCTTTGGGTTTGTTGACTTTCTCTGAGCCGGTCCACCCCCCTTTTTTTTAGTGGGCCGCGTCATCTTTCTTTGGGCCGATTTGTTTCCCCTTTATTATTTTTTTTCTTTTGGCTTTGACCTAAGGGAAGGCCGCGGGGCCCATTTGTTTTTCTTTCTTTCTTTTCTACTTCTGGTCGCGTCTTCTCTTTCATCTTCTTTCTTTTCCTTTCTTGTCTTCTTGTTGTGGTGATACGCTCAAAGCAAGCATATAATTTAACCCTATAAAATGTCATCATTAGTATATAGTAAAACAAAAGGGGAACATAAACAAAGTATAAAATTTCATCGTACAACAAGTAAAGAATTAAAACAAAAACAAAGTATAAAATTTACAAAAATATAACAAAGTATATACAAATTTATGAAATAAAAAGGGGATTTTAGGTTTAGGTTTTCGAAAAATTAAAGAAACAAAGAAAACATAAAAACACATGTACAAGAATGAAACATAAGGATCAAAGATCAAAACCAATTTCATAATCAAATTCGAATCAACCCTATAATTGTTCTTCCAAGTCATGAGAAAGAAGTTGATCATGTGAAACATTTGAAGCAAACGATTTCCCATATTTTACTTTCCTTTACTAATTAATCTAAGTGAAAGCACATGGACCAATCCAATCAAACATGCAATCAAGGTCTAGAAAACTAGCAAATCAAGACATGTTCAACGCAATAGACAAGAGAAAGGTTATCAACTTAAGTGGACAACTTAGGATGAATAAGTTCATCTAATTGCAATCCTTTTCAATTAAATTCGAGTCTTGTCTAAAACCTTTACTACTTTTTATTCAAGTTCACAAAACTATTAGGTGAATCATAAACTTAAATCTAGCACCAATTATATGCAAACGTTAGATGTTTCAAACCAAATAAGATAAACACATAAAAGATATCAATCAAGCAAATTCAATTGAACAATCTGACTTAAGTAACTATAGAATCACAATCATAGGAATCGAAAATATCATTCAATCATAAAATTTCAGAATTAAACAAGAAACAATTCCAACGAAATCAAACAAGGTTACAAAGAAATAGGGCGAATTACATCGTAAGATGGAGATGGGGATGAAGAAGTTGACGTTATGGAGTCTTGAATCTTGAAAGCAAGTCTTCAAGGTGGATGATGGAGGGATGCTCACGGCTTGGTTCTTCTCTCATTCTTCCTTGCTTGAATGTTGAACTTGCACTAGAGGATGGAGAGAGAGCTTGATGTTTTAGAGAGTAATTTTCTGAATTGTGAGGTGTGTCAAACGTCAACTAGAGGGGAGTATATATAGGGACGTTGGCCTTGGTCTTCAAGTCTTCATGAATCTTCTTTTATTTTCCAAAGAATTATTTAATAATTCTACATAGCTTCAACTAATAATAACTCACCAAGTAAGTCCTATTGTGTTGTCTAACCAATCATAAACCTCCAAAATGATTCCCTAATATATAGTTGCCGAAATTCCATTAATATATTCTGATTTTCTGTTTTATTTCAGCCAAAATACCTTTAGGGAATGTAGGAATGAACCTTGATGCATTTTGAGCTTTTTCTTGTTGTCCACACTTCTTCTTTCCTTAAAACTCTCCCTAGAAAATCTCTTGCATAATCTTTTTATTCTCCCTTTGATTTTCATGCCAACTCTCTCTCTCTCTCTCTCTCTCGGCATTTCACGGCAAACACTCCAAGGGTATATCTTTGCATCACAAACCCTAAAATCCAATGGGCTTTTATGGGCTTTTATCCATTTTGTCGAAAATCCAAGTTAATCTAGAGAGTTCTTGGGCCTTGTTGCGTCATCTTTAAGCCTTGATGGTCTCTAACGCCATTTCCATCATTATTTCGATCAAGTTTCTTGGTTGGCTTAGGAATCTTGCTTGGTACACTTTCCTCTTTTGAACAGGGTTTCCTGGTTGGAACAGGAAAGCCTCATTTCTTCATTTCTGCTCATTTGTGTAGCCCAGACAATGAATAAGAGCAGTGAAATCTCAAATTTAACTCACCAATCAAATGGATTTGAGCACCAATCCCTAAACCCATAAAAACACCCTTTCGTCCTCCTTTAATTCAAACCTAACTCGATTGGTGATAACTCAATCCCTTTTCATTAGAACGAAGAATCCCCAAATCAAACCCAACTCGAACCCTAATCGAGTTGAACCCAACTCGATTTGTGAGACCCCAACTCAATTTGTGAGAACCCAATCCCCATTTTCAGTAGAACAAAAAACCCCCAAATCGAACTCTAATCGAGTACGTAGAACCATAATCCAGACTTAAAAGATGGTGAGAAGATGGTGATTTGTGATGGCTAAATGTTTTGAGAAGATGGTGAGCAGAGCTCCAGGTTTTGCTCGAAGTGAAGAAAAGCTTGGGGTTTTTCTCTCAGACATGAAAAACAACTAAGGCACTAACTTTGTTTAAGTGTGCCCTCAGTTGTCTAAGGCATTAACCAATAACATGGTTTTTTTTTTTTTTAAGTTAGTAAGACAACGTACAGATACATTTATGTTGTCTAAATTACTACATAGCTGAAGGAACAAAAGATGAAAATTTCCCGCTTGTGCAATCAAAATGCCAGTTTTGGCGCTTAGGCTAGGCATTTTTCATTCACACAACAGAAATAGATTATTATGTTATAGGAACTTGCAAGCATAATAAACCATTGAAGCTAAATTTGCTCATTCGGGGGAGGGGGGGGGGAGTGAATGCCATTTTGGATGAGCCATTTCTCCCGCCTAGTGTAAATCACAAACTCATTTCTCCCACCTAGGTTTACCATTTCTCATTCAGACAACACAAATAAGCCATTCCGTTGTATGAGCTTAAATCGTGCACCAGCATTTCACTCAAATATTGGCCTTTTTGGGCTACTCACTCACATTTTGGGGTACATGTGATTTTCTTCCAAACTTGCACAACGGAAAAAAAAAAATGCGTTGTATGTTATTTTGCAACTTACTCTCATACAACATATACAATAATACTGTTGTGCAAGGTGAGTCAAAATTTCGACCCAAATTTGAGCAAGGTGAGGGGAAATTTTTTTTTACATTCAGACAACAGACAAATCCTTAAAACTGTTGTACAATAATCCTGGACCCAAAAAAATTGATGTATGACCTCCTTATACAATGCCAATCTCATTAAACCTGTTGTGTGAAGCAGTTTCAGTGATCATACAACGGAAATTTTTTTGTTGTTGTCTAAAAAGTGTAGTGTGATGCAGTTTTTTGGCATAGTGTACACCAACATAATAGCTTAGATAAACGTTATCTGTGAGAATACCTCAAGTACTCACCTCTTTATCAAGTTATCCAGACAGATGATTAACAGCAACCTGGCAAAAGTTTAAAATTTTTGATCACTTTCTAGCTCCATCATTAATGCTGATGATGAAAGATACGTAATTAATTGATTTCAGGAAACCCGAAATTTCAATTGAGAAGACGTACCTTTTCGGGGAGAACCAGGAAGGCTTTGGAGCTGAGATTCTTGCTTTGGGGTTCTTTGTCATAGGTAATAGCGAATTAGGATTGGGAAAGTAAAAAATTTTGATACAACATTGACTCAAAAACAAAATCACTTCACCGAAATAAATAAATTGAATTTAAACAAGAAACAAACACACAAAAATCCTGATAAACAAATCAGAGAGAGAATTACTTTGGGATCGCCGGCATAGCAGAAATCAAACACTCAAACAAACAGAAATTCAGTCTTCTAGACTTGTCAATCGTCAGCTCCTACAATCCAATCTCTCTTTTGTATGTAAAGCTTTGAGATTTCCCTATAATCAATAAACCCAGTAAACAAAATTTTAGATTAAAGAATTGATAGAGGGATCGAATTCAATAAAGACAGTAAACTAACCCAATAGCGTCGCGACACCCTCCCCCACGCCGGAGTCGGCGTTCTTGAGCCGTTGGTGAGATGGATGTGAAATCGGCGTGGACTCAAAAGACTCTTTCTCGACGGCGGGTTTGGGGTTGGCGAAGGTATTGTAGAGGCAGTTGAGGAGGACCGAGAGGCTGTCGGCAGCGAGGGTGTGGATTATTTTCTCAAGATTTTCGACGGCGATTTGGTAAGAATGATTGAGAGTATTTTGAGAGCTAGAACCCGATATCTAGGTTTTGAGGGAGATTGAGAGTGTTTTGACTTGGGTTAGAAAGTTTTGATAGTGATTTAGAGTTCTGATAGTGATCGAGAGGGAAAGAAGGTTTCTGGGTTCTTTTTTTTTCTTTATCTCGACAGATAGCTAGGTTTGGTGAGAATATTTGTTTAGGTTTGGTGAGACTTGAATACTTCAACAAATTTGTCATAGAAGAGTTAAGTTCATCATACAATAGATAATTAAACAACTGTCGTAGGAGAGTATACAATGTCAAAGCAGGGAGGGAAATTTGGCTGCCTAGCTAGGTTTGGGGGAAGCAATTCAAATAGATTTGAGCCTTCACACAACAGAATGCCCACAATCTGTTGTGCCATTTTTTATATCACACACTCGGTATACCTAGTAGAAGGTGTCAAATTTTTACAACATTGCCGCCCACTCAAAATTTGGCGCAGAATTTGGTGCCCCGTTCTAGTCATACAACAGAAACAACTACACCATTGTAGCATGCAAAATTCTTACAACAGATGAAACATAATTATGTTGTGTGATTAAATTGGTGAACTTGTCTTGGGAGGGAATTTTGAGTTCAATGATGGCGGGATATCTGCCGCTAAATTTTGTGTCATTTAGACAACAGAACATGCATAATTGTGTTGTGTGATAGAACTCTGAAGAAAAATTCATCAATTTGATAGCATTCCCACAACAGAACTTCATTAACACAGTTATACAATGGAGTTCACGTTATTAGACGACGGTAAACTTTTAATCTCTTGTCTGATGGGTGTTGTGTGATGCAGTTTTTGTAGTAGTGTGGTGTTTTGAGAAGATGGGTTCGATTCAATGTGCTCTGAGAAGAAGAAGATGAGTTTTGCTGTTTTTCTCGGAGACCAGCTAAGTGTTGAAAACGGCTAAGTGGGAGATAATGTGCATTAAGTTTGTTGAAGTGGTAGACAAAAGCGCATAAAGTTTAGTTTTTTACTTCGTATAATCAATTTAGACAACACATAAATGAATTTTGGTTGTTTGATAGTCTACACTTGAAACTTCAGCTTAGGGACCCAGCAAGCAAATCTCCCACCTAGTACGAAACACAAACTCATTTCGCCCGCCTAGGATTGCCATCTCACATTCACACAACAAAAATAGGTCATTCTGTTGTAGGAGCTTACAATCATGTACCACCATTTCACCCAAAAATTGGCCGTTTTGGGGCTACTCACTCACATTTTGGGGTACATTTGATTTTCTTCCAAACTTGCACAACGGAAACAAGAAAATGTGTTGTATGTTATTTTTTAACTTACTCTCATACAACATATACAACTATACTGTTGTGCAAGGTGAGTCAAAATTTTTACCCTAATTTGAGCAAGGTGAGGGGGGATTTTTTTTTTCATTCAGACAACAGACAAATCCTTATAACTGTTGTACAATAATCTTGGACCAGAAAAAAAATTGATTTATGACCTCTTTATACGACTAAATCTCATTAAACATGTTGTGTGAAGCAATTTCAGTGATCACACGATGAAATTTTTTTTTTCGTTGTCTAAAAAGTATAGTGTGATAAGGATTTTGGCATAGTGAAGGTTCAAGAGAACTAAACATCAATACACACACATTATCTTAACAAAGAATCAAAACATCTAATAAAACCAAAAATATAGAACACTACATAATCTGATTTTTAAGTTGCAAAACAAGAAAACAAAAAACAAGAGATTAAGGTTCATGGTTACACACTTTCAAAGAAACTTCAACAATGCAAGAAGATCTTCAAAGGTGGTGGACGGCAAGGAGGCTCACTACAAAGCTTGAGAATGGAGGATGGAACTTGCGTCACGGCTTCAAGTCTTGAACAATTGGAGAGGTACCGAAATTTTGAGAGAAAAAGGGGAGGATTTGCGATTTTGATTCTGGGTTTTGATGATGATTTTCATGTCTCACAACCCCTCCTTATATAGTGCATGGCATAGACTAGGGTTTCCTAGGAATTCTCCTCTTGTTGCATCATTCGACCAATGAGAAAATTTCATGAGAAGTAGAGAACAAGTAAACTCTCTCAGTGCCGAAATCCCTTGATGAACCTGGCCTTAATTCGACCTTCATGCATGTAGAATACAACCAGGAAATTGAAATTAATTTTTATTTTCTTTTATTTTCTTTTCTTGATTGCACACGAAGTAGATTTTCTCCCAAATTGGGTTTGCTGAAATCTTCTTGATTCTTCTTCTATTTTCCATGGCAAAAATGAATAATTATGGAATATGGACTCCTTTGAGACGTCAAGAATGGTCTAGAAACTGATGGCAAGTCACATGCTTCAATATTTAGGACGGGCTGATAGGAACATTTTAATGCGACATTTTAATATTTAACTCCCCATATTTTGCTTAGTTATTTCCTTTACTTAATCATTTTTAATTTAGTTTCTATTTTCTAGGTACAATGGAGAAAAGAGGTAAAAAAAAGAGTAGAAATGAATGTAAATAAAGGATAAGTCATTTTAGAAACTTTCCTCTTTCATTTTAGGAAATATTTCCTATTTTGTTTTAGGGAACTCTCTTCCTTTGAACTTTCCTATTTCAGATTTTCTTATTTTAAAGAGAGAATTTAGGAGTCCATCCCATTGAAAACTCTTGAGTGATGAGATCAAAGAAACTTGAAGAATGAGAAGACTTACATAAGTAAGGAGGAATTCAAGGAGTTTTCATTCACGTAAATTCTTCTTATTTCATGGAGATAAAAGGGGAGTGTTTATATTCAATATTTATCCTAATGATCTTATTTTCTATTGATTACAACTCTAATTAATTTATGATTTTTCTTGATTATAGGAGTTCGTTGTGTGCATAACTCTTGAAAGAAGAAATTAGTGCAATTCAAAGGAGGGAAAGGTGGAGTTTGTTGTGCAAAATTCTAGGGAAGTTAAGAGGAAGGAATAAAATCAGAAAATACTAGAGAGGGATAAAGGATGTATCCGGTCACTATTTAAGGGAACAGAGATCAGAAAATTGAAGACTTTGTCATGAGAAAATCAAGGAAATTTGGAGGAGAAATCACCTCTAGATGATTGGCCATGATTGCATCACAAGAGAGGAGGATATATTCCTCTATAAATAGCAGCCATTCTTGACACCACTTCTCTCATAATTCTACACACCAAAAATTCTCTAGTCTTCAGAAGCTCTGCGTCTCAATCAAGGAGGAGAACAATTCATGCAATACATCAAGATCCTAGCCAACATCCACCCTTGTGTCATCCCTAGAAGATTGCTTGCTTTTAAGGATCTTCAAGTTCTTCATCTCAAGGCTTTGTCATTCATCTTTCACGGTGTATTTCATACTTTCTTTTGTTTTCCTTTGTTTGATTCATACAGTTATGAATTCTAGTTAACATGACGCTAAGGGCAAAGTTTAAAGCCCGTTTATATGTTTTGAAATAAAGTCGCGATTTCTATATGTTGATCATATGTTGCTTATGTGAGATTGCTTGATTGATTTTGGATTACAGAAAACTTTTGCATGTTTATGCTCTTTGGTGATCAGCTTAGGATATATGCATGTAATTGGAGCTAGATTTAGGTAAACAATTCACCAAATAGTTTTGTGAACCTATTTCATAAGTAGTAAAGGTTTTTGACAAAAGTCGAAATCAATTTAGGAGGATTGCAAATAGATGAACTTTTTCATACTAGGTTGACATCTTTTCTTTGTTCTTCATGCATTGAACGTGTTATTGAGTAGCTAGCTTTCTAAACTATGATTGCATGTTCAATATGATTGATTTTGTTGCTTTCACTTAGATCAATTATTCAAGGAAAGTAAACTATGGGAAATCGTTTGCTTAACGTTTCACATGGTCAACTTCTTTCTCATGACATAGAAAATCAACTATAAGAATTGTAATTGGATTTCATTCATATGATTGTGGTTTTGATCTTTGTTTCTTGCATTCCACCCTTCTATATATGTTTTTTACATTTTCTTTATTTTATTTATTTAATTTTTGATTTAATAATCCTAAAACCCCCTATTTGTGTTTACTTGTATATATTTTTATTCTTTGTTTTATTTTTGTAAATAATACTTTATACTTGTATTAATTCTTTATTTCTTTTTGCAATTACAGGTGTACCCTCAATCCCCGGCTAGAACGATTCCTACTTATTCTATACTGACAACTACATTTTGCAGGGTTAAATTGCGCTCTTCTTCTTTTAGCGTATCGCGGGCTTCTCAATTGGACAATTTCAAGGCCCATTCTTCAATTGCCAAAATTCCATGTGCATTCTAGAATATTCTTGAACAATCTTGAGTCAGCTTGAAGACACAGCATCTTCTAGCCTCACCAGGTCTCCTAGTATGATCAGGTTTCTTAGTCCAATTGAGACTCTTCAATTTCTCATTTCTGAACATCATTTTTCCGAGTTCATTCCTAGTTGACTTAGGATTCCTACTTCAACTGGGATTCCTTTTTCTTGTAGGATTAGGAAAGTTTAATTTCTCCATTTCTTTCCCATTTCTGCGCCACATTTTTGCCTTGCCTTCATTTCCAGCTCTTCTTAGCTCATTTCTTATGTTTTGAAGCTCAAATGCACCTAAATACAACAAAGTAAGTTAGAAATGATAATGTTAACGGAATAACTAAAATATAGGGAAAATGACACTAAGAACATAGGAAACACTAGTACGATCCCACCCCCACACTTAGCTTTTGCTAGTCCCTCTTAGCAAAATTAAAACAACTTCATACAACAAGACTGAAAACATACGAAAATAACTAAGTATAGAAAACCTAAAACTAACGAAAACAAAAAGCAAAACCAACGTAAATTTGACAAAGTACAAAGACTCCAATTTTTTACCATGACAACGACTCTAACGCCCTTCAACATTTTGTCTCAGCAATCTCATACTTTCAAGGCACCACGAATAACGCTTAACCAAGAATCACATCCTCAAGATATTCAAAAATTAATTACAAGATACAATCCACATATAAGCATGTAAGACTTGGGAGGAACAATGGTGATGGTTAGAGCTCAACATGCATCAACAAGTATGATTCAAACCTCACATAGGATATAGCACTCTTTCTTCTCTCAGATTCAAGGTTCATGCTTAAAAACTTCTCATTCACTCAAGTATATGTAAGAGAGGATATATATTTTTTCTGAAAAACTCACATATAAAGAAAGAAAAGCACATATATTTTTTTTTCAAAAGATCTAATGAATGATATCAATCACATGCACAAATGAACGCAAGCCATAAGTTCAACAATTATAAACTCATTTCCACAGATCAAAGGCTACCCCATCTTAAGGATAAAAAACGGTCTTATAAATGGATTGAAATGAGGCTAAGGTTTAGGGGTTTAAAGAAACGAAGGGATTAGAAAATCACAAAGGTGTCTTAAAAACAAAGTAGAGCTCATATTGATATACAGAGACTATCCACCATGTCTTCAACGTCATGCATCTATAGAGGCCTCATTGTGAATTGGACGAAGACCAAATTTTACTTGAATTGGACTTCACTTCAAAGCAAACTCCAAATCCACAAAGTATAAGGGACTAAAATCCATAAAACATAAACATTTTTTTTCTCAAGCCGTATACATTTTTTTTTTCCGATTTCAGTTTTTTTTTTCTTTTTTTTTTTTTTTGTTTCACGGCATTTACACACAATTTTCTAATGGACAAATCTGCCCCCACACTTGAGCTTTCACCTTTTCTCAATCTTCATTTTTGACACCTTCTTCCGTTGCAAAGTCTCAAAAATTGCTCTACTAAGTCTTTAGAACAAAGGGTCATAATGTAACTATACTAAGGTTAAGGGTTAAGGAAATTTAGGGTGATGAAAGAAAAGGCTAAAAATGTAGGCTCAAAGGGGGTTAAACTAGGGGATAGTGCACACATGTGTACACAAAATGAGGACACAGGCTAATTTGGCAATGGTGCTAAAATCCTAAAGTGCCTTTATCCTTTCCAAAAATAGGGATATATATTGATAAAAGTTTCGACAAGTATAAAAGTGAATTCTAGCATTCACTAGTCCATTAAAGAGCTATGGCATGTAATCAATCAATTGAAAGATAATGAGATCAACTAAGCATCGCCAAGAAATTCAAGAATATACACATAGTATATAACATTAATCACTCCAAAGAAAAAGGGTACATGGGCTCAAATTCTCACATGCGCTATTTTGAATCAAAACTCATTTTCAACATGCTCATAATCTATACCAAATTTAATGTTGCACCATATCTACTACACAATTATATGCTTTTCATAAATTATAATTAATTAACCAAAGAATATCATCAAACATTATGTCAATCTCGTGATCATCTTTTAGCCTTAATTTCAGAGATATAAAATTATCCTAGACAGTTGAAAGGGCAACCTAAGACTCAAAACAGAAACAAAACTGACGCAAAACACAAGACAAAAACGTTTTGGACTTAGGGCTTTTTCTCTTCTTCTTTCGGTAGCTCCTTTGAGACATGACCAGGTGAAGAGAGGAATAATTTTGGCAGAGCTCAGCTCACTTGATTAGCAGGGAACAAGACCCTTTGCTAGCACTTCTCGTATCCAAACTAGACCTAGACATCACATTCTACTCACATGAACCTAGTTTGAAGAAGATATTAAAAACAATTTTGACTCAAGGAAAATAAAACCTAAAACAAAAATACAATCTGAAATTTTTTTACTTTTCAACACTTTTTCAATTTGTTATTTGTTTTTTCTTTATATGACCACAAAAACTAACTACTAAAACACACAAAAGAATTAATCCTTCCCTCCACACTTAAATCATACATTGTCTTCAATGTAAAGCAAGTTAAAGCATGCAATGAACAATTAGCATGTGAATGGAATGATTAAGGCAAGAAATCCTAAAAAGAAAAACCAAAAACTCAAACAAACAAATTCAATCAAAAAATCGAAAGAGAGGAGATAGAGTTAAAGAAAGCAAATCTGCATTGATGATCTCCTCCACAACTACTTTTCTGAATTGGATTGCCTCCCGAGCAGCGCTTGAGTTTAACGTCTTTCAGCCAGACAGAGTTTTCCTTCTTAATCCATAGGAGATGGCGCAATGTGAAGGTCCTCTTCCTCCACAGTTGTCTCCCTAAACGCCTCATAGTGTGGCTTCAAACGATGACCATTCACCTTAAACTCGTTGCATGTTGCTTCACTTCTAATCTGTATAGCATCATGAGGAAAAACGTAAGTAACAATAAAAGGTCCAATCCAACGAGATTTAAGTTTACCAGGAAAGAGTTTAAGTTGAGAGTATAAAAAGTCAACCTTTGAGCCCTCCCTAAACCATACTTTTCGAATAAAAATTTGTCTGAAACACTTCTGTCTCATTCACGAACCACGAAATCGTCCAACAACCACTAATTAAATTTCAGAAAATCCTTAGAAAATAATAATGAATTTCTGGGGTATTACAACTTTATACCTTAATTTTTGTAATTTATAGTAAAATGCATTGTCAGATGAGTAATTATCTCATGGATGATGAGATTTACACAAGAAAAGTATTAATTACAAAATAGAGAATTTTATTACACAATTAAGGACTCGCGCTTCATTTACTGTATATACATAAAGTTCTACCACTTTGACAACAATTTGTTGTCACATTAGTAAAATGGTTCTCAGACTTATAATAAAAAAATGGTTAAATATTGTTTACTCCCTGAACTTTTACCCAAAAAACACTTCAGTCCCTGTCTTTCTAATTTCACACGTTTACTCTCTGTACTCTCAATTTTGGACCAATAGATCAATTCTGTTACTCTCCGTCCACAAATTCCTTTAAATTGCTGACGTGGTAGTCTTTTGGTTGAAAAATGTCTATTCTACCCTCACTTACTATTCTTTGTTTTTTAATTTAGTTTTTTCTCCTTTTTTTTTTCTCTTTTTTCTCTTCTTCATAAAAACTCCGATTTCTACGTTCCATATGTCCACGAACTCGTATCGACACGCTCTACGACTTTTGTGAAGGAAGTTTTTGGAGAAACCCAACATATAAAAAGTCAACCTTTGCACCCCCCCCCCCTAAAAAAAAAAAACCATATTCTTCGAATAAAAATTCGTCCGGAATACTTCCGCTCCATCCATGAAACCGTCCAATAACCACAAATTAGATTTCGAAAAATCCTCGGAAAATAATAACGAATTTCTGGGACAGTTTTTGGTACACCATATTTGAGAGTGGAATTGTTGGGTGTCCATGTTAAGTTGTGTGGCTTGGTTAAGTTAAAATACGAAGCATACTAATCAAACCGTATGAGAAATGTTGATGGCTTAAGAGAAAAGGGTGGCACTGACTTCCTTAGGTTTGATCCCCTTAACCTCCAGAGGCTTAGCTACATCGGTCGAACATTGAGCGATCGCAATGACGACTTGATTCTGTGTGTGTAGCTAGCTAGCGGACGCTCTCACTATGCTTACCTGATTTATAAATTAACTTAGGTAGGCTCGTGTAGTGGGTCCATGAGACCAACCATAGGGTAAGATTCAGTGCATGTGTTTATTTGAGTAGCTTGCATTGATTTTCGAGTCAGAAAGCATTTTTAAAAGTTTGTCATTTCTTGAAATAATTGGTTTAACAATGTTTTCATACTGAGGCCCCAAAAATTTATTTATTAGTTTCAAATCTAGTCGAGGTAGAGTTCCTGTTGAGCAACAAGGATAAAAGCTCACCTTACAACAGTGTGGATGCAAGTATTGTGCATTGGTGTTGAGACAATAGCGGATGGAGCTGGGTATGTGGAACAAGTTCAGTAAACCATCTTTCGAACTCTGTTTACATTTTATTTCTGGAATTTCATGTTCCAGAACTCATTGCAAGCTGGTTAGGTGTCGAATCTAGTTGAATTCTTATTCCTTGAAGTTCATTATTTTTCAGGTGAACACTCATCTCAAGTTCTGGACGAACAAATTGATTTAGTGATTTAAAGAATTTCACCTCAAAATTATTTTTAAGCTCCATTGTGGGTTTATGAAAAGTTTATTACACAAAATGCCTAGCGATTATCTAGGATTGTTGAAACCAAAAAAAAAAATGACGTCCTTGAAAATGAAAGGAGTGACGTCCAAGTTTTGGAGAGGTGGCTTTGCTCCATTGTTTCTTATGATAATATTATCTTTTCATCTTGAGGAAATTCAAAATATATATGCTGTAGTTTGCATCCAAGTTGCAGCTTATGCGTGAAACAAGGATTCCAAGCACAGTTGAAAGACAAGGAAGAGGCCAGGTACATCCAAATCAAAAGAAGAGGAACTTGGTAAGATCAACTGCGATCAAAGTTGAAGTAGATAATGCAGCTTTTGAAATTTCAAAGTTGTTTGGCTCATGCTGCACTTGAACGACGTGGTGGAAGACTGTTGGATTAATTTTGAATTTGAATGTACACTATTTTAGATTGGGTTAAATTCAAATTCAAAAATGATCTAATCTTGAGCTTCTTCATGACCTGTGATGACCTGGTTTTCTGTTATTTAAATTTGGTATTTAATAATGGACCAGTTGTACGAATAATTGTTAGTATGCCTTATTCGTAGGTTGTATGTGGAGTGGAATGGTTTTCGTACGTATAAATATTTGAATTTCACTTTTTAGGGGGTCATGTGAAGTTTGACTTTTTATATGTTGGGATTCTTGGAAAACTTCATTCACGAAAGTTGTAGAGCGCATCGATACGAGTTCGTGGACATGCGGAACGCGTAAATCGGAGTTCGTATGAGGAAGTTATGGCTATCGGAAGAAGTTTTCGTTTTAGTATAAATAGGGGAAATCAGAAATTATTTTCATTTTCCTCATTTCCTTTTCCGGAAACCTTCCTCTCTCTCTCTCTTCTCTCTCGGTCGATACCTTCGGTATCGAAGATTTCTGTCTGACCCGACCCGACTTTTCCGGCGAACTGCGGCGGTCTCCGGCCATGAAACTTGGTCAGCTGGTTCGCCTCCTCCTCCCGGTCGTCCCTATGGTGTTCTCTAGCGACGAGATCCACCGTGTGCGGCGCTGCAAGGCTGTACAGTTAGTGTTTTCATGAGTTGTTGATTGATGTTCATGAGTTACTCATACGAGCTTTCATAAGCTTACCGGTTTTGTTGTGTGGAAACCCGGTGCACCATTCTTTTGGTGTAGGGGTTAATCCTGCAGGTCAGGAAAATCATGGCTGAAGCTGAGGTAGCTACAGGCAGCTGAACGGGTAGGAAGTAAATTTTGTTGGCTTTGCCATTGTTATGACTTCCGCTATGTAGTAAGCTCTGAGGAGCATTTACGCTTTATTTTGTGATGGCAACTTAATTCATAAATTTGTGTAATATATGACTCTATGGAGCGAGTGCATATTAACTCAGATGGTTTCAGGGCATCATTATGTACTTGTTATAAAGGAAAGATGTTCCAGGTATTTGTATTGTTGACTGAACATTCACGCATGTATAATTATGGGATTATATATATCGATTTTCTTGTGTGTAAAATCAGGGGCGTGACAGATTGGTATCAGAGCGTAAGGTACATATTTGGTGACAATCAATACTCCTCGAGTGATGGCCCGTCTGCAGCGGATCCCTATCATATGCTCTTCGGTATTGATATAGTCATTGGGTATGTAATGAGCGATAGGATGCGAGTCGTTAGGGTAGTGTCGGCTCAGGGGATGAAGTGTAGGAGCTAGATGTAGCTTCTATGAGTTAAAGACTTATAAGGAATGATGACCTTTAGTTTTAACTCAAGATTTACGTAGGGGATGGAATTGTATCCTCTGACGTAGTATTGTGGTTGATCGAGTCATAGCGTTGACTTATACTTGTGTTTGAGAGTTATACATGTATTAACCACATGTTGTTATGCTCCTTAAGTGATGGATTCTCAAGGAGGCAGAGCTAGGGGTCGAGGTAGACCCAGAGGCAGGGGTAGAGCCCGAGGTAGGGGCAGGATTCCTCCTCCTGTTGAGGAGATATTCGAGGATGAAGTTGAGGCATCGAATGTTGAGTTGCCTGTTCCACCTGTTATGGAGGCTGCAAATGTTGTAGATCCCACTCGTTTGTCGAAGTTGGCAAAGGAGATTTCGAGATTGGGAGGGATCCCATTTCAGGGAGGTACGGATCACATGTTGGCAGATAAGTGGATCGAGAACATGAAGACCTACTTCGAGATGGTCGTTTGCGACGACATTGAGAAGAGGAAGATTGCCACATTTATGCTCCAAGGCGATGCACAGGTCTGGTGGAATGGCACACAGAGAGTGATGGATGTATCCGCCATGACCTGGGACGGTTTTGTGGAACTGTTCAGGAAGAAGTACTTTCCGCCTTCAGTGAGGGAGCAATTGGAAAGGGAGTTTATCTCGTTAGTCCAAGGGACTAGAAGTGTGAGAGAGTACGAGGCTGAGTTCTCAAGGTTGTATCGCTTTGTGAGGCAGATGGATGCTGAGAGCTTAGCTATGAAGTTTCAGTGGGGACTGAATGCTTCTATTCGGCGCGATGTCGCTATTCTGGAACTGAAGACGGTGGAGCTCATTTTCGTGAAGGCTATGGCCATTGAGCAGGAGAACTTGACTTTCCAGGAACAGGAATCAGCTGAGAGGGATTTCCAAAGAAAGGGAAAGGCAACTGCGGGGAGCAGTAAAACATTTGGGAATCGAGGTGGATTCTGGAAGAGACAGAGGACAAATCAGCAGGCACCAGCTAGGGCTGCAGCTGCACCTGCTAGGGTTGCACCTAATAGGCCAGTGGCGAACCCGAAGTGTTTCAATTGCAATGAGATGGGCCATGTTTCTCGAGCTTGCACGAAACCGAAGAACTTGGCATGCTTCACCTGTGGCCAGACGGGGTACTTCTCAAGGGATTGTACCCAGCAAGGTAGGGGACAAGGGAACCAGCAGAGGCAACAGCCTCAGGGGCAGGCTAGGGTGTTTGCTATTGGTCAGCAGAATACCGGAGTGGAAGGTACCTTATCCTTATTTGATTTCTTTGCTAGAGTGTTATTTGATACTAGAGCGTCTCACTCTTTCATATCTAGCTCTGTGGTTGATATGTTAGGCTTGACTCCTAGACCTCTTGCTAGACCCTTGTGTGTTATTTCCCCACTTGGTGTTTCCTTTGAGCTTGATATGTTTTGTGATGCATGTCCGATTGTGATCGGTGGTAGGGAGCTTTCTGCAACTTTGATTGTGTTAGCAGATCATACGTATGATGTTATTTTGGGAATTGATTGGCTGAGGCCAAATCATGCTATGATTGATTGCTTTGAAATGGTAGTGTCATTTCATATACCTGGACAGCCAGTGTTTCGTTATCGGTGTCTTAGGTCAGATACTGCTTTGAGGGCAGGATTCTTAGCTCATATAGAGACGGTGAGTTGTACTACGGTTATGGCAGAGATTGCCGTGGTTTCCGAGTACAGTGATGTATTTCAGGAAATACCAGGGTTACCTCCAAGGAGGGTAGTGGACTTTGCTATCGATGTGATACCAGGTACTGCACCTGTATCCATGGCACCTTTTCGGATGGCACCAACTGAACTTAAAGAGTTGAAGGAGCAGATTGATGGTTTACTTGAACAAGGCTTCATTAGACCTAGTACTTCTCCTTGGGGTGCACCTGTGGTGTTTGCGAAGAAGAAGGATGGTTCACTAAGGTTGTGTGTGGATTATCGGCAGTTGAACAAGGTGACGATCAAGAATAGGTACCCTTTACCTAGGATTGATGACTTGTTCGACCAGCTTAAGGAAGCTACTATATTCTCGAAGATTGATTTGAGATCTGGATATCACCAGTTGAGGGTGAAAGATGATGATGTTCCTAAAACTGCTTTTAGGACTAGGTATGGACACTTTGAGTTTGTTGTCATGCCTTTTGGTCTAACCAATGCACCTGCTGCCTTTATGGACTTGATGAACCGTATGTTCAGTCCATACTTGGATAAGTTCGTGGTGGTGTTCGTGGATGATATCTTGATTTATTCCAAGACGATGGAGGATCATGATAAGCATCTGCGGATTGTGCTACAAATTTTGAGAGAAAAGAAGTTGTTTGCGAAATTCGAGAAGTACAAATTTTGGCAAAGGGAGGTCAAGTTCCTTGGTCATGTAGTTTCGAAGGATGGAGTCTCCGTGGATCCTTCTAAAGTTAAGGCAGTGATGAACTGGGGCCAACCCACTATTGTTACTGAGGTACATAGTTTTCTGGGTTTGGCAGGTTATTACCTGAGATTCATTGAGGGATTTTCTAGCATTGCTTCGGCTTTGACCAAGTTGACCAGGAAGGATGTCCAGTTTGTGTGGACTGAGGAATGTGAGCAAGCATTCAATGAGTTGAAGGCTAGATTGACCACAGCCCCAGTGCTGACTATTCCCACAAGCGGTGGTGGTTTAGTCATCTATAGTGATGCGTCTCATCAGGGTTTGGGGTGTGTGTTGATGCAGCATGGCGGTGTTGTCGCTTATGGTTCTAGACAGTTGAAGGTGCATGAGCGTAATTACCCTACTCATGATTTGGAGTTGGCTGCAGTTGTGTTTGCCGTGAAGATTTGGAGGCATTACTTGTATGGGGAGAAGTTCGAACTCTTTTCGAATCATAAGAGTTTGAAGTATCTGTTCTCTCAGAAGGAGTTGAACATGAGACAGAGAAGGTGGATGGAGCTCATAAAGGACTATGATTTTACCTTGGAGTATCATCCAGGAAAGGCCAATGTGGTGGCGGATGCTTTGAGTAGGAAGCCCAGAGGTATTGTTGCTTCTATTATGGTTCAGGAGTGGCTTATGTTGGAGATTGCATCTGAGTTTGACCTTGTGCAAGCAAGAGTTGAGAATGGAAGTTTCCTTGGAAGTATCACGGTACGGCCTACCTTGATTTCCAGGATCATTCAAGGTCAGACAGAGGATGAGTTCTCACGTGCGAAATTGGCAGAGTTGGCTGGGGATTCGTCAATTGGCGTTCCATCGGAGTGGTCGGTGGGAACAGATGGTGGTTTGCGGATGAATCATAGGTTGTATGTTTCGGATCGTGTTGACCTCAAGGGAGAAATTCTTCGTGAGGGACATCGATCGCGGTATACTGTGCACCCTGGAAGCACTAAGATGTATCGGGATTTGCGAAGGCAATTCTGGTGGAATAGAATGAAAAGGGATGTGGCAGAGTATGTTTCCAAGTGTCTTACTTGCCAACGTGTGAAGGCTGAGCATCAGAGACCTGCAGGTATGTTAAAGCCGTTACCTATTCCCGTATGGAAGTGGGAGCAGATCTCAATGGATTTTGTCACTGGACTGCCTAGGTCCAAACGAAGTCACGATGCAGTGTGGGTGATTGTGGATTGTTTGACGAAATCGGCACACTTTCTTCCGGTGTCAATGACGTATTCGGTTGACACGTTGTGCGAGCTTTACATCGAGGTAATCGTGAGACTTCATGGTGTGCCTGTGTCAATTGTTTCTGATCGTGATGCTCGATTTACTTCTAAATTTTGGAGCGGTTTCCAAAAGGCCATGGGGACTGATTTAGATATGAGTACGGCATTTCACCCTCAGACTGATGGGCAGACTGAGCGAGTGAATCAGGTGTTAGAGGATATGTTGAGAGCCTGTGTGTTGGACTTCAAGGAAAGTTGGGAGGATCATATGCCGTTGATTGAATTCTCCTACAACAACAGCTATCACTCCAGTATTGGCATGGCACCATATGAGGCCCTGTATGGTAGGCCATGTAGATCTCCGATCTGCTGGGCAGAGGCGGGAGATAAGGTGTTATTGGGTCCTGAGATTGTGCAGGAGACCACTGACAAGATTTCAATTATCAGGGACAGGATTCGAACAACACAGAGTAGACAGAAGAGTTATGCAGATTTGAAAAGGAGGCAGGTTGAGTTTAATAAGGGTGATCATGTGTTCTTGAAGGTCTCACCCATGAAGGGTGTGGTGAGATTTGGCAAGAAAGGGAAGTTATCACCGAGGTTTGTCGGACCTTTTGAAATTCTGGAAAGGGTAGGAGATTTGGCTTATAGGCTTGCCTTACCTCCTACTATGTCTGGTGTGCATAATGTTTTCCATGTGTCTATGTTGAGGAAGTATGTTCAGGATGAGTCACATGTGATTGATTATGGTACGATTGAGGTGCATGCGGATACGACCTTTGTTGTTGAACCTGTTCGTATTCTGGATAGGTCAACAAAGCAACTTCGAAGGAAGGAAGTTGACTTGGTCAAGGTATTGTGGAGTCACCATGACGAGGGTGATGCTTCTTGGGAATTGGAGTCGGATATGAGAGTGAAGTACCCACAGTTGTTTGTTGATGAGCAAGCGTGAATTTCGGGGCGAAATTCCTTTAAGGAGGGTAGACTGTGATGACCTGGTTTTCTGTTATTTAAATTTGGTATTTAATAATGGACCAGTTGTACAAATAATTGTTAGTATGCCTTATTCGTAGGTTGTATGTGGAGTGGAATGGTTTTCGTACGTATAAATATTTGAATTTCACTTTTTAGGGGGTCATGTGAAGTTTGACTTTTTATATGTTGGGATTCTCGGAAAACTTCATTCACGAAAGTTGTAGAGCGTGTCGATACGAGTTCTTGGACATGCGGAACGCGTAAATCGGAGTTCGTATGAGGAAGTTATGGCTATCGGAAGAAGTTTCCATTTTAGTATAAATAGGGGAAATCAGAAATTATTTTCATTTTCCTCATTTCCTTTTCCGGAAACCTTCCTCTCTCTCTCTCTCTTCTCTCTTGGTCGATACCTTCGGTATCGAAGATTTCTGTCTGACCCGACCCGACTTTTCCGGCGAACTGCGGCGGTCTCCGGCCGTGAAACTTGGTCAGCTGGTTCGCCTCCTCCTCCCGGTCGTCCCTGTGGTGTTCTCTAGCGACGAGATCCACCGTGTGCGGCGCTGCAAGGCTGTACAGTTAGTGTTTTCGGACCCGGCCGAAAAATACAACTCCGGCGACTTCCCGGCTTCATGCTTCCTTGGTTGAGTTCAGAATAGGCTTCCTGATCGATCTATGGTGTTTGTTTTGATCGATTTACGTGGAAATCGGTTCAACTCAGTTTGAGCAATAATCCAAAGCTTGTGAGGTAGTTTTCGATCCCTTAAGCTTGTTTTCTGACTTCGATCCAGTTATGAAAGTTCACAAGCATGCTTAGATGAAGCTTTTTGATGTTGGAAGTTTTGTGAAATATTGAGTTTTGGCCGGCGGAGGTGCGCCACCGCCTGTGGCGGCGTTCCGGCGGTGTTCCGGCCATGTATGGGACTGTTTGTGGTATTATATATGTTCTAGTCGTTGATACGAGCGTTTCGATATATAATATGCAAATTTTGGAGTTCGTATGAAATTGTTATGATTTTTACAGTTTCATACCGATCGATTTATTCGATCCGCGAAGATTCGAGCGTCCGATCGACTTGTGGTTTGGTCACATCGATCGTGGGCGTATTCCGAAGACTTTGGGAGGTCTCGGATGTGGTTTTGCCTCGATTGGCACCACTTTGGGGGTTTTAGTTCAAAACAGGGGGTTTCGAACTTAAATCAAATGTGAATCGTCACTAAATTGGAAACGTATGTGAATAGGTACTTGACAAAGTACAGTGGACGATTATTTGTGAATTGGCGGCTTTGTGTTTTGTTGAAGACGCAGCAGGAGTTCGAGGTGAGTAATCTCACAAGATTCTTTAAGAACATAATTACCATTATTGTTTCGGCGTTAATCATTTAACTGCAAACTATAGTTGGTATTAGTAGGCATTCCTGAGCGAATGTCTACGTATATATATATTTACGTGAAATATATATATCATTACGGATGATTGTGATGAATAATAATATGCATGATGATGTTCATATTATTGTTGAATGTGGCTTTTCAGGAAACAATATTGTGGAAAAAGATGTTTTCTATTGTTTGAAAAGTATTGAGCTTATGCACTGCAACCATAATCCTTTTAGGTTGATTGGACTTGGGTTATCTATTTGGACATATGCCACAGCCGGGTGTAGTAGTACATGAGTGTGATTATCTTTACACTATGTTTTGCTTTTAGTTGGCTTTGTATTGTATCATTAGTATCTCTCTGTACTAGATACTGAGTTATCACTGGGTTTTGCCATTGTAGGCTGGTTGGAGTCGGTGAGGCATCTTTGATAAGTCTTGCAGCTCCGTTCATTGATGACCGTGCCCCTGCAGATCAGGTTTGACTCCTCCCCCTACATCTTTGTCATTTCGTATTGGTATTCATAATTAGGAATTGGGATTGGGAAGTCAGAAATATGAGTTATGTGGTAGGGAATTAATTCTTTGTGATGTGAGTTGTTGCCTGCCACATTCTTGATTGGATATACAGAGAATGACTTCTGGAGAAGAAACCTACCTTATGTGTCAGCTAGGAAGATATTGAGGCATAAACAGGTTGTTAATTGAATGAGTGGTTCAACCACTTTTTGGGTTTGTCAATTATTATATCGAATAATAATTGCATGTATGCCTTACTGAAATTATTTCTTTGTTGAAGAGAGACGTTCAGGCTAAGTCCTTGAATATTTAGTCTTACTTTTTATCTTTCTCTCATAGTTTTTGTCAAATATGAAATTGTTTTCTTTAATAGTAGTATTTATGAAGAGATGAGTTTGCAGTCTCTAATATGAATCATTTCATTATGTAGGAGGAAGAGAAAGTAGAAGAAGCTAGTACCTGAAATAATCCATAGAGTATACCTGGATATTGATATTGAGGAATAGCGCTTAGGTATAGTTTCATGTGAACTACCTTCTGCTGATTGCCTATTAATTTCTTATTCACTGATAATTTCCTATTACCTTTCATTTGCGGTAGAATTGTGATTGGATTATACGGTTAGGTTGTACCAAAAAATGTTGGTATGTATTGATCTTATATCTTAATAATGTCTTTTCATCAGAATCTTAGAAACCTATTTTATTTCGACTTTCAACTTGTCACAAACTTGTGGGCTGAAGATAATCTACCTCTGTTAACGCATGCAAATTTGATAGTTTCTAGTCCTTTACTTCATTTGATATGATTATGAGCTTTTCTTTTCTTATCAAAGTTTGTTGAAAGTTATTGAGACAATACTTTTTAAGGCCCGATTACTTACAACCTCAATTACAAACCATTGCATTGGCAAACTCTGTTAGTTGCAGTTTCTTGTCAAATGATCAAGGTTATCTCATACCAGTTAACTACCTAATACCTGTATCTTTTTTCTCCTTTTGCAGAAAATTTCAGGGCATTGTGCACAGGTACTTGGACCTGCGATATTTGATTACCAATAGAACCCGTTCATGTTGTCATTATGCTTATTGAAACTTGCTTTAAATGCAGGAGAAAAAGGTAAAGGTGTTAATGGAAAACTACTCCACTATAAGGGAACGCCATTTCATCATATCGTATCTGGGTTCATGATTCAAGGCGGAGATATCATTCATGGTGATGAGAAGGGATATGAATCGATATATGGTGGCACGTTTGCTTATGAGAATTTCAAAGTGAAACATTCACATTGAGGTGTTTAACGTCAATGTTTTTGGCTATCAGTTTTGATTTCTGAATGATTTACAGTTTTGCACTAGATTTTTTATTATTATTAAAACTCTGAAACTCTATCTTCTATGCAGGTACTATTTCTATGGTGAATACATTCCAATCGCTCACAGTTCCTTATCACCACAATCAAGGCTAGTTCGTAAGCTATTCTTCATGTTGAAATTCTGACTCCACAACTTCAACTCATAATGTTTTCTGTTTGATAGCTCTAGCCAGCATTATAGACTAGTTGCAGGTGTTTTTTGGTGCCTTGTGGATCTGTTACTTTTCTTTTGACTCTATATTCTCTGGAAAGTGATAAAATGAACAAAACAAAGTGGGGATGAGATTATCTTTAAAAGTATGTATCAACTATGCTCTTGAATTACTTCAGATTGATTAAGAACAATCTGAAATGTTCTAGAGCACGTTGATACTAATCAAAATAATAGTAGTACTGATAAATTGGCAGGCTCTCTATGTTTTGTTTTCATCTATGTCCTATGTTGAGATTCCACTGCACTCATTGATTAGTTTTAGTGAATAGCAGGAGACATGTCCTGTGTAATCTCAATCTGGTTATTGTTGATCATGAGAGCTGAATCTTGCTTGTATGATAATAATGCATTCTACACTGATTTATCTGTCATGTATCAATCTATAGAACTATAACTAAAGTTGTTTTTTTTTTTTTGGGTTAACAAGAAGTTATCTGCACATATTAGTTGTATATGGTATGGTGCTTCCAATGAACTTAACTATTATTAAATATATAGGGTATTAATTGTGCAGGTATATGATATATCATTTTCTCATCAGATATCAATCAGACAAGCAAATAAGAGATGCTGTGGAAAATAAAGTTTGGGCATCGATGTTTAAAGAAGATCACATTGGCCAATTGTTGGGTCCCAAGTGAAGGCTTTCTTCTATCTCCCCTCTAGGGAAGCCAACATGAATCTAAAATACTAACTGGTGGTCTTCCTAATTGTTATGTTTTTTCATTGTATCTGCTCTATAGCAATATTTGGAGCAGAGATATGTTGAGCTAATTAATAGTATTAACTTTCTTTCTGCAGGTTGAGGCTGAAGTGTAAAAGTTGCGCAGCTCAAGTCAAGTAAGCTCAAACAGATCATTTTGAAAAAGAAGTTGGAACTGGAGCATCCACCCAACACACTAGGTGCAGCTCCCTTAGCACTACACTATGCAAGTATGAGAGAACTTTAATCGCAAATATTTCTCTCGCAAAGATTTGTTTGTATCAGCTTTTGCTATTTTTCAATGTTAGCTAGAATGCAGCAGCTATCAAGCTAGCTAGAATGCCTTCTTTTTTGGTTTTATGGTGTGGATACATAAATGTATAGATGATTGACAAAGGCTGCTAGCTCTTTTGGTACACTAGACGCTTGAATTAGAGTACTTCATTATGTAATATATATTGAGCATTATATTTGTGCAAATATTCCAGGTGCAATATCCATAATACATGAACAATAGTGAATTAAATTACGTGGTGTGAATACGCATATGTCTTTAATCACACAACAAATAACTTGTAATCACACAACAGTCCCTATAAAATTTTGTTGTCTCATTAGTGCTCACACAACAGAACAAATACGTATCACTTGTCCAATGCTAAATCACCCAACGATATAGAAACAATGTGTTGTATGACTTGTGAAGAATTCAACATTGAGCCTCACACATACAACAGTTACTTACGATACATGTTGTGTGAAGGAACAACCAACAACAGTCGCCATATTTTTCAGTTGTATGATAAGTTAACCAACAACAGCATGTACTTACTTCTGTTGTCTGATTGTTATTTTTTTGTTGTGTGAGAAGTTAACCAACAGCAGCGTGTACTTACTTCTGTTGTCTGATCACCATCAAAAATGTGCCACATCTAATTTCTAGCATTGGCATGCGCAAAATTGGTGCAACGGTAATAAGCAGTGCGTTGTGTCTATGATATTCCGCATTATAAAAGTATCGGTCATTTATCTTGTTTTCTATTCTCTTGTACGCCTGTACATTAGATTGCTCTGATAACCTATGAGATTAATATTCTTAAGTTTCAGAATTGTTTTGTGATATGGGAGATGTTGTGATATAGGGAGCAGGGTGGCTACAGGAGAATAAGGATGGATGATTTAGATGTGTAAATGTTTTTCTACAGGTTTTGGGTTGTCCATTTTTAGGGGAAGTTCTGTCAAATTTTTGGTAGAATTTCTTCTAAGGTGGGCCCCGCAGGGCCTCTTCGGATTTCAGGGTGAAATCCGGGGCGTGTCCTGTCACGCCAATCGAGGCGAAACCACATCTGAGACCACCAAATGTCTCCGGAATACTTCCACGATCGATATATCAAATTCACAAGTCGATCGGACACTCAATTCCTCACGGATCGAATCATCGAACGGTCCGAAACCGTAAAAATCACAACATATTCATACGATCTCCAACAATTACAAACAATATATCGAAATGCTCGTATCGACGAGTAGATGGAACTCAGGAACAGAAACTATCCCTGAGGTGGCCGGAAACCACCGGAAAACACCACCACAATGGCGGCGCCGCCGCCGGCCCAAAGTCGAAATTTGACAAAACTCCCAACACCAAGTTCTTCATCTCAACCCCAATTTCAACTTTCATAACTTCAACAAGGTCTAATTATGAACCAATCGATCGAATTTTACCTTAGAACAAAACAGCTCGATTGAAACCCTAGAATTTCAATTCCAAAATTCGACCTCCACAAGTTGAATCGATGCAAGCCACCTTGTGGGAAGCATCAACGTCCTCCAAGCTCCAAAAGCCCTCAAGAATCACCAGCAAAGGTGGCCGGAATCTCCGACTCCGATCAAGACGATTTCATCCCCGAAGCGGCCACTTCCAGTCGATGTAGCTCCCTCCACAGCTCGAATCTCTCTTCAATCCTTCCACAGACCTCCACAGCTCGAATCTCTCTTCGAATCTCTCTTCAATTCAAACTCACTTTTGAATTGAAGCAAATAGTGGCCAGAGGAGCGAGAACGACGCCGGCGAAGTAAAGGCTGCGCGCGGGCTCGGGAGTGAGCTGGGTTTCCGTTTTTGGAAATCTGGCCTTCTTTGCAATTTCTGAAAAATTGTCCTTTTATACCAAAATGGAAATTTTTCCGAAGCCCATAACTTCTTCATACGAACTCCGATCTCGCATTCCGCATGTCCACGAACTCGTATCGACGCGCTCTACAACTTTCATGAAGGAAGTTTTCAGAGAATCTCAACGAATAAAAAGTCAACCCTTGCGCCCCTCCTAAATGACGCTTCTTGAATAATTATTCGCCTGAAACACTTCCGCTCCATCCACGAGCCACGAAACCGTCTGATACCCACAATTTAAATTCCGGAAAATCCTCAGAAAATAAATACGATTTTTCGGGGCATCACATTTATTCCCAAATATATTACACTGAGCATGTTTGATATGTTAAACAAGTCAATACTTGCTAATACCTTGAAGTATTTATAAACATATATGGTGGTTTGTGATGATGCAGAGTCTAATGTACCAACTAAGCAAAGGTGGTGCCTTCGGCCATGGTCATGGAATCTTACACAAGTAAAACTTTTATCAATTTGTTTGCTCTGGTTTTACTTTTGTAGAGTTTTATATTCCAGTGATAGGCATGTCGCAATCCCAACTTTATCCAATTTCAATTTTTATTCATACTAACAATGATGATGATTGCATGTTATTTGCAGTCCCATGGAATCAAATGAGAACACACAGAACCTTCAACTGCCATGGAGATGCAAATATGGAAGTTACGATCATCCATAGTATAGCACGCATACATGTCAATCATAATGTCATATTGAGATGCTTTATAGATAAGGGGTCTGGGGGACTTTATCCTCTGTCAGGTATGGAAGTGAAGTTCAACGGAACAAGAGAACTAAATATGATACAGCAAACTATATGGATAACGATTGTGCTTTAAAAGGTATACTTCTTGAAGAGTAACTAAATTGTGGCTTATGTTAAGAAATCTTTTGATTTAATAGCATTTGTAACTAAATTGTTCTTTTGATTTACTAGCATTTGTACATAGTTGCAAAGAAATCTAGAAACAAACAAAAAATGACTCTGCCAAAAGAATTCTAAAATTTTTGAGCCTATCATCATTAATTCACCAAAAGAATGTTGGTGTCTTGCCTTGGAAGTTGTGCTAGATGTACTAATTTTATTAGATAGTTAATATTTGTGTCTGTCATAATGAAATTAATGACTCACCAACACTTGCCGGGGACATGAGCAATGTAGTTGAAGTACATTAATTGTAATGTGAACTGGTCAATGAGGCTGGCTTATGTGACTCTAAGGGTTTTCTTCTCTTTCAATCTTAGATTTACAATAGAGTTTGTTTGCTACACATGATGAAAGTTATCATCATAATTGTTACATCCTGGATGCTTAATAATCTGTTTTATTTTTTCAATGGGGTAGGTGCCAGTAGAAGTACCTTATTGGAATCAAGTCTTCAGGGACCCAGGATGGGCACTGATGGTGGATATTGGAAGGGGTACCATAATGAACTCCCTCTCATGTCTATTTATAGTTACAACTCCTAGTGATTCTCAATTATAAGCAATTAGCATTTCCTCCAGATTTTGGTTCTTCAATCTTCGATGGCAACAATGATAATTTTATTTAGGTAAAGAAGAAGTTGGAATTCGGTTAAATCCCTTTATCTGTTATGTTTAATGTACGACTCAATATGGATGTTGATTCTAATAGAAACTTTGACTGTCATGATCCATAGCTCTTGATTAACCCATATTATGAATTTATAACTACAAATAATAGATCGGTTGGACACTTACTTACTTTTAAATTTTTAGCATTTGTGGAATGTTTATCGAGCTACTTGATAGGAGCATAGAATGCGACGTTTATAATGTTTAAACCCTATATTTTGCTAAGTGATTTCCTTTAACTTGATCAATTTAACTTAGTTAGTGTTTTATAGGTGAAAATGGAGTCTCAAAGTCCAAAAATGGCTAAGGAAGGCACAAGTGGCGCAGAAATGGAAAGAAATGAAGAAATGGAAGTTCTCCCAGTTTGAATAGGAAAAGGAATCCCAGTTGGAGTAGGAATTAGAAGCTGACTTGGATTCAAACTCTTAAGTCACGGAAATTAGAAGTTCTACTTGGACAAGAAAACCTAATTCTACTTAGATAAGGAATTCTGGTATGATAAGGAGTCCCTGTTGGATAAGGATTACTCAAGAAGGTTCCGGAAGAGTGTAGAAGAATCGCAGAAAAGAAGTTTGTATTCAACTAGGAAACCTACGTGCATATGGAGTTCTACTCGTACTAGGAGAGCCTTGGAACGTTCATGAAGTATCTAGAAGTCTCAAGAAGATCATATGACGTGCACATGGAAGATGAAGTCTCAAGGAATTCGGATTTCAAAGCATTATGGAGTTTGGATTTCTAGTTGAGTTTGGATTGGAATTGCAGTGATATTCTTGAAGGCTCTAAGGGGTTCTTGATGTTTCATTCTTCAATAAGGCGTGGAAGACATGTGAGGGGCATGTGATGGCAAGGAAAATCGAATTGGACACAACTTGTGCTTTAAAAGTCAAATCCATTGCAGATTCAGAAATGTGCCTGTGCAGAACAGTCAACTTCAATGGAGTGGCAAATATCGGTCAGAGCTCAGAAATTATGATCCTTATATGGTTGTCTAGTTTCTAGGGCTTTTTACGGTTTGTCGATATCTGTTTTCTAGAGGAAGTTATGGCCGTTTTAGTACACTGAGGTCAATCCTGCTGGAAATCTGTTTTGTGTCGAAGAAGTCCTAGATCAACACAAATTAAGAGAAACCAAGTAGAAACGAATTGGGAGTGCTTTGGACTTCCTTCTATATATACTTAGTGTATTAGACGTCCAGGGGTTACACTTTTTCTCCACAATTTCGATTTCTCACTTGGGTGCTCTTGGGTTTCAGGTTTTCGCTACTTCAAGTTCGTAGCCGTGCCATCCTCCATCTTTGCCGTGATCTTCACCTTGTACCACCACCTTAGAGCTGCGTTGGATCTTTGGGATGTGACTAAAGGTTGTTCATACCACCTTCCATATATTTTCTTCACGGTTTAGTGTTCTTGTAGTTAGGATTTTTGTTTTGATATTCTTTTGTGTAAAACCGAATTCATGAATATGTAAACTGATTTTTGGATGAGATTTTGATGTTCTCATTGATTGATGTGTTTATGTGTCTTTGATTCTTGTTGGTTGCCGAAATATGGAATGATAATCTGATTTTGTTTTATAGAAAACTTTTATGTGTTCTTGTTCTTTGGTTCGAAACTTAGGATGATTGCATGTAATTGGAGCTAGTAATTAGGTTTATGCGTTGTAAACCTAATTCACTTAAGTAGTAAAGGCTTTGGACAAAGGTCGAAATCAGATTATGCATGTAATGAAAAGACTTGCGTTGAGTACTTGAATTTGCATGTTTATTGACTAAACTTTCACTTGCTCTTAATGATTTGAATGCATGAGATCATGAGTTGCGTTGATTGTGTGATACTTGTCTTCGAAATATGTTGGATTAAGTGCGTTGCTTGATCAACTGTGTAAAGGGAAGTAAAATAAGGGAGATTGGTTGCCTTGATTTTTGTTTCTTGGTTGATAATGTTCCATGGTAATTGATCTTAAATGGTTCTTGATAAATTGTTTTCCAAAAGTTCTTCTTTTCCCACCTTTGTATAGAAAACGTTTTATTCTTTTATTTGTTTTCTGAAATTTTCGAATTAAATCTTTAACCTTCCCCCCCGCGCCCCCCCCCCCCCCCCCCGTTCTTGTTTCTTGATGTTCTTGTATATTTGTAAATAATTAAAATTAATTTAGTTAGTTTCTTAGGTAGCATGTCACGTAAATAATTAAGTTAATAATATGAAAATATATTCTAATTTCATGAATAGTGCACCCGTGAATAGTATTTCGTGTATAGTGTTTGTTATGTGTTTTTTTAGGGTTTCCTTATTTTTAGGGATCTTTTCCTATTTTTTAGGGTGTGCTCCTATTTTTTAGGGATTGGTTCCTTATTTTTAGGAAAAGTAGTTAGAGTTAGTTTTGACTTAGGATTCCTTGTTTGACTTGGTTTAGAATTTGTATCCTTCTTGTATATGGATTTCCTAACTCGATTATGACTAGTAAAATGTATATAAATAGGAGTAGGATTTCCATAACCTTTTCTAACTTAAATTCTTTGTATCTTTCGAAATCTATGTATATATATATATACTTGTATATTTTGTAGTTTCTTCATTCTTTGCTCTCTAATTTCGTGTGATACATGTATGATTGCTCTCTAACTCTTCGTTAATTCTTTGATTGTTACAAAATTCATGTATGATTATAATTAAATTTCGTGTAACTTGTAAATTCTTTACCTTGATTTCGTTTCACATGTAAGTACCCTTAATCTCCGGTTTGAATGTTCCCTGCTTATTCTATACTAACGATGATATTTTTCAAGGTTTAAATTGGCGAATGCTTTTGCGCGTATCAATTTTTGTCGCCGTTGCCGGAGATTGAAAAATCTTCATGTGATAAACGCCACTAAGGTATGATTTTGGTAAGGGATTGTGAACTATTATGGAATAGGTGAAGTCTCTTTTGTTGATATTAGCCTTAACCCCTTATTAGTACCTGATTCAGGTCTCTTAAGGTTGAGGGCAGCTTTTATTAACACTTGAGAAATGTCTTGCACTTAGGCCTTTTCTTATCTAAGTAAGTATAGCCTATGTGAGATAGTGACTAGGAAGGGGACAACGTTCATGATGGGTTTTGAATCCATAAGTGCAATCAAACGAGCCTAAACCACTATGTGGGAATAGCTTGTACCAAAATGGTTTCTACCTCTCGTGTTCGTCCTCCCCCGCACTGGCCATTTCAGTAAAGTTGCCCAAAGGATTCGAAAGGAAATTTGTGTGGAGGCAAGGACTTGGGCCTCACGTCCAAAACAATAGATCATGATAGCTTGTTGAAGTCATATACTTAGACAATTTTCGAAAGAATTGGTTTTGGTAAGAAGGAGTAAGTCATAACTGAATAGGTGAGAGTTCTTTTATTAATACTTGTCCAGCAACTCCTTCTATCTCTGTGGCGCACCTTAGTAACACAGGGTGTCTAGGTTGATTGGATACGAGAAGTGCTTACAAGAGGGCCTAAACCACTATGTGGGAGTAGCCCCGCCAAAATCGTTCCTTTACTACCTGGCTCTGTGCCAAAAGAGTTACCAAATGATTAGGGGAGGGGGGGGAGGCTTGTATTAACATTAGAATCTCTGGGCCACACGTCCAAACCTTGACTTGCAAATTTCTTATTAAAATTGGTTAACTCGAAAATTGTAAAAGATTGTAACTAACCACTAAAATTTTCGTTGGCCATGTGTATGCTTGTATATATGTGACATTTTAATGTGTGTACCTTGGTCCACGTCTTGTTTATATCTTACTAACTTCATTCTTTTATTCTATTTCAGATCAATGAATGTCTAGATTGTCTTAACCACCAAAGTACACCAAAACGCCCCTCCATGTCATTCAAGCACGAATTGAAAAGCTAAAGCAGAACTCGAATATCTTTGACGTCCAAGTTACTACTCCACTTCAGTTTCGTGAGCTTCAGATAGATAGTGAAGGGAATAGAGTAGAGGGAGGATCAGTAGCTTCAAACACCTCATCTGATCAATCACCACCACATACCCCACATTCACCACACCTAGAACCACCCAATGCCCCTCTCCCTTTGCTTTTACCACCACCACCACTGATAAGAGCACAATGTGCGACGATATTAATGAGTATATGCCCCATTTTAGCCTTGTTTCTCCCTTAAGTTTCGTGTTTTGAGTAATCGAGTCATTTTAAGAGTCTTGTAGAGTGTTTGGCGTGAAATAGGCAGAAAACGCAAAATTCATGAAGATTCCTAGCTGGATCAGGATTCCTCACTATCGTACTAATCTGTGGGCCTTAAGAGAGAATTTATGGGAGTATTTTTCTGAAATTAAATTGTTTTAGTTTCTTTTATTTTCTCTAAAAGAATTTAATTTTGTTCCCTTTATTAAATCAGGTTGACCAAGCAATGAAGAAGGGAAATAAAGAGAAAGACGTTTTCAATTGGAGAATAAAGGAGAAAGATGTTTCAGCTTGGAAATTAAAGGAATTGCCCCATTATGAGAGGAGTTGAGGCCTTAAAGGAGATGTTTCAGTTTGAAAATTAAAAGAATTATGATGCTATCTCATCCGTCTAATGATGAAGGGTATGATCGACAAAAGCCAACCAATGCTCCCCTATAAATAGGCAACGTCCATAACAGAATTTGCATCACTTCCTGGCCAAAAACCATTCCAAGACTGCCCAATTCACTCGTCAAACCTCCATCTCCTACAAGACCGTGACCACCATCCATCCATCAATTTACAAAGCTTTTAGGCGCTGAGTCAAGGACGCTCCACCACCATAGCAGAGACGAGTTCATCACCGTGTTGCTAAGCCGCTGAGGAAAGCTTCAAAGTGTAACTATGACTCTTCTTATGATTTTTGTTTCAGTTTTGTGTGTTTGGATTTGCGAGTTGTGTAATTGGAGACATGAAATTTTCAGAATATTTTTATTAATACTTTTGAGATTTTCAGTTTATTATTGAGTTAATTTCGAGAATTCTTTTATGATGCATGTTACAATCTTGTGCCCTTTTACGTGTTTAGGTAATTTTCAGAGTTAGGTTCATAAGTTTGCATGCTAGAATAACAGTGAGAGTTCTTGTGTGTTTGCTTAATTTGCCAAGAGTAATTGTTATTTGTTAAGACGCTGAGTTAAACAAGTAGTAATTAGTTCTAACGAGTGGTAAAAATCATGCTTTAATAATTAAATGATTCTGGAAATTACGTGTTAAATTCTATGTGTAATGGTTAATTTGCACGTGTGAGTTGATTCGAGGGTTAGATAATACTACTAGTTAAGAGAATTACGCTGAGTGTTTTTGAAAATTAGTAGTATTAGGCTTGGTAAGGACTTTTCCGATCCAAGCCTACATTAGAAAGAATCAGATAAATGGATTGATCCGCTGAGGCTTTTCATTTGGTCTCTTATCTAGGCATTTAAGATGGGCACATTTTTGTAGCATGTTGAAATGGATTTTCTGTTTTTACACAGTAATTTCCGAGTGGTATTGGTCTAGGTTAGGGAAGTCGATCATTGTATATAGTTTTGTTTGTTTCGTTTTTATTTTAAGTAGATTAGGAACCAAATTTGAAAACCCCCATTTTATTCTTTTATTTGTTAATTGACCTTTTTATGTAGGTGTACCCTACAATCCCCGGACTGAACGATCTCTGCTTATCCTATACTGACAACTACATTTTGCATGGTTAAATTGTAAGGCTATTTTAGCCTCACCAACCACCACTAATGGCTCTCACCATAAGGCAACTTTCTACATCCGTCATCCCACCAGGTGGAGTCCCCACTTGTATAACCTACCCTGCTGCAGTTGAGGGATCAACAGCTTATTTTGAGTTGAAGTCTGGATTGCTTCATCATCTTCCTACCTTCCATGGACTCTCTATGGAAGATCCCAACCAACACCTGATGAAATTTCAGTTCATATGCACTAGCATGAAGCCTCAAGGAGCTGATGAGCATATTTTGAAGTTGAAAGCCTTCCCATTTTCGTTGGCTGACAATGCAAAGCAATGGCTTTATGAGTTGCCTAGTGGACGAATTACATCTTGGGGAGATATGATGAAGGTGTTTCTTGAGAAGTATTTTCCTACATCTCACATCATCATGCTTAGGAAGAAGATAAGTGGGATCTAACAAGGGCAAGATGAGTCCTACGCAGAATACTATGAAAGGTTCAAGTCTCTTGTCACTCAATGCCCTCAACATGGCATGAAGGATGAGACCTTGCTCACTTGTTTTTATGATGGGCTCACAAGCTTGGAAAGAGACATGCTAGATGCAGCTTCTAGTGGATCGGTTGTTAACAAGGAAGCTATGGCTGGAATGGTTCTAATTGAGAATAGGGCCTTGAATCAACAACAATATGGAAGCTCTAGGCCCAAAGCCACACGTGAAAAGGTCCATGAGGTAAGTACTTTAGCTCAATTGGAAGATAAACTTAACAAACTTACTTCTCTTGTGTCTCAGGGATCACATGGACAAGTCATGGCGTGTGGAGTTTGTTCTATGCAAGGGCAGGTGTCTGACTAATGCCCTCAACTCATGGAATGTGGAGGACTTGAAGGTGTCAACGCCATAGGGTTCCAAGAAGGGTACCAACGTCCTAGGAATGATCCATTTTCAAACACTTACAACCCTAGATGGAGGGACCACCCTAACTTTCGTTGGAAGGACAATGAAAATGTTCAAAATGCACCTCAAGGCTTCCAACAACTACGTCCTCAAGGTTTTTATCAAAAGCCTCAAATTCCTAACCCTACTCCTTTTAATTCGAATTTTAATTCAAATGCCTCTTCTTCTTCTTCTAATGATGAATTGATCAGAACTCTAACTAAATCTACTCAAGCTTTGATTGCAGTTCAAACTCATCATGGGAATCAAATCAATGTTATATCTATGGATGTAATAGAGATGAAGAAGCAAATGAGTCAAGTTGTGGAGTTCATGGGTAAGTTTCATGAGCAAGGTAAGCTTCCAAGTGGAACCATCCCAAATCCTCACTTTGAGCAAGCCAAAGTCGTCACTACAAGGAGTGGTAAGACCCTTGTAGACCTCCCTAAGCCTCAAAAGAAGGTCTTAACGGCAATATTAGAGGAGAAGGAGGACCCTGCAACGTCTACAGCTCAAGTGACGTCTTCACCTTCAAATGCAAGGTAATGTTTCTAACTCTTTCAATTCGGTTATTGCTAATCAATCTTCTTATCCTTTGCCTTTCCCAAGCAGATTTGCAAGGTCCAAGAAGGATGAGGCCGAAAAGGCCATCTTGGAAACTTTTAAGAAAGTGCAAATCAACATCCCACTCCTTGAGACCATAAAGCAAATTTCTAAGTATGCCAAATTCTTGAAGGCGCTTTGCACCACAAGGAGACAGAACCGTGAGAAGGAGGTGGTGAAGGTAAGTGAGAATGTCTCAGCTGTGCTTCAACACAGAATGCCTGAAAAGTGTAAGGATCCAGGGAGTTTTTCTGTCCCTTGTGTTATTGGAACTACTAGATTCGAAAATTCCATGCTAGACTTAGGTGCTTCAATAAATGTCATGCCTTATTCTATTTATGAAACTCTGGGTCTAGGTGAACTTAAACATGATAATGTTATTATTCAGTTGGCAAATCAATCTAATGCATACCCTAAGGGGTTAGTTAAGGATGTACTTGTGTAGGTTGGTGAGTTAATCTTCCTAGCTGATTTTTACGTTCTAGAGATGGAGGAGCCCACTCCCAAGTCAATGCCACTCTTGCTAGGTCGTCCCTTCATGAGGACGGCCAGGACTAAAATTGATGTGTACTCAGGCACTTGGACAATGGAATTTGATGGAGAAGTCGTTGGCTTCAACATCTTTGAAGCTATGAGGTATCCCTTAGTTGATTTTCAATCATGTTTTTCTATTGATATACTTGATGATCTTGCGCAGAAATTCATGGAGATTATGGAGGAGGATGCCATGGTTTCAACCATTGCAAATGGCATTGGTTTCTTTGAAGATGGCGCCACCATACCTCAGGAGGAGCTCACGGATTCTTATGGGGCCACTCACCTTGAAAACGTTGCTTCACTTGAGGCAACACCCTTTTTGAGTAAGTCAAGTCCTTCTTTGTTTATTTCCCCATCCACTAATAAACCTCTACCTTCAGTGATTCAGGCACCCACCCTGGAATTAAAGCCACTGCCAGATCATTTGAAGTATGCTTATTTGGGGGACAAAGAGACATTACCTGTGATTATATCTTCATCTTTGACGTCTACTCAAGAGGGTCAACTCATGGATATGCTTAAGAAACACAAGACTGCTATTGGTTGGACGTTAGCGGACATCAAGGGAATAAGCCCTACCACTTGTGTTCATAGGATTTTGCTTGAGGAGGGAGCCAAGCCAACTAGGGAGGCTCAAAGACGTTTGAACCCACCTATGAAGGATGCCTTTCAGACTTTGCAATGCTCCAGGTACGTTTCAAAGGTGCATGGTAAGTATTTTTTTCTGATTTTATTGAGAAAATTATCGAAGTGTTTATGGATGACTTTTCGGTTTTTGGTAAAGACTTTGATGATTGCTTAAATAATTTAGAATTAATACTTAGTCGTTGTGAAGAGAATAATCTTGTGCTTAATTGGGAAAAATGTCACTTTATGGTGAAACAAGGGATTGTCTTAGGGCATATTGTTTCTAAAAATGGAATTGAAGTAGATAAAGCTAAAGTAGATCTTGTTAAGTACTTACCATACCCCACGAGTGTGAGGGAGGTCCGTTCTTTTCTTGGACATGCAAGTTTTCACAGGCGCTTCATCAAACACTTTTCCAAGATTTCTAGGCCTCTATTGTAACGTCCAGAACCTAAATTTACCGATTTACTAATCATTAGGACTGTAAACGACCTTTACTTTCACTTTTAATGTCGTTTTAGTACTTTTAGGGGGCCCTAAAAGATGACTTTTCGTTCGGGTCAAAATTTGAGGAAACTTCCTCATGAAAATCGTAGAGGACGTTAAACTGAGCGCACGCATATATGGTACGTAAAAATCGGAGTTCATATGCGGAAGTTATGGCCTAAAATGTGGAAGTTACTGTTTATGGTAATTTTCTATAAATAGCCAAGTTACTGTGGTAAGTTTTCAATTTCAGAAACTTACCGAGCCCTCTTCCTTCTCTCCCCGATTCTCTCTTCCTCTCCGACTTCTTCGCCTTCTTCCGGCCACAACTCCTCCATCCGGCGACGGATTTTGACGAATAAGATGTTGTTGGAAAGCACTCTTCTTTCTCTTTATTTCTGTGTTCGTTTCGTAGCTTAATATGAACTGTGGAAGGTGCAACAACGAGAAGAAGAGGACGGTCACTGCAGCAGTTTTGAATCAACACCGATATTTTCTGATTCCGGCCGTCTCCGACCACCAAACCAGCTTCGAAGATTCGGTTTTTGCCAAGAATCATTATGGCCCTAACCTTGAGCCACGATTTGCAGCGTGGAGGAAGAATCGAAGAGATGAATTTTTGGGTTACAATTCACCGATCGAGTTCAACCTTCTCCTTAATTGTTGAGGTACTTCTACTCATTTTCTGACTTGGTCTCAGTTGAGAAAGTTGTTGGGTCTGTTGAGTAGGTGCTTCTACCAAACTTTGGTGGCCATCGGAGGTGGTGGCCGCCCCACGCGCTGCCACTGTTGGTGGAGCGTGGAGGCGAGTAAAGTAGGTTTTTAATTTCTGTTTTAGCCCAATTAAATCCTATAAATGTTGTGGAGCTTATATATGAAGTTTGGTGAAGATTGGTGAGGTTTTGAATGTATTATGAGTTTAGATTATCGATTTACGAGAATCCGACCATTGGATATCTCTTGGTTCTGCCTTGGAACCTTTAAATTAGCAAATTGGTATTAGTTGTATAATTTGGGTTGAGTCCGAGAAGAAGTGGAGATGTGATTATGAGGATTTGATTTTAGGAATCGTATTAAATGGCCGAGTTGTTATTCACAGAATATAATTGTGTACAGGGCGATGTACCGAGCTATTGTTCGATGAAGGAACTCGGATGCGTGATCGCCTAAATAGTACAGTGAGTGGACTTTTGTTTTAAATAATGATGCATGCATTTATTTTAAAATTATTGATTTATTTAAATTATTGTTTTAAGTTATCGAGCATATTAATTGGATTTGAATGTTCATTACCATATCGATTGGAATTTCAAATTAATGTTTGTTATGCTCGATTTTGAATTTGTGATTTATATCGAAATTCGATGAAGCAGTTTCCGAGGTGATTTCCGGAATTATTTATAATTTCACTCATCGATTTTGAGATTTATGGAAGGTTCTCAAAAATGGGATTTTCGAGGGAATCTTACTTATCTATTATTTCTAGCCTAATTATTTATGATTTCGAGAATATTTTGGCGTGCGGGGCCACGTCGTTGGATTATGTACTTTCTCATGAGATATTGAGGAAGCCTTACTGATTTTCGAGTTTTCGTGTGGTTTTAAACCACCATATATGGGTCGTCATATTTATTGCTAGCTAGCCTATTAGTACTCCTCCCTACTTACTATGTGTTCGTGGGTGAGTAGAGCAGAGCATGGCATGCTCCAGAGTGTGGGACACTCCGACCCGAGCCTGGGAGGCTCCCTTATTTGTATGGTGAGAACTTCTTCCCCATATTGACTGATACCTTCAGCTAGCGGGGCTAGCTCGATTTCTTTTGACCAGTGGGGCTGGAATGTTTTCACGAATTTTCGTGTTGCGAGAAATATGTTTTATCCACGTTGCATGCATCGAGTTTTTAAAGGAATAAATATGGGAAAGTATTAAAGCTTTACTTTCATTTGAATCAACTTACTTATTTATTTATTTTTGTCCACTCACTCTAACGTATTTTTCAATTACTTTCCCCTGGGCCCTTCGATTTCAAATGCCGGGCATACATGGTATATGAGGCATAATTGTCACTACTTCAGCATTGTAGGATTCCTTGATCCTTTACTCTTTTTTATATATCTATGTGTATTAGTATTGCTCTGATAACCTTTGGGCTTAGTATTGTTGAGTTTTGTGTTTTGTGAAAGTGGAGTTGATGGTAATTGGGAGCAGGGTGGCTCCAGGAGTATAAGATTGGTTTGCTTGAAGTGTTTGTGTGTTTTACAGGTTTTTGGGTAGTCCATTTTAGGGGTGACTAAGCCGAATTTTTGGTAGAGCTATTCCTAAGGTGGGCCCCACAGGGCCACCTATGATTTCAGGGTGAAATTCGGGGCGGGTCCTATCAATTTGGTATCAGAGCATTAGGTTGTCAGATTCTGTAGACTTGTTCCTATCTTGTTACCGTATATGTTTGATGTTACTCAGTGCCTCCCAAGTGATGGCCCGACTGCAGCGGTTCCCCATCATATATTCGTCGGTGCTGTTGTACTCATCAAGTGTGTACGGTACATGTCTAGTTAGTTTTCCTTTAGGTCTTATGCCTCATGTACGCCGACCTCATAGGGATTCCGCTGCGTATTGGATTGCTTGCATGTCATGCACCTTTCCCTGGTATTGGTAGAAAAAGACTACTCTATAGATTCGAGTTATGCTATGAAATATGATTCAAGGAAATGTTATGGTTATCCTTCCTCGATGCCGACAAGTTGCTGGGGCATGGTTAAGGTGAGAGACCGGAGTTTTATTTTGTACTCAATGGTTAGAGATGAGCGACCATTGTTTTGGGCTGTCGCTGAGTACTATAATTCCTTCATAATCAGGATTGTTGTTAGAATTGGAATTAGTAGTAATGATGGTTCTTACCTTGAATTGAGTTTTGGAGAATGTGTTACTTGATACGATCGGCCCTATAAGCGGCATGTGGAATATTACTGGAACTCATTGTTGGAAATCATTTATAGAAAATCCAGATTGGAATGTATCCCAACTGGACACCTTATGTCGGCATCCTGTACGCATCACCCTCCGGTAGACAACAGAGAAAATTGAAGAGATATTCTGGGCTGTTATGTCTAGAGGCTGTGTTTTCAAGTGGTTATGGTCACTGATGTTGATAAGTGGGAAGTGATGACAATAAATGAGAATTGTAAGTAGAATGAGATTTTTTTAAAAAATTGTTGGTTTGGGTCGTTGATCTAACCAGGGTGTATGAGCATAGTTGTGCTCGGAATAACAGAAATTGATTTCAGATACCACAATTTATAGTTTTGTCTTTCTAAGTCTTGGATGGTAACGAGTAGGGAGATGAACAAGAGTGGGCTTTTGAAGTTGATATATGCTTGAAATTCGAGAAATTTGAAGAATGTTTAAGGTTTTATATTAGAGTTACGGTTTTGGTCGGTAAATAATTGGGAGAGTTGGAATCAACTCTTCGTATGTGATATTATGCAAATGGGTGTCCTTGGTTATCCGCTTTTGAGTGAAACAGTTACACATAAGATTGGGGAATAGCGGTAATGACCTTATTGGGTGTCCATAGAAGTTCAAACGGAATTACTCTGTGATACGAAATCTGATTCGAGTTTTGAATCACGGAGCCTGGAAGGTTGAATTGTGATAGACTCTTGGTAGAATTTTTGCCTGACGGATGGGTTGTTATATGATATTGGTCGATGGTGGAATAACTTTAAGGAAATAAGTTTTCAGTCAGCTCTGGAAATATTTTAAGTCAAGCCTAGACCAGGACTCTTGTTATCTTGGGTGGAAGGTATTGTAGCCTGTTTTTTTAAGTGATATACTTTAGTGATGATTACTTTGTGGAAATTGGATCATTATTGTGGCGGGACCACGTTCGGATCCGGATATCGCTTGGTGTGCTACAAGATGTTGGACGGGTGTCCGTTGATTTATATAAAGGATTGTTGAGGAAAGATCTTGTGAATTGTGTTAGCTACCTTGGGGGATTGATTATTGCTTGAATCGAATATATGTAATGGATTTCTTTGGAGGAATTGAGCGAGCTTTGCCACCCTGGTGACCCTTAATTGGAAATGTATAGGAAGTTGTTGGTATGAGTGAAATCCAGTCACCACTTATCTAAAGATAAGATGACTTAAACAGGAAGTAGGAGCTTAGTTGGAATAAATTGATTGGGCTTATGTTCTATCAAGGGTTCAACATATATTTAAGTACTAATTGTTGAGCTACTATGATTGAGTTATGTTATTGAATTAATTCTTAGTGAGGAGATTTGGAAACGTTTTTGGTACAATTTTGGTTAGCACAGGAAGTCATAGGGATTTTTGTTGTAGTGGAAATCTTATAAGTTAAGTGTCGATCGAGGAGTGGATTTATGGCTATCTTATCCTCTTTTCGGTAAGGACCGTCGTCCTTTATCAGCATTGGCCTTAAGTTAAATAAGAAGAGCTGGCTATATTGTAGTACTTGCAAGTTCAACGTTGTTTGACATGACGATTTCTAGTGATTCTTGTAACATCAGATAATAAACTTCTTCGATATCTTATTTTCCTGTCTTGGGAAGTAGACTCTGTTTCTATGGTACGCAAGGTGTTATTTGTTTAATTAATCGACTTTGAGCTTTTCCATTTGGGCTCTTATTTGACTTTCTCTCCAGGTTGTTATGAGCAAAAGAGTTTTTGCAAATTTTTGCTTAGTAGTGGATAAGATGTTTCGGTAATGCTTGAGGGCATAGCTATATTTTTAGGATTGTTGAGTCAACGGGGGATGCTATGAATTTTGATGAGATTGTTGTCACTGGTCATATTCCAGTTTGAGGATTGTTCATTTCAAGTGTTGAATTTCTTTTCAAGTTGGTCAACTTTGGATCAAATTTGGAGCAATTAATAATGTTGTTGGATACATCATAGTCCATTAGAGGATTTGACACATACAGAATTTAAAACTTTTCTATAATGTCCTACTTGAAGTAGAATTCTCATTTGTGGCATTAGAGGCTAGCGAGAACGACATGGATTCAACCAGATGTTAGACCTATGACTATTAAAGAAGTGTAGCCTTCAGCTAAGAACAGTTTTAGTGTGATGCATCTCCTGGATTTGAGTCTTTGGGCAGGAGTAGAGTGAGTAATTACGGTTCTTGCTTTCCACAAGGTTTCGAACGACGTGCTACTTGTTGTGTACTGTTAAGTAAACACTAACATGTGAGGAATTTTAGGAGTTTTGATTAGAGACCTTGGTAATTAGTAGATTCCTTGAAACACATTTAATTTAGAAGAGTTTTCCACGACATTATAATTATAGGAAGTTTTTGAGGGACAACGCTAGTTAGCCAGTTGGATATACTATAAGTATGGCTAGCAGGGCAACTATCAAATGAGTTTTCCTTGTTGACTTGGAATGTCATTTCAAGGTGTGATCAATGTTTCAGTCAGTTATCAGAGTAGCGCAGAGAAAGTGTAGTGGCTCCATAACTTACATGATTAAGAACCTATAGGTTGTTCGGAGCTACCTTTGTTATACTTGACAATTGTGGGATCTTTATGTGAATGATATTTGATCAATAATCTGTGCACAAACAGGCAGAAGAGGAAGTGTTGTTTTGGGGTAGCTAAGGAAGTTACTTATTTTGGACTTGTTAGTTAACAGTAACTATCTTGTGGTGTATTAGTAGCGGTTGGGTTACCCCTATGACAGCACGTACGAAGGGAAATGTATTAAGTATGGATTGATGTATTATCACAATATTGTTGAAGAACGGGGTGGAACTTCACCGTGCAACGTATTTGAAGAGGTTACAAATGCTTCTATTCTGACCGAATGGGTTGTGATGTCGATAACTTGCGTCATCTGAGCTAGTAGTTGACTTGAGGTTGTAAAAGAAAACTTAATCAATGGAAGAGTCGATTTTCCGTAATACGATACTTAAAGTGTAATTTGTTCAAGTAACCGACTTCGATTTAACCTTGAGTCTTTATTCTCGAAATTCTACCATGTGTTTCTTCTCACATATTCAAACAATTTTCGAGTTGCTTCAAACATAATGATTTGATGATTTTCTTCTTTAGTTGATAAGGACTTTTGGTAATGTTTGGAAGTAAGATGGTGAATTCATTAGGAATTCTATGAAAACTGATCAGATTACAGCGACCAGCCAAATATCACCTTTAGGATTGTTCCTTCTAAGTGTTGATCTCTCAGTTTTACACTGCCAATTCTTGGATCAATTTTGAATCTAATTTCTACATATTATGAGCAGACTTGCACATCGATCGTGCGATATCATCCCCACTTTGTTATGATTCGCGTACTACCTTCGTTGAGGATGTTATATTTCAGATTAGTGTATGTGTTCCACCTCTACTTTGACAGTATGAAATTTCGAGGACGAAATTTTTAGAAGGAGGGGAGATTGTAACGTACCGAACCTGTTCATGGCCTAAAATGTGGTACGTAAAAATCAGAGTTCGTATGAGGAAGTTATGGCCTAAAATGTGGAAGTTACTGTGGTAAGTTTCCAATTTCAGAAACTTACCGAGCTCTCTCCCTTCTCGCTCCCCGATTCTCTCTTCCTCTCCAACTTCTTTGCCTTCTTCCGGCCATAACTCCTCCATCCGGCGACGGATTTTGACGTATAAGATGTCGTTGGAAAGCTCTATTCCTTCTCTTCATTTCTGTGTTCATTTCGTAGCTTAATATGAAATGTGGAAGGTGCAGCAACAAGAAGAAGAGGACGGTCACTGTAGCAGTTTTGAGTCAACTCCGATATATTCTTATTCCAGCAGTCTCCGGCCACCAAACCGGCGCCGAAGGTTCGGTTTTTGCCAAGAATCATTATGGCCCTAGCCTTGAGCCACGATTTGCAGCGTGGAGGAAGAATCGAAGACATGAATTTCTGGGTTACTATTCACCGATCGGGTTCAACCTTCTCCTTAATTGTTGAGGTAGTTCTACTCATTTTCTGACTTTGTCTCAGTTGAGAAAGTTGTTGGGTCTGTTGAGTAGGTGCTTCTACCTAAGTTTGGTGGCCATCGGAGGTGGTGGCCGCCGGTGCGTGGGGCCCACGCGCTGCCACTGTTGGTGGAGCATGGAGGCGAGTAAAGTAGGTTTTTAATTTTTGTTTTAGCCCAATTAAATCCTATAAATGTTGTGGAGCTTATATATGAAGTTTGGTGAAGATTGGTGAGGTTTTGAATGTATTATGAGTTTCGATTATCGATTTACAAGAATCCGACCGTTGGATATCTCTTGGTTCTGCCTTGGAACCTTTAAATTAGCAAATTGGTATTAGTTGTATAATTTGGGTTGAGTCCGAAAAGAAGTGGAGATGTGATTATGAGGATTTGATTTTAGGAATCGTATTAAATGGCCGAGTTGTTATTCACAGAATATAATTGTGTACAGGGCGATGTACCGAGTTATTGCTCGACGAAAAGACTCGGATGCGTGATCACCTAAATAGTACAGTGAGTGGACTTTTGTTTTAAATAATGATGCATGCATTTATTTTGAAATTATTGATTTATTTAATTATCGTTTTATTTATCGAGCATAATATTTTCCCTTGGATTATAATTTTGACATTATGTTTCCATATGAATTTTGGTTACGAATCTATTATGCTTGGATTTGGATTTATAATTTATTTTCGGGAATATGATTTATTTTTCGGAGATTAATTATGATTTAAATTATTGTTTTAAGTTATCGAGCATATTAATTGGATTTGAATGTTCATTACCATATCGATTCGAATTTCAAATTAAAGTTTGTTATGCTTGATTTTGAATTTGTGATTTATATCGAAATTCGATGAAGCAGTTTCCGAGATGATTTCCGGAATTATTTATAATTTCACTCATCGATTTTGAGATTTATGGAAGGTTCTCAAAAATGGGATTTTCGAGGGAATCTTACTCATCTATTATTTCTAGCCTAATTATTTATGATTTCGAGAATATTTGGGCGTGCGGAGCCACGTCGTTGGATTATGTACTTTCTCATGAGATATTGCGGAAGCCTTACTGATTTTCAAGTTTTCGTGTGGTTTTAAACCACCATACTTGGGTCGTCATATTTATTGCTAGCTAGGCTATTAGTACTCCTCCCTGCTTACTATGTGTTCGTGGGTAAGTAGAGCAGAGCATGGGATGCTCCAGAGTGTGGGACACTCCGACCCGATCTTGGGAGGCTCCCTTATTTGTATGGTGAGAACTTCTTCCCCATATTTGATTGATACCTACAGCTAGCGGGGCTAGCTCGATTTCTTTTGACCAGCGGGGCGGGAATGTTTTCACGAATTTTCGTGTTGCGAGAAATATGTTTTATCCTTGTTGCATGCATCGAGTTTTTAAAGGAATAAATATGGGAAAGTATTAAAGCTTTACTTTCATTTGAATCAACTTACTTATTTATTTATTTTTGTCCACCCACTCTAACGTGTTTTTCAATTACTTTCCCCTGGGCTGATACGCTTAAAGCTAGCGTATAATTTAACCCTATAAATATCATCGTTAGTATATGGTAAATAGGGATCGTTCTATTCCGGGGATTGAGGGTACACCTGTAATTGCAAAAATAAATAAAGAATTAATAAAAGTATAAATTAGTTTACAAAAATAAAACAAAGAATAGAAATATATACAAGTGAACACAGGGGGTTTTAGGATTATTAAATTAAAAACTAAAATAAAAAAAATAAAGAAAAAAAAACATATATACACGGGTGGAACGCAAGGAATAAAGATCAAAACCACAATCATATGCAAGAAATCCAATCACAATTCCTATAGTTGATTTTCTATGTCATGAGAAAGAAGTTGACCATATGAAACGTTAGAAAGCAAACGATTTCCCATTTTTTACTTTCCTTGAATAATTGATCTAAGTGAAAACACCTAAATCAATCCTATTGAACATGCAATCATAGTCTAGAAACCTAGCTAATCAAGTACACATTCAACGCATGAAGAACAAAGAAAGGATGTCAACCAAAGTGCACAACCTAGTTATGAATAAGTTCACCTATTTGCAATCCTCCTTAATTGATTTCGACTTTTGTCCAAAGCCTTTACTACTTAAATTAGCTCCAATTACATGCATATATCCTAAGTTGGCCACCAAAGAACATAAACATGAAAAAGTTTTCTATAATCCAAAATCAATCAAGCAATCTCACATAAGCAACATTTAAATCAACATATAAAAATCACAACTTTATTTCAAAACATAAAAACGGGATTTAAACTTTACTCTTAACGTCATGTTAACTAGAATTCATAACTCTACGAATCAAACAAAGGAAAAGAAAAGAAAGTTTGAAATACACCATGAAAGATGGATGATATGGCCTTGAGACGAAGAACTCGAAGATCCTTGAAAGCAAGCAATCTTCTAGGGACGACTGATAGGAGCATAAATGCGACGAATATAGTGTGAAATCCCTTACACTTTTCTAAGTTAATTCCTTTAAAAAGTCAGTTTTAACTTCGTTTTCTTTTTAGGTAGTTCGTGGAGTGATTCAAGAGAAATAGGAGCTGAAACGGAGCAACGGAGCCATGGATAATGAAGTACTGATGCAGAGAACCATGTTTGATCAACCATTTATCCAGAAATTACAAGGGAAGACCACGGAAATCGTTGTGCAAAACAGTTGCTGCAAAGCAGAAAACTGCAGTTTCAGAATCAGCTTTCTGGGAACGGTTTTGAGGAGAAATTATTGCATCATTCCAGCTTCACATTTGAAGAAAGAGCCAGCGATCCTTGAAGACATGATGTTATACTTCAATTACAGCCAAAGAACAGGTCAAAAGCATCAACGAGGCAGTAGGAAATCAAAGTCGAAGTATGCTTCCCGATAAGGCAGAAACTGTCAGCTTTTCACGAAGCTTTTTGAGAGATCTTTTCCGGCGATTTTCTTGGAGTTTTTCCATAAGGTTATTGATCATTCTAGATGATATGATGTCATAGAGAACGTGGGAGTCAAGAACCATCCAGAAACTTGTCAAGACGAAGTCGTTCCTTGTCCAAGAAGAAAGCTTCAGAGTCAGAAATTGAATCCTAGTCAAAACAGGACGGTTTTGCAGAATTCTTCTTTGGACGGATTTCCAGGGCATTTTTGGGAGGTTATTGCTGCAGCAAATATGAAGGAGAGTCCTAGAATGATTCCTCAAGATTTTGGGAAGATTATTACAGCTTGAAAATCATTTAATTATGCACCAAGTAGAGTAATCCTCAAGCAACTAGGAGAGGCTTTCAAAGCGGAATTGGAAAAGGAAACTTGGGCTGTGTATTCTATATATATAGAGGCTCTGAACACGTTGGAAAGAACCATCCTACAGCGCCATCTTCTGCTCCCAAACCCTAGCACATAAAGTCTCAAAAATTCCCAAGTCTTCAAGAAGGAAAACCGTGCAATTCACCATCCACTTCCATCAAGCTCCTGCCGTGCCCCATCTTGAAGGATTGCCTGCATCTAAGGCTGCCTAAAAGTGAATTCGTGGCTCTCATACTCTCCCTTTTACGGTTTTTATTATCTTGTAATCTGATACTCATGTTTTTATTTGTTAAATTTAAGACGATGTGTGGCTAGTTACCTTTGTTAGGGGCGAGGTTTGAAGCCCCAATTATGTAGAACATATGTTTGTTTAAATTTAGTTTCTTGATCTGTGGTGTGGATTGGTTGTTTATCTCTGATTGATTGAAAACTTTTACATGTGTTTGTTTTATGGTGGCCAACATAGGATTTATGCATGTAATTGGAGCTAGGTTTAGAAAATAATTCACCTAATCGTCTTGTTTTCTAATCCACAAGTATGCAAGGCTTTGAACAAAAGTTGATGTTTTAAACAACTAGAAGAGCATGCTAGGTAGGCGTTCCACACTAGACTGCAACCCTATAATCAATCGTTTCCATGAGATCTTAATGCTTCAAATGTGTTGACACTATATGTGTTGTTGATAGGATAGCGTTCTATACCTTGATTGCATGTTTGATAGGCTTAGCTATTGTGCGTTCACGTAGACTAAGTAATTAGGGAAACATTAATAAGGGACATGATCTGCTCCGACTTGTTTCTTGGTTGGTTTCTGTTCACACCTTAGTAATTGAAACTAGGTTAACTTAACATTGTTTGAAAATAATTGGTGGTGGATTTCCGAGTCTCTAACGTCTTCTCCATATTGTTTTTCAAACTCTAAAATCGTTTTTGCTTTCTTATTTTCCTTTTATTTTCGTTGGAACATAAAAACCCCAAATCTGTTTCAACTTAGGATTGCAACACACCCTTCTATCCCCATCTTGTCCTGCCATCTTTTTCCCTCTTTGATGTTTTTTCTTTTTCTTAGTTTTGTTATTTGTTTTGTGCTTTAGTTAGTTTTGTTTTGTTTTATTTTGTGTGAATTATAAAGTTACCCTCAATCTCCGGCTTGAACGATCCCTGCTTACTCTATATTACTAACGACTACATCTTGCAGGGTTAAGTTGAGCGTCTATTTTGGGCGTATCAACGACACAAGGGTGGATAACGGATAGGATCTTGATGTATTGCATGACTTCTTCTCCTCCTTAGTTGAGACGCAGAGCTTCTGAAGACTAGAGAATGGAGAGAATTTTTCTAATGTTTGTTTACTAATGGAGAGAGGTGTGGTTGTGGTGTTGTTGTGGTGTGGTGGTGATGTGTAAAACGTCTAGAGAGGAGGGTATATATAGGGGAAGACAAGGCTTCATGAGTTTAATTTCTAAGGAATTTTCTGGTTGCACCACACAGCTCCAACCAATGAATTAATGCCACGTCAGCTCCGCCATGTCACTCAACCAATCAAAAAGCTCCAAAATAATTTCATAATCTTTCCAAATATATTATTGCTGATTTTCCCAAGATTTAATATGATTTTATTCACCATTTTCGGCCAAATATCTAGGCATGAACCTAGACAATGTATCCGGACTCATTTGGACATTTTCTCCCTTAAATCTCTCCATGGCTTTATCCTTAACATCCTCCCTTGATTTTCTCTTGATTTTGACATTAAAATTGCAGATTTAATTCTCTAATTTCAGCCAACATATCTTGAGGGAATTAAGGAATGAATCTGGACTTGTTTTGAGCATTTTCTTGTTGCACAATCCCATGAAACTCTCCCAAGATTTTCTCAACGTAATCTCCTTGATTTTCCATGCAAAAATCAGATTTAATCTCCCAAAATATCTCCCACGTCATCATGTGGTCTCCTAATGCCTTCAGGTTTCCTAGCCTCATCAGGATTCCTGCGTTGACTGGGATTCCTAGTCGGACCAGGAAAACTCCATTTCTTCATTTCAGCTCCATTTATTCCATGGTACCTATAAAATAGAAACTTTTATTAAAATTACTAAAAATAGAAACTTTCTAAAAATAGTAACTTTCCTAAACAAGAAAGATTTATTTAAGGAAATAACTAAGTAAATATGAGGAAATAACAACTAAAACGTCGCATTAAAATGCTCCTATCATGGGCCCTTCGGTTTCAAATGCCCAGTTTGCAGGCGAATTAGTGGAGGTCGGGCGTACATGGTATATGAGGCATAATTGTCACTACTTCAGCATTGTAGGATTCCTTGATCCTTTACTCTTTTTTATATATCTATGTGTATTAGTATTGCTCTAATAACCTTTGGGCTTAGTATTATTGAGTTTTGTGTTTTGTGACAGTGGAGTTGATGGTAATTGGGAGCAGGGTGGCTCCAGGAGTATAAGATTGGTTTGCTTGAAGTGTTTGTGTGTTTTACAGGTTTTTGGGTAGTCCATTTTAGGGGTGACTCTGCCGAATTTTTGGTAGAGCTATTCCTAAGGTGGGCCCCACAGGGCCACCTAGGATTTCAGGGTGAAATTCGGGGCGGGTCCTGTCATCTATGTCGTCTTCTACAAAAGGAAGTGGCGTTTGAGTTCAATGAGGATTGTGAGGTTGCGTTCAACACATTGAAGGAGCTTCTAATGTCTACACCAATTATGCTTCCGCCAGATTTGTCTCTTTCCTTTGAGATTATGTGTGATGCCTCTGATTATGCCATTGGGGCCGTGCTTGGCCAAAGGAGGGACGAGAAGCCCTAAGCCATCTACTATGATGCTCAACTCAATTACTCTACAACTGAAAAAAAACTTTTAGCTGTTGTTTTTGCCTTAGAGAAATTTCGTTCATATTTATTGGGTAATAAAGTTATTATCTACTCTGATCATGCAGCTTTGAGGTACCTGATGTCAAAGAAGGAGGCAAAACCCAGGCTAATTTGTTGGATACTCTTGCTCCAAGAGTTTGATGTTGAGATCAAGGACAAGAAGGGCTCTAAGAAAGTTGTGGCTGACCACTTGAGTAGGCTAGTGAATGAGGAGGACGCCATACCTTTAGTGGAGATGTTTCCGGATGAACAACTCTTCGGAATCCAGGTAAGTGAGCCTTGGTATGCAGATATTGTTAATTATTTGGTGTCTAAAACGTTCCCTTGTAATATGCTAAGTGCTCAACGTGTTAGACTTCAGTATTTAGCTAGGCAATATGTTTGGGATGATCCTTACTTGTGGAAATATGGTTCTGATCAATTGATAAGGAGATGTATGCCTAATAATGAACAACAAGCTATACTTGAGTTTTGCCATTCTAGACAATGTGGTGGTCATTTTGGCTCTGATAGAACTACTAGGAAGATGTTGGAATGTGGTTTTTATTGGCCTACTCTATTTAAAGATGCATATGAATTTTGTATGACATGTGATAGATGCCAAAGAACCAGTAATTTAGGACCAAAAGATCAAATGCCTTTGATGTCACGCCCCTGATTTTACACACATGAAAATCGATATATATAACCCCATAATTATATATGCGTGAACGTCCAGTCATCAATACGAAATACCTGAAATCTTTTTCCCTTAACTTACACACATATTGATGCCCTGAACCCCCAAAGTTAATATACACTCGCTCCAAAGAGTTATATATTACACAAGCTTACGAATTAAATTGTCAACAACAAAATAAAACGTAAAGGCTACTCAGAGTAACTATACAACGGAAGTCCTTATAACGGTAAAGTCACAAAATTGGCTTCCTACCGTAAAGCTGCAAAGGCGCTACCTCAGCTTCAGCGCGATTATCCTAACCTGCAGGATTAACCCCTACACCGTTGGAATGGTGCACCGGGTTGCCACACAACAAACCCGGTAAGCTTTTGCAAGCCCGTATGAGTAACTCAAACCACACATGCACAACTCACGCCAAAAACGAGGAAAACCTTTCAACTCGCGAATAAGGAAAACATACCATGCTTCCAAAAACAATACTCTTTTCCCAAAAGAAACAACGAAAGTCACACCGTGACAAAATCATATAAATCGTTAACCTAACAATTCAAATATGATAAATCGATCCAACCTGGATAAAACAATAATTAGGTCCAACCTGGACAGAACGGCAAATAGGTCCAACCTGGACAAAACATCAACACAAATAAATCATACCCATTGTTAACCTAACAAGTAGAATATGATAAATCGATCCAACCTGGATAAAACAACAAATCGGTCCAACCTGGACAAAACAACAAATCGGTCCAACCTGGACAAAACATGTACCCAGGAGTCTTAAGTAACCTACTTAGATCCTTAAAGTACGATGGCAGACAGACTAGAGCTCTAACTGAATCGTAACCTGTCACCCGGCCAAGGTTCAATCTTACGATATAATATTGCCATGAGGATGCAACCTGCAACCCCGGATCCTTAGGCCAACCTGACCCTCAGATCAAAACGTCAAATCAAATCAAAAGGAGAAATCACAACCTGTGACTCTCAAATCCTCCGACCACCGGTCGTCAGATCAAAACGTTAAATCAATTCAAAAGGAGAAATCACAACCTGTGACTCTCAAATCCTCAGACCACCGGTCGTCAGATCAACACGTTAAATCAATTCAAAAGGAGAAATCACAACCTGTGACTCTCAAATCCTCAGACCACCGGTCGTCAGATCAACATGTTAAATCAATTCAAAAGGAGAAATCACAACCTGTGACTCTCAAATCCTCAAACACTTTTCAAAACAATAGAAATACCATTTCCCACCAATTGTTTTCCAAAAGCCACAACCCAAAACAATAAAAAGCATCACTCATGCATATTGTTCCACAAATCCACAACTAATACATGAATACGTATGCATATATATACATCCCATAATATATATATATACACACATAGTCATCTACTCAGAAATGTCACTAACACCATCCATAGTTTGCAGTTAACTAAATAACTCTCAAAGAAATAGGGTCAACCCGTTCGTGATATGAACTTCGTGAGATTACTCACCTCAGAATCCCGCTGCGTCTTCTATACAGAACCGAACTAGTACACTATCACCAACAACTCGTCCAATTCACCTTCTAGAAGCACCTATTCACCAATGATCTCAAATCAGTAACGATTCATAACCAATTTTAAGTCCGAAACCCCTGTTTTGAACTAAAATCCCCCAAAGTGGCCCCAAACGAGGCAAAACCACATCCGAGACCTCCCAAAGTCCTCGGAATACGTCCACGATCGATGTGACCAAACCACAAGTCGATCGGACGCTCAAATCCTCAAGGATCGAATAAATCGATCGGTATGAAACTGCAAAAATCATAACAATTCCATACGAACTCCAAAATTTGCATATTATATATCGAAACGCTCGTATCAACGAGTAGAACATATATAATACCAAAACCAATTCCTTAAGTGGCCGGAACACCGCCGGAACACCGCCACAGACGGTGGTGCACCGCCGCCGGCCAAAAACTCATTATTTCACAAAACTCCCAACATCAAAAAGCTTCATCTAAGCATGCTTGTGAACTTTCATAACAGGATCGAAGTCAGAAAACAAGCCTAAGGGATCGAAAACTACCTCACAAGCCGTGAACAGTGATCCCAACTGAGTTGATCGAAGTTTCACGTGAATCGATCCAAACAACCACCAAGGATCGATCGGCGAGCTTGTTCTGAACTCAACTAAGGAAACTCAAAGCCTTGCCGACGTCGGAGTTGTGTTTTCCGGCCGGGTCCGAAAACACCAACCTGCACCGCCTTATAGCGCCGCTGTGGAGGAGAATCGGCGCTAGAGGACACCAGAGGGACGACCAGACGGAGGAGACGATGCTATCTGGAAAGTTTCGTCGCCGGAGACAGCCGCAGTCCGCCGAAAAAGTCGGGTCGGATCGACCGGGTCCGGGTCGGGTCAGTCGGATAATTTCGAATCTGAAGGTGCGAACGAGAGAGAAGAGAGAGAGAAGGGATTTCCGGAAACGGAAATAATGAAAAATAGTAAGTTTCCAACTTGGGAAACTTCTATTTATACAAAAATGGAAATTCCTTCCAATGGCCATAACTTCCTCATACGAATTCCGATTCTCGCGTTCCACATGTCCACGAACTCGTATCGACGCGCTCTACAACTTTCGTGAAGGAAGTTTTCGGAGAATCCCTACGAATAAAAAGTCAACCTTTGGCAACCCCCTAATACCATATTCTTCAATTAATTATTCGCCCGAAACACTTCCGCTCCATCCACGAGCCACGAAACCGTCCAATAGTTATAAAATTAATTCCGGAAAATCCTCGGAAAATAATTACGAATTTCCGGGGCATCACATTTGAACTCTATTATAGTTGTCGAAATTTTTGATATATGGGGTATAGATTTTATGGGTCCTTTTCCTTCATCTAATGGTTTTCTGTATATTCTCTTGGCTGTTGATTATGTTTCTAAGTAGGTGGAAGCGAAAGCCACCAGGAATAATGATTCTAAGGTTGTTGAAGAGTTTATAAAGTCTAACATCTTGAATAGGTTTGGCATGCCTAGAGCTATCATTAGTGATGGAGGTTCTCACTTTTGCAACAAGACCATTGAAGCTTTGCTTAGGAAGTATCATGTTACTCATAAGGTTTCAACGCCTTATCACCCTCAAACAAGTGGACAAGCAGAAGTTTCAAATAGGGAGATCAACAGGATACTTGAGAAAACTGTGGGACCTTCAAGAAAGGATTGGAGCCAACGTTTGGATGATGCTCTTTGGGCATATAAGACGGCCTACAAGACACCAATTGGGATGTCACCATTTTGGTTGGTGTATGGAAATCCTTGTCACTTGCCTGTGGAGTTGGAGCATAAAGCTTGGTGGGCGGTTAGGACATTCAACATGGACTTGGATGAAGCTGGACTACACAGAAAGTTGCAACTCAATGAGCTTGAGGAAATTCGAAATGAGGCCTATGATAGTGCATGGATGTACAAGGAAAAGACAAAGGCTTTTCATGATAAGATGATTCGTGGAAAGACCTTTGTAGTTGGTCAAAAAGCTTTATTGTTTTATTCTAGATTAAGACTCTTTCCTGGTAAGTTGCGTTCTAGATGGGTTGGTCCTTTTATTGTTACTAAAAAATTTTCTCATGGTATATATATGGAGCCCTGCAACTGGAAGTGATTTCAAGTTGAATGGACATCGTCTTAAGCCTTACTATGAGGCGTTTGTGGAGCACAATGTGGAGGAAGTACCCCTCCAAGATGCGCCACAACCAGAGGAATAAATTGACAGGACCCGACCCAGGAATCACCCCAATTACCTGGATACGAGCCTGCGGGGCCCACATTAAGCGAAATCCTACCGAAAATTCGGCAGAACCTCCCCTAAATATGGGCTACCCAAAAATTTCACAAACCTGGATATGATTACAACATTAACTTCTACTCAACCTACAATATCATATTTACAATCCAAGCACATATATTACATCCGGAAAGTTCAAAGCCCAATACAACCTCCGTAAGCAACCACAATCCGAACAACAACATCCATCAAAATCAAAAGAAAAGGCTTATCAGAGCAACACTAAAACTAAGCCGATATCATACAAGGTAGGTTAAGTAATAACCTACGGACAAAAACGGAAGCGCTGATTCCCAAAGTCCTTGAGTCTGGACGCAATCTCGGCTAATCTGAAATCTGGGCATTTGAAAACGAAGGGCCCAGGGGAAAACATATAAAATCCATTAGAGTGAGTGGACAAAACCGAAACTAGAATCAAAACAATTTATGGTATGCTTCCCCATTTCTCTTTTTAACAAAACCATCATGCAGCGAGTCTTTTTTTTTTCCAAGAAACTCATTTGATTACTAGGAAGGACTGCTTCCTAGGCATCTCATGCCATCCGGGAGGGACTGCCACCCGATGACGCATCGGAAGGGACTGCCAACCGGAGTAGGAGGCGGTGATTAGTTGGGACTGCCAACTAGCCACAGGTAGTAGAAGGGACTGCCGACTAACTACCTCAAGTCATCTGGAAGGGACTGCCGACCAGATGACGCATCGGGTGGGACTGCCACCCGAGCTGTAGTCTGGAAGGGACTGCCAACCAGACTATTACCTAGAAGGGTCTGCCAACTAGGTAAGATACGCATGCGCCAAACTGGCCTCCTTGTCAACTGTTTCCTTTTTAATCCTTTTCTTTCCATAAAATCACATTTCAAAACTTAATACCATGCTGCATGCATTATTTTAACAAAATAAAAGTCCACTCACAAGTGAATCCCGCAGCTAACCCTGCTGCCTGTCTGTGTCCTCCTCGCTCGAGGGCTCAGTACGTCCTGTCACAATAAAATAGGATATAATTAACCATATAATGAGATACTCTCAAAAACAACTCATTCCCTTCGGAATAAGCATCCGTTATTCACAAATGGTTATAAAACGCCCATCCATTAATTTGAGATTAAATTCTATCATTTCCTTACAATCTCAATGCCCTCTAACTCAAACTACTCAACCGATTTTTAATTCGATTCTCAATCGATCAAGGACTTCACTTAATTTAAATCTTCACAAGAACCTTTCGATAACTAAACAAATTTTTAATTCACTTCCTTCATCAAAAATTACCACCAAATTATAATATAAATCCTTTCCAAAAATTTCCAAATTCATTCTTAACCTTCCTTATTTCCACTCACATTCCCATCTCTCAATTTCAACTCCTCTCTAAATTCTCTTTTCCAAAACACAATCTCCACTCCAAACTCCTCCACAAAATAGAACAATTCCACATTCTTTCTTAATTTTTCTCTCCTTTGCAAAATCACAATTTCAACTCTAACAATCTCAAATTCTCTCTACTTCCTAACAAATAATTCATAATAGCCCTTTACCAAGAGTTTTCACCCAACACTACAAACATGACAAATCCATCAACCATGTTCAACATCACAACCAAAGAAAACTCAATATCAAACAAACTTCAAGTTTAACACAAACTCAAAGATTAAATTCAATTCCAATCAACCTATTTATTCCAAAATCAACTTCATAACCCACACAACTATCTCTAAACCTGCAGCAGCCACCAAAAACAAGCAAAAATATCCAAAAAAATCAAACAAGAACCCAAGAATTCGAGAGTTACTGTTCACGGTACTGTTCACAGTCTCAAACACCTTCAAATCTTCCTCCACAGCCCAAAACAAGCTGCAACAAGGTTAGGAACTCATTCAGCAACTCACCAACAACCAAAACCCAAAGAAATTTGACCGGAAATCGCCGGAAAACTGAGATCAAAGCAAAAATCCATTTTTTTCCATTTCTGCAATTTTCCTCATATCTCCAAAACCAAAGCTACCCAAGGTGAAATACTTACATTAGATGCAAGAGGAGGAAGAGAAGATCCTCTAATGGCCGGTGGTGCGGCCGGTGGCGGTGGTTTCACCGGAAAAAGTGGCTCCGGTTTGCAGAAAGAGAAAGAAAAGAAAGAAGAGAAAAGAAAGAAGGAAGAAAGGAAGGGGGGGGGGGGGGGCTGGAATCGGGAAACCGATTTCTCTCTCTTCCTTTTCTGTTTTTATTCCCTCTTTTCCACAATAATAACTCATCTAAAAAAAAATAACCATGCTATGAATAGTACTTTCTATTTTTGATCATAACTTTTCCGTAAAAACTCCGATTTAAACAAACTTCGTGTCCACGAACTCGATTTTGCGTATTCTACGACAATCTCAAATAAATTTCCTAATTTACCGGACTAAAGAAAAAGTCACTCCTCGGTCAACCACGGTAAAAAGTAATTAATAGGTACGGGGCATTACAATCTCCCCTCCTTATAAAATTTCGTCCTCGAAATTGTACCTGTCAAGGAAAAAGATGTGGATACTGTTGCCTCATTTGATCCTCTGGTTCCCAAGTAGCTTCTTCAATCAGGTGATTCCTCCATAATACCTTAACCAAAGGTATAACCTTACTTCGGAGTACTTGCTCTCGACGATCAAGGATCTGCACTGGTTCTTCTTCATAGGTTAAATCTTCTGTAAGTGTAATGGGTTGAGCTGGTAACACATGTGAAGGATCAGTGATGTACTTGCGAAGCATGGAGACGTGGAATACATCATGTACTTGAGATAGTTGTGGAGGTAAAGCCAAGCGGTAAGCGACAAGACCAATTCGTTCCACAATCTCATAGGGACCCATATACCTTGGACTTAGTTTCCCTCGTTTACCAAACCTTACCACACCCTTCCAAGGAGATAACTTCAGAAATACCCAATCACCAACTTGAAATTCAAGATGCTTCCTATGTTTATCTGCGTAGCTCTTCTGTCTGCTTTGGGCCGTCTTAAGTCTCTCTCTGATCACCTTAACTTTATCTGTTGTGATTTCAATAATCTCAGGACCAATAAGTTGTCTTTCTCCCACTTCATCCCAACACAAGGGGGTCCTACACTGTTTCCCATACAAAGCTTCGTAGGGGGCCATACCAATACTCGAATGGTAACTGTTGTTATATGCAAACTCCATCAAAGCCAAGTGCTTATCCCAACTTCCTTTAAATTGTAGAGAACAAGCCCTCAACATGTCTTCCAAAGTCTGTATAGTCCGCTCAGATTGTCCATCAGTTTGAGGATGGAAAGCAGTGCTAAATTGTAATTTTGTTCCCAAACATTTGTGAACCTTCCTCCAAAACTTCGATGTGAATCGGGCATCGCGATCAGAAACAATGGACTCGGGAACACCATGAAGCTTTACAATTTCGTCCACATACAACTTTGCCAGTTTATCCAAACTAAAGGTTTCTTTAACCGCCAGAAAATGAGCTGATTTGGTGAGTCGATCTACAATCACCCAAATACCATCATTACCATCCTGCGTACGAGGTAACTTGTAAATAAAATCCATGGTGAGATGATCCCATTTCCATTCCGGAATTGGCAAAGGTTGCAACAACCCCGACGGTTTTTGCCTTTCCGCTTTCACTTGCTGGCACACTAGACATTTACTCACAAAAGCTGCAATTTCTCTTTTCATGTTTGGCCACCAATAGTACTCTTTAAGAGTCCGATACATTTTTGTACCACCAGGATGCAGGGCATACACAGAGTTATGAGCTTCATCAAGTATTTCTCGTTTAAGTGGTTCGACGTTAGGAACACAAAGTCTCTTCCCAAACATCAATGTCCCATCTCTTCGAATAGAAAACTCAAGTTGCCAACCACCACGAACACCTTCTTTAATCCCTTCAATTCTTGGATCAAGAGGCTGGTTTTCCCGTATTTTATCAATGAATACTGGTCTCACATGAAAACTAGCCACCAGAGTACCAACCTCATCAACCAATAACTCAACCCCCGTAGACCTCAACTCTGACAATAGGGGTACTCGAGTGGCCCTTAAATATGACAAAGTCACAGATGGGTTCCTACTAAGTGCATCCGCCACCACATTTGCTTTACCGGGGTGGTACTCAATGGTACAATCATAATCTTCAATCAACTCCATCCATCTTCGTTGTCTTAAATTCAAATTCGGTTGTGTAAACACATACTTGAGGCTTTTATGGTCAGTGAAGATCTGACATCTGGCTCCATACAGATAATGCCTCCACAACTTAAGAGCAAGTACAATAGCTGCCAACTCTAAGTCATGTGTGGGATAATTCAACTCATGTGGCTTCAATTGTCTAGAAGCATAAGCAATCACATTACCATGTTGCATTAGAACACAGCCTAAGCCTTGTCTAGAGGCATCACTGTAAATCACATACTCCCCACTATCATCAGGCAAGGATAGAATTGGAGCACTAGTCAGCCGACTCTTAAGTTCTTGAAAGCTCTGCTCACAATTCTCAGACCAAACAAATCTGACACCTTTTCTCGTTAACTTAGTAAGAGGAGCGGCAATTCTAGAAAAGTTTTGCACAAAACGTCGATAGTAACCAGCAAGACCCAAGAAACTACGAATTTCCGTCACATTGGTAGGTCTTTCCCAATTCAACACGGCTTCTATCTTTTGGGGATCCACACTAACACCACCAGCTGTAATGACGTGACCCAAGAATGTCACTTGGTCAAGCCAAAACTCACACTTACTGAATTTAGCATACAATTGGTGTAGCCGTAGAGTCTCCAACACAATATTCAAGTACTTAACATGTAACTCCTCACTCTTAGAATAAACCAATATGTCGTCAATGAACACAATCACAAAGCGGTCAAGATACGGGCGAAACACCCTGTTCATGAGATCCATGAAAGCAGCGGGTGCATTAGTCAACCCAAAAGGCATAACAAGGAACTCATAATGACCATAACGTGATCGAAAAGCAGTTTTGGCTACATCCTCCTCTTTAATCCTTAACTGATGATAACCAGATCTCAAATCAATCTTTGAGAAAACTTTAGCACCCCTCAACTGGTCAAACAAATCATCAATGCGGGGCAAGGGATATTTATTCCTTATAGTCACCCTGTTTAGTTTCCGGTAATCAATACAAAGCCTCAAAGTACCATCTTTCTTCTTCACAAACAACACAGGTGCGCCCCAGGGAGATACACTAGGTCGTATAAATCCCTTATCCGTTAACTCCTGCAACTGTACATACAACTCCTTCAGTTCCGCCAGTGCCATTCTATAAGGTGCTTGAGAGATGGGTGTTGTACCTGGAAGTAAATCAATGGTAAAGTCTATCTCTCGCACCGGGGGCAATCCAGGCAATTCTTCTGGAAATACATCTGGATAGTCACCAACAACAGGAATTTGGCTAAGATCCATAACTTCGGTATTTGAATTCACCACATGTGCCAAATAAGCTTGGCAACCCTTACTCAACATCTTCTTAGCAGTTAAAGCTGAGATCATGCAAGATGGGAGAACCTCCCGTTCACCATAAAAGGTGACAACTGGCTTACCCGGACTCCGAAATAATACAGTACTACAAAAGCAATCCACTAAGGCATGATGCATCCGTAGGAAATCCATCCCGAGGATTACATCAAACTCCACCAACTCAAATGGAATCAAGTCCGCCTCTAAGCAAACTCCTTCTACAAACACTCCACAAAAACGATGTACCCATTCAATTCTATGTCTTTCCCCCGATGGTAGAACAACATGCCACTCTCCGAGTAGGAGAGATGGGGGCACATTAGCAAAGAAAGAAAACCTCTTAGACATAAAGGAGTGAGAGGCTCCAGGATCAATCAAAATGAAAGCTGGTTGACCAAAAACAATTAACATACCCATAATGACGTTCGGTGCAGTGCGACCCTCCTGCTGGGTCATAGCATGAAGACGGGCCTGGGTCACTGGACGCCCTCTCTGTCCACGACCCGGCTGTGTGCTGCTCCTGCCTGACAAACTGCCCTGAGAACCCGAACTAGTAGCACCCACAGAGGTCTGACCCATACTCTGACCAGTAGTAGTGAAGGCTCCCTGAGTCAACTGAGGGCATTCTCTCCTGTAGTGACCCCACTGGCCACACTGGTAACAAGTCCCCACACCTGCCTGACACGGGCCTGCATGGTGTCTACCACAAGTAGCACACTGGGGATAGTCTCTCGGAATCGCCTGTCTACCAAAGCCTCCACTGGAACTAGCAGTGCCACCCCTGGACTGTCTCCTATCGGTCTGCCCAGGCCTCCTGAAGCGTCCCCTGAAACGCTGACGAGAGCTAGAATCTGAACTGCTCGGTCTACTGCCTGATGACGATGCAGAACCCGAACTAGAGGCAATTCTCTTAGATGGCCCCTGACTGGGACCGCCAATCTCCAAAGGTCGGGAACCGTCCAGATATCTAGCCTCACACCTCATGGCAGCCTCCACAGCTAACTTAAAAGTCGGATAATCATGAGGCGCCAACCAATCCCGATATACAGGTAGAAGGCCATTGATAAACTGATCAACCTTCAACTTTTCTGTCGCCACCAACTCAGGGGCAAACCGAGACAAAGCAATGAAACGCTCCTCATACTGTAACACAGTCATCTCCTCAGTCTGCTTCAACTGCATGAACTCAAATCGGAGACGGTGCTGGGATGCCTGATTATAGTACCGATTTGAGAACTCCGTTTTGAACTCTTCCCAAGTCATGGTAGTTGGGTCATAACCCATATTCCTGGTACCCTGCCACCAAAGCCATGCATCCCCGTCTAGGAGGTCAATAGCCAAAGGAACCCTCCTAGTAGCTGGACAACCCAAGGACTCAAATACTCTCTCCATGCGGGTAATCCAGTCTCCTGCTACGGACTCCGTAGGAGCACTAGAGAAAGTATACGCCCCATGGCGTCTGGCACGCTCCACAGTATAGTCAGTCCTAGGATTGGGGAGAGCCGCTGCAAAACGCTCAAACAACCGCTCCACGGTCCGTAACAACCCACGAGGAACATGCTCATCATCACCCTCACTAGCGGGTGAATGGTTCCTGCCAGCACGAGATCTGCGTCCGGGTCTCATTCCACCTGAAATTCCCATAACTGAGTTACACCAAGATATTTATACCAACAACAACTATCTTACATACTTGATTGGTACGTCAGCACCGAAGAGTATATGATGGGGAACCGCTGCAGTCGGGCCATCACTCGGGAGGTACTGAATACTATCAAGCATGTAAGACAACTATAAGAAGATATCGGCAACAGAATCTAATAACCTAGTGCTCTGATACCAACTGACAGGACCCGACCCAGGAATCACCCCAATTACCTGGATACGAGCCTGCGGGGCCCACATTAAGCGAAATCCTACCGAAAATTCGGCAGAACCTCCCCTAAATATGGGCTACCCAAAAATTTCACAAACCTGGATATGATTACAACATTAACTTCTACTCAACCTACAATATCATATTTACAATCCAAGCACATATATTACATCCGAAAAGTTCAAAGCCCAATACAACCTCCTTAAGCAACCACAATCCGAACAACAACATCCATCAAAATCAAAAGAAAAGGCTTATCAGAGCAACACTAAAACTAAGCCGATATCATACAAGGTAGGTTAAGTAATAACCTACGGACAAAAACGGAAGCGCTGATTCCCAAAGTCCTTGAGTCTGGACGCAATCTCGGCTAATCTGAAATCTGGGCATTTGAAAACGAAGGGCCCAGGGGAAAACATATAAAATCCATTAGAGTGAGTGGACAAAACCGAAACTAGAATCAAAACAATTTATGGTATGCTTCCCCATTTCTCTTTTTAACAAAACCATCATGCAGCGAGTCTTTTTTTTTTCCAAGAAACTCATTTGATTACTAGGAAGGACTGCTTCCTAGGCATCTCATGCCATCCGGGAGGGACTGCCACCCGATGACGCATCGGAAGGGACTGCCAACCGGAGTAGGAGGCGGTGATTAGTTGGGACTGCCAACTAGCCACAGGTAGTAGAAGGGACTGCCGACTAACTACCTCAAGTCATCTGGAAGGGACTGCCGACCAGATGACGCATCGGGTGGGACTGCCACCCGAGCTGTAGTCTGGAAGGGACTGCCAACCAGACTATTACCTAGAAGGGTCTGCCAACTAGGTAAGATACGCATGCGCCAAACTGGCCTCCTTGTCAACTGTTTCCTTTTTAATCCTTTTCTTTCCATAAAATCACATTTCAAAACTTAATACCATGCTGCATGCATTATTTTAACAAAATAAAAGTCCACTCACAAGTGAATCCCGCAGCTAACCCTGCTGCCTGTCTGTGTCCTCCTCGCTCGAGGGCTCAGTACGTCCTGTCACAATAAAATAGGATATAATTAACCATATAATGAGATACTCTCAAAAACAACTCATTCCCTTCGGAATAAGCATCCGTTATTCACAAATGGTTATAAAACGCCCATCCATTAATTTGAGATTAAATTCTATCATTTCCTTACAATCTCAATGCCCTCTAACTCAAACTACTCAACCGATTTTTAATTCGATTCTCAATCGATCAAGGACTTCACTTAATTTAAATCTTCACAAGAACCTTTCGATAACTAAACAAATTTTTAATTCACTTCCTTCATCAAAAATTACCACCAAATTATAATATAAATCCTTTCCAAAAATTTCCAAATTCATTCTTAACCTTCCTTATTTCCACTCACATTCCCATCTCTCAATTTCAACTCCTCTCTAAATTCTCTTTTCCAAAACACAATCTCCACTCCAAACTCCTCCACAAAATAGAACAATTCCACATTCTTTCTTAATTTTTCTCTCCTTTGCAAAATCACAATTTCAACTCTAACAATCTCAAATTCTCTCTACTTCCTAACAAATAATTCATAATAGCCCTTTACCAAGAGTTTTCACCCAACACTACAAACATGACAAATCCATCAACCATGTTCAACATCACAACCAAAGAAAACTCAATATCAAACAAACTTCAAGTTTAACACAAACTCAAAGATTAAATTCAATTCCAATCAACCTATTTATTCCAAAATCAACTTCATAACCCACACAACTATCTCTAAACCTGCAGCAGCCACCAAAAACAAGCAAAAATATCCAAAAAATCAAACAAGAACCCAAGAATTCGAGAGTTACTGTTCACGGTACTGTTCACAGTCTCAAACACCTTCAAATCTTCCTCCACAGCCCAAAACAAGCTGCAACAAGGTTAGGAACTCATTCAGCAACTCACCAACAACCAAAACCCAAAGAAATTTGACCGGAAATCGCCGGAAAACTGAGATCAAAGCAAAAATCCATTTTTTTCCATTTCTGCAATTTTCCTCATATCTCCAAAACCAAAGCTACCCAAGGTGAAATACTTACATTAGATGCAAGAGGAGGAAGAGAAGATCCTCTAATGGCCGGTGGTGCGGCCGGTGGCGGTGGTTTCACCGGAAAAAGTGGCTCCGGTTTGCAGAAAGAGAAAGAAAAGAAAGAAGAGAAAAGAAAGAAGGAAGAAAGGAAGGGGGGGGGGGCTGGAATCGGGAAACCGATTTCTCTCTCTTCCTTTTCTGTTTTTATTCCCTCTTTTCCACAATAATAACTCATCTAAAAAAAATAACCATGCTATGAATAGTACTTTCTATTTTTGATCATAACTTTTCCGTAAAAACTCCGATTTAAACAAACTTCGTGTCCACGAACTCGATTTTGCGTATTCTACGACAATCTCAAATAAATTTCCTAATTTACCGGACTAAAGAAAAAGTCACTCCTCGGTCAACCACGGTAAAAAGTAATTAATAGGTACGGGGCATTACATAAATGGAGGTGCAAGTCTAGGCTGAAAGACTTTAAACATTAAGCGCTGCATGGGAGACAACCCATTTCAACCGTAGCTGTGGAGGAGCCATCAATGCAGATTTGCTTTCTTGACTTCTTCCCTTCTCTTTTATTTTCATAAATTTTACTTTGTTTTAAGATTTCTTGCATTAACTATTCTTCCGTGCTTGATTGCTGCTTTGTCTTCTTTGTATGCTTTCTATGCTTTATACTTGTTTATACATTGAGGACAATGCATGATTTAAGTGTGGGGGAAGGGTATAACATTTCACTTTGTTTTTAGGAGCTAGTTTTGTGGCTATAAAAAGAAAACAAAATAAAAAATCGGAAAATTCAGAAAAATAAAAGAAATTGCGTTAACTTTTGTTTTAGGTTTTATATTTCGGTTTTACATTTGTGTCTTCTTTTGTTTGTTTGTTTGTTTATTGTAGAGTCAAAATGAATTTTGGGTAAATATCTTCTTCATCGTAGGCGAATCCAATGGGATGTGATGTCTAAGGTCTAGTTTGGATATGAGAAGCGCTGACAAAGGGTCTCGTCCCCTGTCAATCAAGTGAGCTAAGCTCCGCCAAATCGTTCCTCTCTTCACCTGGTCATGTTCCAAAGGAGTTACCGAAAGGAGAAGAGACATGTCCCTAAGTCCAAAACATTTTTGCTTTGTATGTTGCGTCATTTATGTGTTGTTTTTGTTTTGTTTTGTGATCGAGTCTTAGGATGCCCTTTTAACTGTCTAAGATGATTTTGTATCTCTGAAATTAAGGGTAAAAGAGGATCACAAGATTGAGATAATGTTTGATGATATTCTTTGGTTAATTATGATTTATGAAAAGCATATGAATGCGTAGTAGATATGGTGCATGCGTAACTTTGATAAGAATATGAACATGTGGAAGATAAGCTATGATTCATAATAACCCCTTGTGAGAATTTGAGCCATGTGCCCTTTCTTTGTTGAGTGATTAATGAAAAATTGAATTATACTCTTATTTTCTTGGCGATGATTTTTGTTGATCTCATTATTCTTTCATCGTGATTGATTACTTGCCATAGCTTTTTAGTGGACTAGAGAATGCTAGAATTCACTTTTATCAATACATGTCCTTGATTCTAGAAAGGATAAAGAAAGGATAAAGGCAACTTAGGATTTTTACCACCATAGCCAAATAAAGCATGTGTCCCTATTTGTGCCTGTCGTGGGACCCTCCTAGTTTAACCCTTTTGAGCCTACATTGAACCTTTTCTTTCATCACCCTCAAAATTCCTTAACCCTTAACCTTAGTATAGTTATATCTTTACCTTTTGTTCTAAAGACTTAGTGGACCGTATTGTCATGCCCCTGATTTTACACGCATAAAAATCGATATATATAATCTCATAATTACATATGCGTGAGCGTTCAGCCATCAATACAAAATACCTAGAAACTTTTTCCCTTTTAACCCAAGTACATATTGATGCCTGCTTGATGATTGTCTTGAACCGGAATAGAAAACTAGGGTTTTGATGATATATGATGTATCTAAGGTTTTGAAAAATTGAAATAATTAGAGTTCAGAGTGAGAGAGGAAAGGGTGACCAAAATCAAGACGAAAGCTAAGTACTTGCATGAACATCATGTTGTTGCCTCTCTTCATTGAGAATTCTGATTCAAGCCTGATCCTCAATCGATCACATCACTACTACAAAAACATGATTTATGGACATTGGAAATGAGTCCTCTGTTACATTCAAAGACACCTAAAAAACCGTGCCCTCTATCCGGGAGTCTTTATAAGTCACATACAAGGACACTGGAAAAGTGTCCTCTTTTCCCTACAAGGACACTTAAACTATGTCCTTAAAGACAAAAGTAATGTGTCCTCATATCCAATAGAGGACACATAAACTATGTTCTCGATCACATCAATAGAAATGTGTCCTCTTTTCCCTACTACGACACATAAACTGTGTCTTCAAAGGTGCAAAATAAATGTCCTTGTATCCATTAGAGGACAATAAAACATGTTCTCATATCAATAGAAATGTGTCCTCTTTTCCCTACTAGGACACATTTCTAGTGTCCTCAAGACAAAATGAAAGTGTAATCCTTTGCTTGTAAGGACGCATAATTTGTGTCCTTAAAAGTTGAAATCTATCCAAAAAAAAAATTATCCAAATCATCTGAAAATCACCAAAATGACTATATTACTTATACTAAAATACATTAATATACATACAAAATAAGTCTGAAGTGACTACAAAATGAAATAGAAAAAATAACATAATGAATACTCTCCTAATCTTCTAATTGGATATCAACCATGAATAACCGCAACACTCCATTAACTGCACTGATATGTCCTTGCCAAATAATATCCTAAATAAACAACCCAGAAAACATACAATTAGATAACTGCTAGAATGTGTTATGTACCTAGCAGCTGTATAATATTATCAAAGAACACAAGAATCCTCAAGTTATTCCTTACTAAGAATTGGGAACATAGAAGTAAATGGTAGTTACACCTATACATAAAGAATTGGGAATGCAGAATTAATAACAATAGGTTACAACGTTAAATTTCAAATCAAGTGCAGATTATAATGACAAGACTTGTAAGGGTTTACCCTGAATGATGAGTAACGTATCATTATCCTCAAAGAGATTTTGTACGGGCTGCAATATCGAAAAACAAAGTTAAGCTAGCAGTAAATAATAGAACTGACAGTGGATTTAGTCTCAGAAGACAGATCTAATGTAATGGCAAAGTATCCTTGGCAAAAAATCAAACATAGCTAAATATACATTCTACATGTGTATTCATATGAAATAGTATACATGAGCAAACAAAAATAATAAGCACTCTGTTGCATAAAAAGTAAAAAACCTCAGTATAAAAGCCACATACATGAATAACAAACCTTTAGAAAGTTAGCATCTATGTTGGTTGCAATTGCTCTGGCTAGCAATGTCTTCCTTGTTCCTGGGGGTCCATAGAGAAGAACACCATGGAACAATTCAATAAAATAAGAAAGAAAACGTCTTAGCATGATAACATTACTAGGGTAAGCATGATAAAATTATTGAACATGTCACTAATAGTATGAAGTCAGCAATACTATATAGAACATGCCTTCGGTGGATTGATGCCTGCTGTAAGGAAGAGCTCAGGGTTCATTAGACGAAGCTCCAGCCTTGAAAATGAAAGTTTTGAGTTAAAGTACATTGTATTTCAAATAGTGTAACATTTAAACTAGTTGTCATTGGGTAGTGATGAATTCAAAGTTCTCTTGTTTTCCATGAGCAAGAGTATAAAAGGAAAAAAATAAATTGGGGGAGAGGGGGGGGCAAGAGAGAGGAAATTCCTTGTGGGTACAATTATGTGCAGATAAATTAATTGTACCATTGTTGAAACCCTTAATCTTGACATTAGTTAATCCTACCCCTACCCACTCAAAAAATGATCCAACATTCTAAGAGTACAAAGAAAAGAGAATTAAGTCATTGAAAATGTAGCATTAGGGCAAAAAAGATAAAGAATTGACTGCTAAATAGCCAGCTATAATATGTGTATACATGCCAGGTAACTTTTCTAAAGATGATATCTTCATTTGAACAAAAAAAGAAGACCATATTCTAGAGGTTTGACCATCAATGTGGTCAAATGCTTTTTCAAGTTACCCACTAGAAACATCCCTTTATTACAAATAACCAGGATTCTGCATCCATTATTACCTGAATAAACAGTTAAGAGGTAATATAGCATGGCAATCAGGAAAAGCAAAATGTACTTGTAGACTAACTGTCATGCTGAGTAGAGCAATTTCACTCTTCCCTGCCTTCAGAGAGATAGGACTTTTTAAAGTGAGGGGTGGATGCGTGCCATTTCCAGATGCACTATTTGAAGATCAAGCAGATATGAGATTCACTGGCAAGTGGTTGTCTAAGATTACTAGCAGTACATTATGACATATCCCAACGTGGGAAATCTAACATGTTGACACAGCATAAGAGTTGCATAAAAGGAACTTTAAAATGTCTAATAGATGAAATCAAGGCAGTGTAGTCAAAAGGTTTGGGCTAAAGTTCACATAAAATATAAACAAAGAGGTAGAACACAGGCTTATTCCAAAACATTTACATTGTCCATTTAACAATTTACCATTTAAGAAACACTTTATTGCCTCAGAAAAAAAAAATAATAAAGGATTTCATTAAACAAAAGCAAACAAAAGATCGAACACCAAACTGTCTTCTAAAAACATTAACAAGCGACTATACAAGTATAATCATGGTAGATACAATGTGATAATAAACTCTATACATCCAATTGTGAAAACAATAAGGAGACAACAACTAATTATTTTCCAACACCTCCAGGGTTAAAGGGTTAAGCTATACCAGGATGGAAGGATGTAGTTTGATTTCAAGGGAATACTACCATGTCTCATTGTGTACAACAAAAAATTAGAAAAAGAGGAGCCATAATAAGGTTTGAGATTATCAAACAGATTCTAAAATAAGAACTGTGTGCTACCATAATCTAAATCCCCTTTGCATAAATGCATGTTGATTATAAACAATATATAAAAAGCCAATAAAAAAGATCACTAATTAATCATAGCTTGTCCCCAAATATTTTTTTTTGTTTTTCCGTAAAGCAAATAAGATATATATATATATATATATAATAGAGAATGAACCAGACCTTGAGATGGCTGATTTCACTTTAACAACATGCGTTGTTTATGCTTCAGAATAAAACTAATACTGGGATTATGGCATTTGTCAAGCAAGTCAAATTAAGCAAGAATGTTCAAGGGTAGACAGATACAATGTCAATTCATATCATTAGTAAAAGAATCGTAATTACCTCCCTTGGAAGAGCCCTCATAATAGTTAGAGTAGTCATATCCAAAACATAATTACTTCCACACTTCTGAAACACGAAGCAGCTCTAACAAAATTACATTCATCAAAAGTTTCCATTTTCTACTTAGACGCTGATCAATCCTAACAAAATCATAATCACCAAGAGTTTCCAAGAACTATGTTTATGTTCTAAACAAAGAAAGGTCCAAACTTTACTTACAGTGTTCATAATCAAGAGGTCTCAGAAATTCCCCAATAATCTGACCAATACTTTGAAGTGACTTCAAATCATCTTTAGTTTTCCCAAAATCCATCTTAGCTCCTCGCAAGTTTCCTCGCACCGCAAAACCTGAAACATGCAATTCAGACCCAAACAAATTCCTCATACCATCTAAAATTTCCCAATTCATACAAAAACCCACTGCCTAGAAACTACATCAATCAAAATTAATAGCTAGGGCACAAAATCGGCTGAATTGAAAATCAGAATCGAAACCCTAGACTACAAATTGAACAAATTGGGAACATTTGTAGTTGGATAGAAGAGGGTTTGGAGTGCGAATCAGACATGCGCGAACTCGGAGCTCCTTGTGCTGGAGTAACCTCTTTAGGTAATCGTTGATGGTGGTGCGACGTCGTACAGCGTCCTCATTCTCGGTCGAGGTCATCGCGGTGGTGCTAGGGTCTGGGAGGTTTTTGGGAGAAGAGGAAATCTGAGAGCATGAGGAGAGAAGCGAAACAACATCTTTCCTCTTCTAGTGGGTTTCAATTAAAGAGGGAAGTCAAAAATTTGGGGGAGGAGGGAAGTGAAATTTGGGAGCATTGAAGTGAAATTGGATTATTTAGGACACAGCATTAAACTCGTCGTCTGTGTCGTTGAAATAGTCTCCACCCTCTTAAAAATATTATTTACATGCTGAGTGTCTTTATAACCCTTTAAGGACTCCACATAAATTATGTGTCCTTATTTAGTGTCCTTGTATCCCATAATTGTAGTAGGGCATAATTCGGGTATCCCCCTGCTAAAACTCTATTTGACATGCCCAGATCCATAGACTGAAAGTTGAAAGGTTGAAAACCATTGGAGGACATGGCTGCTACCAATTGAATGGCTAAACAAGCAAAGCTAGCTAGAGTCAAGTACTTTTCGAAAGAAAGAGCTCATAATATATATGTAGATCGATTGAGAATGATTAAAATTCGTATTATTCTATATATCTTAGAGCTGCTCAATCAACTATTTTATGAAAGAAAATATTTTTCAATTGCAAACGTACAGTAATTCGACATACAACAAGCTCGTCTAATTCGATAGAAACGAGTACAGTTTTATCAACAAAGATTGAAGCAGATGCTAGGGGTCGTCAACTGGTCGGGCCGGGCAGGGCCTTGCTATATTTTTAAATAATTGCGGGCCGGGCCGAGCTTTATTAAAAATCAAAGGATCCAAGCTCGTCCATATAAAGCGGGCCTTGCTGGCTTTTTCGGGCCGGGCCTTGCGGAAACTAACGAAAAACTAAGTATGGAAAACGAGAAACAAATACTCAAAATGAAAACAAAACAAAGTTGAAAACCAAAAACCAAAAACATAAAGTACAAAAGACTCTAAAAACGTTGACATCACAAAAGACCTCTAAGCCTCTTAACATATTGTCTCATACTTTCAAAGCACAAAGATTAGCACTTAACTAAAAATCACATCATCAAGATATTCAAGAGCTAATTACAAAATATAATCCACATATAAGCATGTAACACTTGGGGGTAAGCAATGGTGATGGGTGGAGCTCAACATGCAAGTCATGATTCAAACCTCACATGGATAGAATCACTCTTTCTTCTCTCAGATTCAAGGCTCATGCTTAAAAACTTATTCACTCAAATATATGTGACAGATATACAAACAAATCACTTATGTAAGAAACGAAAGCACACGTATATATTTTTTTTCTTCAAAAGAACTCATGAAAGATGTCAATTATTCACACAAATGGATCAAAGCCATAAGTTCAACAGTTATAACTCATCTCCACAAATCAAAGGCTGTCCCATCTTAAGGATCAAAGAGGTCTTATATAAAGGTTGTAATGGGGCCAAACCTTAAGGTTTAAAGAAACGAACGGGATAGGAAATCACAAAGTATCTTAAAAACCTAGTAGAGAACTTAGAGACAATTTTCGAATCCACTAAGGCAATGAGATGTCAAGTCCTCCTTTTATGCTTTATAAAGGACCAAATGGCATCATGTTGGGCCCAAGCTTCATTTTAATCTTCTTTTGAACAAGTATGAATCGGACAAAGACCAAATTTTTCAATAATGGGCCTTCACTTCAAAGCAAACTCCAAATCCATAAAATATAGGGGACTAAAATCCATAAACATAAATATTAACACTTTTTTTTTTTTTTGCCGTAATATTCTTCCCCTTTTTTTCTTACGATTTCAATTTTTTTTTCGGCAATACATACTTTTCTCTTATGGACAAGACTACCCCTACACTTGAACTTCTTCATGTCTTCAAAATTCTTCCTTGACGCCAAAACTCCAAGCAAAGTCCCAAAATATAACTCCACTAAGTCTTTAGAACAAAGGGTAAGGATGTAACTATACTAGGGTTAAGGGGTTAAGGAATTTTGAGGGTGATGAAAGAAAAGGCTCGAGGTAAGCTCAAAGTGGTTAAACTAAGGGGTGCACAATATGTATACACAATTGGGGACACATGCTTTATTTGGCTACGGTGGTAATTCCTAGGTGCCTTTATCCTTTCTGAAATCAGGGACATGTATTAATAAAAGTTTTGATAAGCATAAAAGTGAATTCTAGCATTCTCTAGTCCATTAAAGAGCTATGGCAAGTAATCAATCAAGATGAAAGAATAATGAGATCAACAAAATCATCACCAAGAAAATAAGAGTATAATTCTTTTTTAAATAATCACTCAACAAAAAAAGGGCACATGGCTCAAATTCTCACAAAGGTTTATTATGAATCATAACTTATCCTCCACATGTTCATATTTTGTACCAAGGTTATGCATGCACCATATCTACTACACATTCATATGCTTTTCATAAATCATAATTAACTAAAGAATATCATCAAACATTATCCCAATCTTGTGATCTTCTTTTAGCCTTAATTTCAAAGATATAAGCTCATCCTAGACAGTTAAAAGGGCATCCTGAGACTCGATCACAAAACAAAAACAAAAACAATCACAAAAATGACGCAAAAACATTTTAGACTTAGGGGTATTTCTCTTCCTCTTTCGGTAACTCCTTTGAGACATGACTAGGTAAAGAGAGGACCAATTTTGGCGGAGCTCAGCTCACTTGATTAGCAGGGGACGAGACCCTTTGCTAGCACCTCTCGGATCCAAACTAGACCTTAGACATCACATCCTACTCAGATGAGCCTAGTGTGAAGATATTTACCCAAAATTCATTTTGACACTTACAAAAATAAAACAAGAAACGAAAAACACAAAACAAAAAGTTAACGCAATTTTTTTTCTGATTTTCTTTTTTTTTTCTTTTTCTTTTTATAACTACAAAACTAACTCCTAAAAACAAAGTGAAACGTTAAACTCTTCCCCCACACTTAAATCATGCATTGTCCTCAATGTATAAAGAAGTATATAGCATGCAAAGCACAAATCAAGCATATAGGAAAAGTTAACGCATAAAAACCTAAAAACAAAGAAACTAACGAAAATTTAAAAGAAAATGAAGAGTTCAAGAAAGCAAATCTACGTTGATTGCTCCTCCACAGCTACGGTTGAAATGGGTTGCCTCCCATACAACGCTTAATGTTTAAAGTCTTTCAGTTTAGATTCGTACCTCCATTCAAGTTTCTGGTTGTGGTGACTCTTGGAGGGGTACTTATTCCTCCACATTGTGATCCACAAATGCCTCATAGTAAGGCTTGAGACGATGTCCATTCACCTTGAACTCATGTCCGGTTGCTCCACTTTTAATCTGTATAGCACCACGAGAAAAAACATTGGTAACACTAAAAGGACCAACCCATCTAGAACATAACTTACCAGGAAAAAGTCGTAATCTAGAATGAAATAAAAGAACTTTTTAACCAATTACAAAGGTCTTTCCACGAACCATCTTATCATGAAAAGCCTTTGTCTTTTCCTTGTAAATCTGTGCATTATCTTAGGCTTCATTTCTAATTTCCTCAAGCTCATTGAGTTGCAACTTTCTATGAATTCCAGCTTCATCCTTGTCCATGTTAAACGTCTTCACCGCCCATCAAACTCTATATATGCTCCAACTCCACAGGCAAGTGACATGGATTACCATACACACCAAACGAAATGGGGACATCCCAATTGGCGTTTTATAAGCTGTCAGATATGCCCACAAAGTATCATCCAAACATTGGCTCCAATCTTTTCTTGATGGTCCCACAGTTTTCTCAAGTATCCTCTTGATCTCCTTATTTGAAACTTCTGCTTGTCCACTCGTTTGAGGATGATAAGGCGTTGAAACCTTATGTGTCACATGATATTTCCTAAGCAAACCTTATGTACCATGACTATCTCTTTTGCTATTGTGTCTCTTCCTTCCCGTAGAACCTGCATATAGATCGAAATGAAGCAACCCAAAATTCTCCTAGAATTGACTATATGAAATACAAAAACAACATAGAAAACATATATTCACGACTAGAAATGGATTTGGTGACTATAATTTGTTCTGTTTCGGGTTTGTGTGATGTTTGTGAGAGAGAAGATGGGTTGCTGACTTGCTGTGTTCTTCATCACATCTTTAGAATTGAGCATTAGATCTCTTTTTTTTTTTTTTTTTTCTTTTTTGCAAATTGTTACTTATAATTGATTAAAAAGTGAAATCATAGCATTCAGATTAATAAAGAATGCCTAGACAAAATGGGAGGTACCCCTCATCGATTATGAAACACATTTGTATGAGAAATTTAGAACGCAAAACAAATTTGGGTTTACTCCACCACATCAAACATGCGTAAACAGACTTGGTCTGCCTTCTTGGTCAGATCCCAGCGATAGGCCAAGAAAATCATTGCTTAACAGAAGGAGTTGGTAAATTCAGATATAAATCAAAGTGAGAAGACTGCTAGCAGGAGTTATCGTCAGTTGTTAAGGAAAAGCCAAATTTTTATTCCAGATGATGTGGCATTAATTGTTCTAAACCATAGGATTTTATTAGTACGTGGATCAGATTTTATGAAATTTAGCAGAGAAGTAACTTTAGAGAATCTTAATCCAAAAAGAAGAAAGTAGTATACAAAGAGATGCACATTAATTAGTAAACACACGTACGGACAAATTGATCCTCACCATTAGTTGGCCATGACGTGATATGTTTGGGTCTGGTGAAAAAGACAAAAGGAGAAGGACCTAAATTAATATATTTTGACCACACCAGACACCATACATGCAGTTTAAACGTAGGATGTATGTACGTACTTTTACCCCCTCTCCCCCTCAAAACCCTCGCCGCCCCAACTAGCTTAACACATTCCCATTCTCAAATTTTCTTCACTTCTGTTTTTCCATACATATTTTTCTGTACATGGGGATCATGATCGAGCATTCCCGTATCCACTGTCCACAGCTACCTTTCTTAGATACATGATGATGTCCTTGCATGGATAAGAAAAATTCACTGTAACTGACTTTTTTTCTTTCCATTCCGTTCATTGATCAAACAAATACATCGTCCCGCCGCTTTTTCAGGTTTGGTTCTGGGTTTCCTTTTCTCATCATTGCCACAAATTCATCGTAGTTGATTCGACCGTCCTGCATCACAATTAGTCAATTCAATTATATATTGTTTGATCGATCCTCCGAAATGAGCGAAAAGCAACTGCTTTACGTACTAATTACTTACATTATCAGCGTCGACTTCAGCAATGATTTCTCTTATGTCCCTTCCATCATGCATCCCGTAGTCGCGGAGGGCTGACTCTAGCTCTTCAGTCGTGATAAACCTATATTCACATGATTGGTATATTAGTTTCATTTTATAATGTCATTGCTTTTAATAAATTTCAAGACATGGTCGATGATATGTAATTACCCGCTGCTATCTTTATCGAAGTGCTGGAAGGCAGTGTAGAGATGCTCTTCTCTATCCATTCTGTTCAAGTGCATCGTTGCAGTGATGAACTCATCATAGTCTATGGTTCCGTTCCCATCAGCATCGGCCTTTTTTAATTTCAAATGAAAAGAAATAAAGTTAATAAAATAAAATGAAGAGAGAGAGAGAGAGAGAGATGAATGGAGGTGTTACTTACAGCTTCCATTAGTTGTTTAGCTTCGTGTTCAGATAACTTGGTGCCTTGCTTAGCAAGACCTTGCTTGAGCTCTTCAAGTGTGATAGTCCCACTGTTGTCTGTATCTATGCTCTTGAACATCTCTTTCAATCCCATGATCTCTTCCTCTGATAAGCAACCGGCGATAACCTGGAATCAACGCATATCAATCGCTTTATTAATTTTCTAATAATTAGAGATCGAATGGAACAACAAACAACTAGTTCGATCATGCATGCCCATTAATTCATGCACATATAGTTGAGATTAATTTCATTAAAATGACCAACGATCGGTCTATACCCGAAGGGCAACTTTCTTAAACTGATTCATTGCTTTGAACTGTTTGAGCCTGCTGAGCACAGCATTGTCGAGAGGAACATCTGGTGCTTCACCATCCTCCTTGATCCATGGATGACCTGAGTGACACACACGCACGTACATATATAACCATTAATCAGCCATGTTAAGTTGGATAATATATACATACACATATAGGATAGGAGTACTACTTAGAACTTGGAAGGCTGTCAATCTCTGCTTGGGATCTGAATTCAACATCTTCCTCACAAGATCCTTTGCTTGAGCCGATATTGCAGGCCATGGGTCGCTTGAAAAGTCGAGGTGACCACGTAATATTGCGTTGAATATCCCATGTTCCGATTCTGTCCATCGGTTATTAATATTCCAGGTCAATAAAATAACTCATCGGTCCAGAAGGTTATGCTAATTAATTAGTAAATTAGTGTGTGGGAGTGTACGTACCTGCCCAGAAAGGAGGAACACCACTCAAAAGAATGTATAGCATGACTCCAACACTCCATATATCGACTTCTGGTCCATATCTCCTCTTCAACACCTCTGGTGCTATGTAATATGCGCTGCCAACAATATCCTTGAACACCTCTCCTATGAAATCACAATCATATTACATTATTACTTTTCTTCTAAATTTCTAATGTATGTTAGTACCCACAATGTCTACATACACGTGTACTTGTGGAGAAAGAAGAAGCTAGCTTGGTTTCATTATAAATGATTGTATAAAATTACCTTGTTTGTAAAAGACTGATAGACCGAAATCTGTAGCCTTGAGTGGAGAGTTCTCGTCTTTGTTGAGCAGAAGGAAATTCTCAGGCTTGAGATCCCTATGGATGACCCCCATGGAATGGCAGGTGTGCACGATCTGAACAATGGTCCTTAACAAGGCAGCTGCAGCACGCTCCGTGTAATGCCCCTTAGAGATGATTCGGTCAAAAAGCTCCCCACCGGCACACAGCTCCATCACCAGGTGAACGGACTGCTTATCCTCATAAGCTCCCTTGAGTTCCACGATGTTTAGTTGTCCGGTCAAATGGTGCATGATTTGAACCTCCCTCCTCACGTCCTCTATGTCTTCCTTATTCACCAGCTTGCGTTTGGCTATGGTTTTGCACGCAAACTGCTCTCCCGTCTGTTTATGTGTGCACAGGTGCGTCACCCCAAACTGTCCCCGCCCCAGCTCCTTTCCGATAGAGTAGGTCGAACGCACATCCTCCATTGGCCTCCCTAGAACAGGTCCAATAGGCCCTGTTTTCGCAGGCTTTCCCCCAGGTGGAGGGGATGCAGGAGGAGCCTTGTGACCCTGGGGAGCTGGATTATGGTTGCCTGGAGAATTGTTTGTCACATCGGCATTGTTATCCAGGCCACCATTGTTGTCTCCCTTTACATCGTTGGGGGCATCCTCGGTGTTGCGTTGAGAGCAACAGTTGCCCATGGTGGAAGAGCGAGAGAGAGAGAGAGAGAGAGAGAGAGAGAGAGCGAGAGAGAGAGAGAGAGATCTCTCAGATTCACGTGTGGCCAAGCTATGGGGCAGGCAATGTTGGGTTTTGGGGGCCGAGGGAAAAAAAGGTTGCTGGAGACAAAAGAAAGAGATAGGGATTAGAGGCATGCAATTACGTAGGTTACAGCTTGGACTGAGCAGGATATTACAGAGGACCGATAATGAGGGATTGTAGGAGTTTTTGGTAGTTTAATTAATTCAAAACTTAGAAAGCCACCTGTTTGAAACAGTCTTTACCCCTTTCGATTTCCCAACTTTTTTCGGGAAAAACAAAACAGTTACCAGCAGTCTGTTAGCTTAATCATGTCATAACTCCATTTGCTTTCGGCATGACCATATATCCACTGCTGTGCTAAAATTATAAATAACCCTGCTTTGCTGTTAATAATATGCAGCTGCTTTTGTCGTCCATTGGAAAATTGACTGTTAAGTCTTGTGCGCCAGCATGCCACAATGCGTTCGTTCTAAGAGAAAGACTTGTGTGGGACACCTGCACTGCCATGTGGTGCGGCAAACCAATCACTGCCTAACAAAGGGAGTCTTTTGGGTATTATACATTTAGAGAGCAAGAACAGTTTCGAAAAGAGAAAAAAATTTCTTTCTTCTGATTAGGTGGCTCTAAAGCCACGTGGTGGAGAAACCGTTCTAAAAACAATGAAAACAAATGCATGTTAAACTAGTACTTTTTCATTTTGGTCATATTAAAGTAGCTCCGATATACACACAAACACCAAAAATAATAATAATAATAAATTGAATGGTCTTAAAGTGACGGGAAGCACATCTATAATCCGGAAGATATCAGTAAGTGGGAATTGTTTGATCAACCGTTCGGGCATATTCGTGAATTCCCCCAGCGACATTGAAGACTCTCTTGAAACCCTGAACCATTGCAAAAGTTGTAACCAGCAAACAAAAAATCTTACAAGGCAGAAATTATAGTTGATGTAATGATGAAAATAAGAAGTCCCCCGACTCCAAACTGATATTGAACAATGTGGCATGCAAATGTATCCGATATAGGGATTTTTCCTAGAACGGTATGCATATATAGTTTAAAGAAAAAAGACAAGGTGAATGAAGTGGGTTGACGAGTTTATTTTCCTAGCATATCTCATTGTCCTCCATGGAGAACCTATACAGAAACAAAAAAGAATGGTTTCATTATTATTATGAACAAAGTATGGCCTAGCAGGGATCGGGCAAGGACCAGTGACAGTGAGACGTCTGACAAGAATATCATTGTTCTACAATCATCCCATGTCTTTATCGATTCTTAATCTTTACTGAACCTGAAGAAACCCTGACCTAGTTCTTTGGTTGAGAGGGTGATACCACTGAGTATCCCTCTGCCCAGTTTGACCTCGCAAACCCGCCCAGTGCAAAATAACCACCCCAAGGGGCCGGTTGTCATTCTTTGAATATTTAAAGCTAACAACTGAGTTCATCTACTTGCTATAAATTGTTCTTCATCCAAATGAACATGAATAGAAATTTAATAGGGGGGCTACCTAGGTGTAGGTATGAAACCCTACAATTGTACATCTGCTGGGCTTTAATATGGTGAGTATGGCCTGGGTCTACGGCTATAATATGAAAAGTGTATAAAGGTTGGTTCTTTTTTTTGCACATTAACCTTCTACTCCAAAGGTCTTCTACATACATAAATATCAATGATCTCTACAACCTTCAGAGCAAGCAAGGAAAACTCAAGAACAAAGACAAGCATTACTTCACAGCATTTAGCATGTCCAACTTCATAAAAGAGAGTAATCCCTATAATCAAAAGAAACTAATGCCTGAAACGATGACCAAAAATACACATCTTCCATACTGCACCTTATAATCCTAATTAAAAAAAAAAAATCTATTATACTCCATCCAAATAACCCAGAAGATTGTCATACAACCCCACAAAGTTTTAGCTATCTACTATTCTATCCCTTAACCCAAGTACCCAACTAGCTTCCATCTCTCCAAAAAAACTTCCGCAAAAGACATTAATAAATTAATAAATAATTAAATTAGAATTCCAATTATTGCACTACTAGAAAACACATTATAAAGGAAGGACCCCTCAACTACCAAATTCTTCAATACACACCTTTTCACTCCATACATTTAAAAAATTTGAAAATATGCAACTTTTCACTTTAAACTAATGAAGTAATGAGTTAAATTAAAAATTATTCAGCCCTAAATTACTTTGTGACCGTATTCTTTACGATCATACGAAACTTGCCAAAGAACCAAAAAATGCTAATTCTGTACATCACACTGAGAAAAAATACAAACCTAATTGCCTTGTTACATGTCATGAAATTTTCACTACTTTACATGAACAAATAAGTTCCCATATAAAGGAGTGACGTATACTTTTCTGCAATTTCTGAAAGGTGGAACTGAAATTCATTACATCCGACTCATTTGGCATTTTAACAGATAGGTTTTATGAGAGCTACTATTAAATGGTAACAAGTACTTTGAACCAGTTTAACACTGACTTTTAACTTTCGCTAAAATGTCAATAATAGACCATTCTCTCCCTAAAGACAACGTCATATGCACCATGGTAGAAAAAAATCAAACACATTTAAGATGATCACTACAGGAGCCCAGAAATTATGGGAAAGATATATTTGCATAAATGCTAATAATGCAGCTCAATTAAATTTGACACCACCACTATAGAGAAATGGACTTGTACTAACTTTTACAGGATGTTTAGTTTTCTTTAAATTTTCAGTTATTTGGAAAACCAGTTACTTGAATCTGTTTAACACTTCCTTTTAACTTTGGCTCAAATGTCAATAATAGACCATTCTCTCCCTAAAGACAATGTCGCATGCACTATGGTAGTGAAAAATTAAACGCATTTAAGATGATCACTACAGGAGCCCAGAAATTATAGGAATAATATATATGCATAAATGCTAATGATACAGCTCAATTCAATTTGACAACACCAAAATAGAGAAATGGATTTGTATTAACTTTTATAGGATGTTATAATTTTGTTTAAATTTTCAGTTATTCAGAAACCAGTTAAGAGTAAATTAACGTAGCAGAGAGGGCTCTACCTGCGTCTGCAACCACTGGGCAACCTGTAAAGATCGCATACCATGGTGACACTGCATTTTGAAACATGAAATGTCAGTAACAAGCAGAAATAGGACAAATATGTGTATCAATAATCAATGCGACAACAGAAATAATCAATGCTGTGTATCAATAATCAATGCGACAACAGAAATAGGACAAATATGTTTTATAAAATATTTAACCGAAAGGCTAATTGATAGCTCTAGTTCAACAACTAGTACAACTCAAGAGGATGCAATATCAACATAGTGGTACAAACAAAGACGATCACTTATAAAACCCAAGATGGCAGTTCTTTACCCAACTCAATTCCTTTTTTCTTTGTTACTAAAAACTGAAACTTACTACTAGCCACTTACCAAAATTGGGAAACTGGACCCAGATGAGTTAAAGTATCAGCATAATTCAATTCTTTCTTATTCAATTTTGACAAACAATAATGTGGTTCCATTAACTTCAACACATAAAAATATTATTATGAGCAAAACTAGGCTTCTAATAATATAAGAAAAGAAACCCTTAAAACACAAAAGTTTGCACCTACCATAACATAAGTATCCTTTTGAGGATCGAACTTCGTGGTTATGTCAGGTCCCCAGCTTCCAAATTGTCGAAGGGGAAGGACCTGGAAACCCGATAAAGAAGCTTGGGCCCTGTCAAACAAAGGGGGCTTGAAGAAATACTGAAATAGTAGCCAATACAAGGTAGAGACACATGCTGACTAGTACCAAAAAGCTAGAGAGTTGTATCGAGAAAAAATTACAAGGAGTTGGTCCATGTGTTACTCAACTTTTTCTTCATTTAAATCTAATGAAAAAAAAAATTGGTCGGGTTTTAATCAATATATACAAATATAAATATATATACGAGATAATATTCTCGTGCCAGAGCTTGAATGTTATATTCTAAGACTCCTGATTCAGACATCACTACAGCAATGTTTTCTAAAATAACACCTCGAACAGCAAGAGAATTAAAACACCAACTGGAGTGTAGCACTCACTCCTTATTGTTAAGGGAAAACAAAGTGCCAAATCTCTAGGAATCGAATTGTGTGGAGAACATGATGCACCAGCTCATCAGTCACTACGCAATAATATGCATACATGGAATTTCCTCAGATTGAGTAAAGTATCATACATGCCACAAATTAACTGCAATTTTTTTTCAGTTTACCCCAAACCAAGATTTTCTCATTGCTACACAGTTTCGGTCGGATATCGTTTAAGCATTCTTAATCTCATTGCAGCTCAAATTTCTTATATGATACCTCACAAACTAAATGTCCGTAGCTTTCTCGTCAATTACTAACTTTCAAATTGAAATCATCACTATAATATGATCATAATTATTTTAACACACCCAACAAAACCATGCCAATACTTGAAAAAACTGTGATTTAAGAGATTTAAAATCAGAAAAATCCTTTAAAAAAAAAAATCAGCAAGGGCAGGAATAAAAGATGAGTACACTTCTTCAGGTTCTCGAACATCAATCAACTGTGCCTCATCTAAGAAACTGGGATCTTGCATTTTCACATGAAGCTCCTTGCATTGAATGTTTTGAAGTACTGATTCCTCCCTAACAGCATATAATGCAAGTATAAAACCAGATTAATATAGTAAAGTGTGAGTCAGCACCTGGCCTGAATTGTCAAGTAAGATATTCAGTATGAGACAAATTCTATTGCATACCTCTCTGACAGTACTTGCAATAAATGCCATCCAAATTTTGTTTTACACCTAACAACTTTGTTTAAAGATGCACTAAATGCAGCCTCCTCAAATTCAGGTACCTGGGACATGTTTCCATCAGATATCTATCAAAGTATATTGGTGCCAGAAACAAAAAATCTAGCAATCTAGCAAAAACTAATACTTAAGTTTTTGCCATATCAACCTTTTCACTGCCATTCATTTCATCTTCACATGATACAAAAATGATTCAAACATCTACTTTATGCTAAACAACAATAATCCATAAAGCAACTAGAATATTCCAGTGTGGTAATAGTTGACAAATATTGTTGAGAATATATATATCCCACATGGAAAAAATGGGACCTTGCCTATGGGTTTATAAGGGTTTGGGCCACTTCATCCATTGCCAATCTTGCCTATGGGTTTATAAGGGTTTGGGCCACTCCATCCATTGCCAATTGGTTTTGGATGTGAACCCCAGATTACTTTATCATGGTATCAGAGCAGGTAACCCACGTGTGCATGCCTAACGGCCACACGGGCTCCACGTCACCCAAAAATTGTCCACGTGTATGGCTTGAAAATTCGCCACACGCTTGAAAATTCGCCACACGTGCGGGGGCGTGTTGAGAATATATATATCCCACATGGAAAAAATGGGACCTTGCCTATGGGTTTATAAGGGTTTGGGCCACTCCATCCATTGCCAATTGGTTTTGGATGTGAACCCCAGATTACTTTATCAAATATATCATGGTTTCTTTGTAATACTCATCTCATTGGGCTCCAGTCTATAAAATGAGCACTACCTTACAAAAAACTAGATAACCTATGAAGACATATCACAGCTGAGCTAGACAGAAATATGGAAGAACTGGATATTTCCAAGCTGGGGAAAAAAAATTGCTGAATCCGATGGCAATTACTATATATAACAAAGACTCGAGAACCACAATTACACAAGAAAGTAAAGATAAGTGTCCCAAATGCTTTAGAAAGATTCATGCACATAAACTCATGAACATACCATTTGCCCCTTTCTGACCCACCCCAGCATTCCCCCTTCTTCTTTGGATGGACATATCGAGTACTCTGCAGCAAGATCACTAAGGTCTTCACCTGAATGTAACAAATAGCACAAGACCAGCACCGCAGTAAATATCAAAATTTAAAAGAGAATGTGAATTATAAATTAGACATTTCACCATTATGATTGATTTTTTTTTTTTTACAGTAAACAAGAACTTTATATATGAAGAGAATAATTATACAAAAGAAATTGCATAAATTGTTCACCACCCATCATGATTTATGGAACCACAAAATTCAATAAAAGAATGTTTCAAAATTTCAAAGAAAAATAAAATAAAATAAAATCCTATTAATTCTGAAATAACAGCATGAGATCTGACCTCGTGAAACTCTCTGCTGAAGATCTAACAGAAGCTTAAGATTGTCTTCTTTAACAAGTAAGTGCTGGACCAATATCTCCCTTCCATCACCAGAGCTACTTTCAGCACTAAATGAAGCTGAAAGGAACATATTTAGAAGTCTTCAACAAAAGGAAATGTAATTGTAATTTACTACTGTGAGTGTGAACGTGTTAGAATGAGAGAGAGAGAGAGAGAGAGAGAGAGAGAGAGAGAGAGAGAGAGAGAGTGTGTGTAGATGATGCCCACAACTTATTAGGGAGTATTCGTGAGAGTGAGGAGGAGAGAGAGAGTCCCAAACTCCCAATAATGGCGCCTACGCTACAATGCGGTCTCATCCGCAGCAAAAATACACCAAATTGGTGATTGTTTGGCATGGTAATTGTAATAAAATAAATGGGAAAATATAATGTTTCTGATAACCAATCAATAGGATAAACAATTTCCAATTTAGTTGATTATTGCAGATGTGATACCTGAAGGAGGACCTAAAACATGGATGACACGGATAAGAGACAGTGTTGCTAGATACTCCGTGATACTCCCCAACAATAAGGTTGTCAACTTATAGACTCATTGGATTGAGGATACAGGACAACTGAATATATCAAATAAGCCAAGCCCAGGGTGTAGGCTTAGCATGCACAAGGCTGAGTTCCAGTTTAATAATTTGAGCCTAGAAAACCTCAAGCTGTACTTATCATGTAATGAAGGTGCTAGCTGATGCAATTTTTCGTTTACGACATTTATAAGTTTTTCCTAAATCCAGACCACCACCACCCCCCCCCCCCCCCCCCCCCCCCCCCCCCCAAAAAAAAACCAAATCAGAACCAATAGCATAGTTGGTACCATATAGCACAGTCTAGCTACACTCATGGCCACCAAAAGCATCACACTAACTTTTCTAGCAATTGTTGTTAGCTACTAGACTTCTTGTGATAATACATGGAATGACAGGATGGAAGACTAGGATTAATCTACACCACAATACTTTGGGTTGACTGTCAATGAAAATGTGAAAGACACATTTCTTGAAGTGGCAAGTTCTCACTTCTCGATAACTCTGAAGGGATCAATCCATTCCTCATTGGACCATCTAATTAACTAGTTTATTTCAAAATTCAGTTTCATGAGGAGACCCAATCAGTCAGTTGACCAATTCAAATTGCCAAAAAAAAAAAAAAAGTCAGCTGACCAATTTCCATTACTGCAGTAGGATCAATTGGCCTAAAAGGGAATGTGGGAGAAACCACAATAATTGTTCCCTAAATTATCAAAAAATATGTGCGATTGAATAGAAAAGAATTGGCTATCAGGATAACTTCTTATAACTGTACTTTATTTTCTCTTTAGTTCCTCAAAAACAACACAATGTTTCTCTAGTTCTCTGAAATGGAAAGTTGTGGTCTCAATGGGGTTATAAACAATCTCATATCCTCATGGGACATTACTTACAAAGTTAATTTTGTTCTCTAAATCAAGTTAAACATCAAACTGGGCATTTTAGCATAGTCTTAGCCATGACATAAGACACACAGAAATTTCATTCCTGCTCCTAGTTTCTTCGGCTTAATTCAAGAAGCAAACATCGAAGATTAAAAACCAACAAACAAATACAAAATATGAAGGGGGGGTGTTAGGTTACCTGAACCCTTGGGACCTGGACTTCCCATGACACGCAGAAGAACCCGGTTGGCGCTCAAAAAGGACGAACTGGGCGAAGTGGGTTTGAAGGTCTGGGAGAGACGATAAAGTGCAGAACAAGTAGAGATTTTGTGAAGGTTTAAAGGAGTCGAGAGGTTGAGAGTGGAAGTGAGAGAGAGTCTGAGAGCACTGAAAGCTGGAGGCGCTATTAGTGTCAGATGAGATATCCTTAACATGTTGTCTTGCCTTCCAAATTGATCGACCCAAAGAGCGTCTCCGCTATGTTACAGGGGAATTCTCTAGCTGTAGTCTCTACTAAGGCTATGTTTGATATGGCTGTGTTTTTCAGAAAAGCTGGCTTCTGCTTATTTATGAGAATAAGTGCCTGAAAAGCAAAGCAACTGAGTGTTTGGTAAACTGGCTTTTTATAAGTGCTGTCAGTGGCAAAAGCAGTGACAAAGTGTTTGGTAAATCAAAACTGGCTTGTGCTTTTTGTTTGTGGAATGACCACTTTGGACATGAAAGATTCCATTTTGTACATGAAAGATTATTTTGCCTTAATTGTTTGGTAATACAATTATACAATATTGTTCAAATGCTCTTGTTATCATTTTTTATCTTTGTTATGTCCTTATAAATTTTTATTAACTTTCAATTTTTTTTTTTTTAAGGAAAGACGACAGACTATATTAAGTGATAACAAAAGGTTACATGGAGCAATGCAAAAGCATCGAAATAAAACAATAAAGAAAAACGAGATGCACAGACGCATCTATAATAAAGAATAATCAGACGCACAGACGCATCTAAAATGAAAGGTAACCAGGATGTGACTTGATGTCGAATGACATCGCTGCACTGCACATGTCACAAAAGCAGTGTAATGTAATAGTAACTGTAACAGTAACCGATGATATGATCACCTAAGAGAGATGATTCGCCCACCAGGAGTTCGAAAGTAACCGAGGGTGTCAGAAACTCGAAAATTAGCAAACAAACTCTTAAGAACCAGAACCAATACCATATCAATATGAGCAGGTGTCTCGGATCCAAGATCCGGATTTGTAAGCCACCAGGATCCCAAATACGGATCCAAATCCAGCCTGAGACTAAAGTCAAGTCTGCCAAAGCAACCTTGACAAAAGCCCAAGCCCATTTGAATCTGATTAGGGCACCCAAGCTCATGGACACCCTAGCATCAGCTCCTCTCCGGGCACCCGAGAGCCTCTGCACCCAAACACCACTGATCCAAGGAGCCGCACCGATATCCCCGTCTGAATTCCACCGGAGAAGGCCGATCCTACCCTCGTCACCACGATGCCAAACACTTTCACCGGCACCGCCCTCCTTGGCCTGGATCCTGTTACGAAACAGGATTGTGAAAATACTCCGCCATAACCAATTTCCTCTCAGATCGGAGGGGCTCTGACTAGCCGAGTCTGAAGCAGCTCCACGCCACCACGATGGGCTAACTCGAGTTCCTCACCCAACCTCCTCGCCGCCATCCCAAAACTCAATTTCAATCGAGCCCAACTTGGCCAGAATCTCAGCTCCGTCCCAACATCCTGGCCCATTTGAAAGCGCCCTTGCAGCCATCCGTGGGGGACAGACTTTAACAGAACCCGATCCATTCCTGGCTCAGACGAATCTGTGAACCGCCCGGGATCCCAAATCTTCCAATCACTAGCAAACACTAGTTCAGTTGGCAACCAAACGAAGTTCAACCTCAAACCTCGATGCGAACCAAATTGAGAAGGAGAAAGAGCCCCTGATCTCGACGTCAATGAGAGAAACAAAGAGACAGAAGGGACGGACTGAACCGTACTCGATAGCTGCGACCCGATGGGAAGGGCCAAATTTTTTCTCCATCGAAGATGAAGGCAGGTGCAGAGACTCTTGGCCATGGCCGGCGCTCTCAAAAACCCTAGCAGAGAGTTAACTTTCAATTTTTATAAATCATGGTGACCATATGATTAATATTGGACAATTTTTAAAATAACATGTACACATATATTAGTAACAGCTTAGGTTTTTCAATGTGAGCGTCTATTCTCATTTCTCCAACATCATGAACCTAAAATTGATGATTGTGTAAAGATACCAAAGAGCAAGTTTTTGTTTTCGAAAATAGACGATACTTTTATTAATGAGAATAACCAAACAAGAGTACATCTCTGACTGATATAAAAGCTAAATACTGGAAACAAGAACTTCAAAAACATAGAGAAGGTAATAGAACACCCCATGATGATCATCATGTACTACATGTCAACTTCTAGTGACCCAGAAATCACAGTCTAATCAAGAGTAGTTGACCTTCCTGCAATTCTTTTTTATCTCTCCCCTTGAACCTGTAATTGGTGAAAGATTCTCCATCTTAATCATGGACTTGGCAAATTGCTCAAGGAAAAGCTCGTTGCTCACTGCATATTGCTGAACCAATTATAGTCTTGCCAATTTTTTTGAAATATGCCGACCAATGGCAATAAACTAGTCCTGCTTTGCACTCTTTTCCCATCTATGTTTTGTTACTAACATGATATCTATTGATAGATTAGCAGTACAAGAACAATCAGCTATTCTCAGAAGTATATATGATGCAGTGATGAATATGACCTCAAATGATCTAGGTTTGATACTAGCAGCTCATGCATATAACATGTACAGGTTGCAGTATCGAACATGACTGAAAAATTATACCTATAGCTAATCACATTAAAACCAATTTGATTTGTCCAATCAACCAAAGCAACACAAGCCAGCAAACAGAAACCAAAATAGGTCACATTTTACAATTTGGGCTTTTCTGCAAATAAATTACGGCAAAAAAGAAAACAACCTGAATAACCAAAATATCAGCTAACCACCAAACTACAATTTAATTTTGTCAGGATTAAAGTCACCATTACTAGAACAATGGTAACTTTTGACATATTTTGTAGTCAAAAATTATATCAAAGTTGTTACTTTTTCAATTTCTGCTATGATCTTGGCTAAATGTGGAATGAAGTAGTTTTTACATGTGAGTGCATATAATTGATTCTTCGAATATTGTCCAGAGACATAACTAACACCAAAAGCCCTTACTTAAAATGACAAAGAGTTAAAGTTCTTCTCAATTCCATGTTATTCTATTACTTTTACTTTTAATAGTCAACATACATTTGATGTCCATGTTCAACAATCAGTGAGAGATTAAAGTTATTCAGGTAAAAATAGCAGCCACACTAGCAATTCAGGTAACTTTAGCAATTCAGTTACCTGATTTTGTACAGACTAAATAGCAGTAGTACGTTACTGCTATCTTCTTTACTTTTCACAGAAAAATCAGGCAAAGAAAACAACAAGTGAGGTAGCGTTAGAGGGAGATCGAGAGACTGATGCAAGTGACGAAATTGTGATGAGATGCAAGTGAGGCAGCGTTAGAGGGAGAGAGATTGATGCGAGGCAGGTGAGGTGGCGTCAGAAGGAGAAAGATCGGCGTTCTGTGATCAAAGGGAGATCGAGAGACTGATGCGGCGTGTCTAGATATCAATCAAGGGTTTCATGGCAATCGAGTGTAATTACTTCAACCAACGGAGGGTAGAAACCGGTATTAGCAAAACTTCATTAATCTACAATAACAAGCGCCACAGTACTCTACCAGCTTCTGGCTTCTAAAAGGTGGGGGGAGCCAGCTTCTCCTTTTCGATAGAAGCCGCAGCAGTTTTTGGAAAAAGCTGAGGATAAGCTGAGTTACCAAACGTTTATAGCTCTTCTGCTTATAAGCAGGGGAGCACCCGATTACCCGAGATAGGCTTTGGCAAGAGCTCAACTAACATTTGGGCCCCCAGCCGGTTACAATTGAGAGTAGACAGACCCCGCAACGTCCCAAATCCCACACTACCAGACTGAAGTGGTCAGGTGGTAGGACCCACAAGCCACAAGCATCAGCAATCAAGCCTACGAGATGACTTAGACACCTGTGAAGTTGGCACGTTTCACCAGCATTCACATGGGCTCCTCAAGACCCCGGCACTCAACAACCTACCAAAAAGGGATAAATTGACAACTCTAGGGCTCGAACCTTGGGTGGGGGTGCCAACCAAGGCAAGATCCTAAAAACAAGAAAACTTTAGGGGCCTCTTCACAAACTAGGGTCCAAGAAACTCTTGCTAAAAAAGTATGGTTTTTTATTAGGTTAACTACTGTTTATTCCTCGAACTTTTACTTAAAAAATAGTTTAGTCTCTATCATTCTAATTTCACACGTTTACTCCTTGTACTCTCAATTTTGGACCAATAGGTCGATTCCGTTACTCTCCGTCCAAAAATCCTGTTAAATCATTGATGTGGCAGTCTTTTTGTGGTAAAATGTCTATTCTACCCTCACTTTTTTAATTAATTAATTAATTTTTTTTTTAAAGATTTTTTTTCTCTATTTTGTTTTTTTTTCCCTGTTTGTCTCTCCGTCTATTCGATTCCGATTGTACCTTCCTCAATTGAATGGCATTGCCAGAAGAATCACTTCCCTTAATTGACTCTGATTTCACCTTCATCAACTAACCCAAATTCTTCTCAATTCCTTCATACTTACCCAAATCACTACAACTTTTCTGCAATTCAATCCTTGGTTTCCTACTTCCAACTGGGCTTCTCTCAGCTTTATCAGAAGCAACACCATTTTGCTTCTCTCAGCTTCATTACATGAACCCAAAACCAAAACCTCAACCATCTTCTCCAAAACCTCTCTTCCACCACCACCATGCCCCCAAAATCAAAACCCAAAATGTGAAAAACCCCAAAACCAATAATCCAAACATAAACACCATTACTCCAAATCAGAGAGTTTCATAAACAGAGAATCAAAAACCCATATCAATCTTCTTCATCATATCTCCAATCGCCTCGTTGACCCCATCATTCTACAATGAAACCACAAAAAATAAAGACAAAAATGGAGTGGAGTGACATGAATGTAAGAGAGAGAACCAAAGAGAGTGTGGCAGACCTGACGTAATTCAATTCTTCTTCCTCTTTCGATGTACGGATGACCCAAGGCCACCACGAGGTTGACGATTGATAGGAGCATTTTAATGCGACGTTTTAACTGTTATTTCCTTATATTTTCTGCGTTATTTCCTTAATAAAACTCTGTTTAGGAAAGTTTCCATTCTTCGAATGGGAAAGTTCCTAATTGTAGAAAGTTTCCGTTTTGTAGTTTCTATTTTCCATTTTTAGAAAGTTTCCATTTTAGTTTAAGAAAGTTTCCATTTCTTATTTTAGAAAGCTTCTATTTTCAGGTTTTTGGAATAAATAAGCTGAATTGAGTTCATAAATGGAACGAGAAGCTTCATGAAGATAACATGGCGAGGAGAGAATCAAGGAAGAGTTTTTTTAAAAAAAGGAAAATATATTTTCCTTGGGGATTAAATTTGCCGTGTAATACTTAAGGAAAAACAAGGTGACAACGTGGGAATTAAGGTGATTGATTGCGAATTTCACGTGGAATAAATCAAAGGAGATTTTCTTGAGAGATTTTTATGGAAAGAAATATTGTTGGAGGAGTAAATTGGTGTGATTGCCAACATGAAAATCAGAAATAATCAAGGAGATGACGCAAAGAGAGATTCAAGGGAGATATTTATGGAAGGAAAATATGTGTGCACCAAGGAAAAGCTCAAAAGGCATCCAGATTCATCCCTAAATTCCCTAAAGGAATGTTGGCCGAAATTCATGAAGAAAATCAGAATAATTTCAAGGAAATTCGGCAATTAAATATTAGGGAGGTATTTTAGAGAATTATGATTGGTTGGAACACATCACAAGGCTTACTTGGCATTCTATGATTGGTTGGACCACATCACAAAGCTTACTTGGCGAATTCCTATTGGTGGAAGTGATGTGGAAATTTCTGATTGCTTGGAGAACCCTAGCCGTGCCCCTATATATTCTCCCCTTTTCTCAACGTCAAGGGTTCCTCTCCCCCATACACATAGAGAAACCTAAACCCTAAAAATCAGAAAATCTTTTTAGCATAGCCGTGAGTTTCTCCATCCTCTAGTCATCTCCACGAGTTCAAGCAAGGCCAAGGGAGAAGAAGCATAGCCGTGAGCATCCATCATCCATCTCCAACCTTGAAGCTTGCTTTTGAGATTCAAGAGACCACCACATCAATCGTTCATCACCATCTCCATCTCACGGTGTAATCCGATTCTCCTTTGTAACCTTTGCTTTGAATTTCGTTGGTTATGAACTAGTTGACATATGTGTTTGAACAAATATTAATTTCTGAAATTTTTATGATTAATTGAGAATTTTCAGATTCATATTATTGTTCTTCGAGAGTTGCTTATGTGGGTTTGTTTAATTAAATTTGCGTTATAGATAACTTTTGTATTTTAATCTTATGTGGTTGCAAACACTTAGGGTTTCGATATAATTGGTGCTAGGTTTAAGAACATGAAATCGACTTTTCGTTTTGTGTAAACTTGAATCAAAGTAGTCAAGGTTTTGTACAAAGATCGAATTTAATTAACGAGGATTGCAATTAGGTGGACTTTTCCATACTAAGTTGTACACTTGAGTTGATAGCCTTTCTCTATGTGTAATGCGTTAAACATGACATGATTGACTAGCTTTCTAGGGTTTGATTGCATGTTTGATAGGATTAATCTAGGTGCTTTCGCTTAGGTTAATTAGCATTGAAAAGTAAAAAATGGGAATTCATTTGCTTTCGAATGTTTCACATGATCAACTCCTTTCTCATGACTTAGATGAACAATATTAGGGTTTGAATCGATTTTAATCAAAAGTTTCGGTTTTGATCTTTGTTCTCTCATTCCATTCGTATGTTTATGTTTTAGCATTTTAATTGTTTTGTTAACTTAGTTTTATTTTCAAAAAAAAACCAAAAACAAAATCCCCCCCCTTTTCGTGTACAATGTTTATAGTTGTGAATATCTTTGTGAATATTATACTTTGTTTTAATTTTAATTGTTTAATTGTTTGACAATGACAGGTGTACCCTCAATCCCCGGAATAGAACGATCCCTATTTATTACGTACTACTAATGACATTTCAGGGTTAAATTATGTGCTTGCTTTAGGTGCATCAACGATGAAGAGAGGATTCGAACAGCACCGGTGAGCCGCCATATTGTCACCAGAAGGAGAAGTTGCAATCGGGTCGCCGTCATGGGTTTCCGGGTCAAGGAACCAAGTAGCGCGTTCTGGAATTTTTGGAATGATCGGATCGTTTGATTCGATCTCCACCATTTTATACCCACTCTAACTGCAGCGATGTGACGGAAGAAGGTGAAGGTGACATACTCTCGTGTGGCGGTGAGAATTGAGTTGGAAGGGGAAAGAAAGTGATCCGATTGAGTCAGTGAAGGGAAGAGAGTTGAGGACCTTACATAGTAGAAAGAATGGCCTAAGGTTTCGTCTAGGGGCTCAGAGGCAGAGAAGACGACGTGTTGTGGTCGAGCGTCCAGTGAACCAATCTAAAGCAAGAGGAGAGGGTGGTGCTTAACTGCCTTTCACCGAGAAAATAAAGAAAAGATATATACAGAAGGAGAGTAATGAAATGGATCTATTGGTCCAAAATTAAGACTACAAGGAGTAAACGTGTGAAATTAGAAGGATAAGGACTGAAGTGTTTTTTTGGGTAAAAGGTCAGGAAGTAAACAATATTTAACCTTTTTTATTTATTAGGGTGCAACCTGCTAGAAGTACCTTTAAATTTCGGCTATCAAATTGTATTTTTGCAATTAGCATTGAAGATATAAAAAAACAAGAGGGAGAAAATCGGAAGCACTGCATACAACAGTTTTTGTTGCTTGTTGGACGTGGCCCTATTGCATCAACTACAATGCTATGCCTAGGCCTCATCAAAAAGCCCGCGGATCAAGTGGGCCGATGGAGGCCCGCCGGCCCTTTAAAAAGCCAGCAAAAGCCAGCCTCGGTGGGTAGTGGGCCGGCCCACCAAAAGCCCGCAAAAACCCGGCCCGGCCTGTAAAATTCCATAAAATATTATATATATATATATATATATATATATGTAGATGTGTGTGTGTGTGTGTTTATAAATATACACACACACACACACAAATATTGTGTGTGTGTGTGTGTGTATGTGTGTTTATATATATACACACACATACATATAGATATATATTTGTGTGTGTGTTTATAAATACACAAACACACACACACATATAGATATATATATATATATATATATATCTATATGTGTGTGTGTGTGTGTGTGTGTGTGTGTGTGTGTATGTGTGTGGCCTATGGGTGTGTGTTTATAAACATATATATGGAAGCTTGTAGAATCAGTGAGAAAAAATGGCTAGATGGGCCTTATGTTATTATCTTCTTCTTCTCCTTGAGCTTGCTATTCTTCTTTGCACTATGTGAAGCTTCCAAATGTATATATATATAGAAAAGATATATATGCATTACCGCATAATACCGCATAATATATATATACACACACACACACATATAGATATGTTTATATATATATATATATATATATATATTCTACATATCGGTTGACCAATTCGATCGGATTCGAAGATATGGTGAAATTGGCTAAATTTTTTACCACACTCATAATTTATTGTAATAAACTCATCCAACGGTCGGTTTTTCCATTTTCTTTGAATTGATAGGGGTTGCTCTTTGGAGTGTATGATATATAAATATAGGTTTATAAGAGTAACTAAGTTTGACCTAGTTGATCGAATTCGAAACGAGAACCAAATTGGCTGAATTTTCTACAACCACCATAAAACATTACAATCTCTCCATCGAGTGGTTGGTTTCTCCGAATTCATTTTCCACTTCATGGTTGCTTTAGAATGAATCTAAACAATTAAAATGCAATGTATAAGTCATACAATTTTAGGAGGAAAATTGGTATAGGCCAATGTGTTTGTAATTAAAATTAAATTTTTTTTTATGTCCACACACATCCATCAATGGAATATATACAAACGTGATGTGAAAAAATAAGCATGTTTCGCGGTTATCACGACATCGGTCAACCAAGAAAACATATAAGTGACTACAGTTGACCAATCCGATCGGGTTCAAAACTATGGTGAAATTAATTAAATTTTTAACCACACGCACAATTTATTGTAATAATCATATCCAACGATAGGTTTTCCCATTTTCTTTGAATTTAAAGTGGTTGCTCTTTGGAGTGTATGTATGATATATAAACATAGATTTATAAAAAAAATTATGTAAAATACTAAAATTATATATATATATATATATATATGTTTTTAGAATGATATATCCTACCGTTGGATTTGGAAAGGGAAAACCCGGCCCGACCCGAAAAAGCCCGCAAGGCCCGCCTTATAAGGATGGGCTTGGATCTTATGATTTATAATGAAGCCCAGCCCGTCACTATTTAAAAATGTAGTCAGGCCCAGCCCGGCCCGGGCCTGCTATGAATGGGTTGACAAGGCCTAGCTATACCTCTGTCAATGTGTGGAGGGTGCAGCCATGTTGGTTGTTTGTTCGTTGGCTCTATAGGTTCCTTTTAGGGAAGGAGTTGTTGCGTAAGGCAGATTTTTCCTGAGGTCTGGCTCTTCTATATGGTGGCGGACTGGCGACATCGACACTGGTGTTCTCTATTCTTTGAGCTTATAGAAATAAAGATGAGGTGATTTTATCTATCCAGGAGGATTTGAAAATTGCTCGGACTTCTCTTTTTCCTAAACTATGATGCTTCAAAATTCGCTTGGAAGGAACTTGGCTGACCAGCCCTGGTCAGGAAGGGCTGACCACAGCCACTAACAATCTGACAGCTGTCTTTTTTTTTTTTTTTTGCCCCTTCCTTTCGGTTCTCCTTCTTCAGTTCTTCCTCTTCCTCTTGTTCTTCCTCTTCCTCTTCCCCGTGCTGCTCTGCTCCAATTTTCAAATGCCGAAACTACCCTCCACCACCAACACCACCCCACCCACCCAACCCAACACCAGTCCCACCACCTCAACAACCACACCCACCACTCGCCGCCGCCGCCTCAAACCCCACAGACTCCGCTTCAACCGCCTCCGCCTCCTCCGCGGAGCCCAAGCTCCGAGACCACGTGGACCTCCACAGCCATGCCGCCGCCGCCGCCGCCGCCGTCGTCCACGTGGGATTTCTGGGACCCTTTTGTGCCGGCTTCGTCTCGGTCGGTGACCGAGGAGGAATGGGAGGCTACGACCACCGCGTCGGAGGCGGTGGTTACGACTGTCACCGTGGCGCCGCCTTCGGTTGTTAGTGGGTTTTCGAAGGACAGTGAGGAAGAGGAAGAAGAACAAGAGGAAGAGGAAGAACTGAAGAAGGAGAACCGAAAGGGAAAGGGGCAAAAAAAAAAAAAAAAAAGAAGACAGCTGTCAGATTGTTAGTGGCTGTGGTCAGCCCCTCCTGACCTTGGCTGGTCAGCCAAGTTCTTTCCAATTCGCTTACTCACCGAAGCTTGAGTATAAAGATTAATCCTTAGAGAAATTCTTGCATAGGGGCTGCCGCACCACGTGGCGGTGCGGCCCTCCAATCAGAAGAAAGAATTTTTTTTTCTTTTTCGAAACTGCCCCTGATTTTTAATATGAAATACCCAAAATACCCCCCTGCTTGGGTATTGATTGGGCCGCCGCATTGCCATGTGGTGTGGGTGCCGTACGGAAGTCTCTCTCTAATCCTTATATCTTGGCAGAACAATACTAATAGGATGAAAGAAAATGTCCCTAGTTAAAATATTGGCGGGGGACTAGGAGATTCATTACCTAAGGCAAAGAGGAAAAACTTTGATGTTTATACGTAAGGCCCCTCTCTCTCTCTCTCTAAATTTTTCTCTAAATTTCTCGTGTTTTCAAAGTGACAAAACTCCTCTCTAAAGACCATGTTTGGAAACTAGCCAACTCATTTTGTGCATAGTTATATTTTTCATAACCTCTGAAAAAAGAAAACCAAAGCTTGATTCCATCACATCAGGGATAGAGAAGCCATCTCAATCCCTTAGGTAGGACAATCCCCCTTTAGTTACCATCCATACTAGAGCCATCGATCTCGTACGCTTGAAGGTAAAATGAAGTGTTCATCGTTTTTGGTCTAACAACACGTTGGCGTGAGTCATTCCACTTTCCTTGTATACCTTGATCCTTGATCTTTGATCTTTTTCCTTTACCCAATTTATTAGGCTTGATCATTTGTTTCTTTGAAGATTTGCGCCCAATCAGACCTAAACCAAGAGTTTGAGACTCTTTCGATACTTTAATCCCTATTGATATTATTAGGGCCAATTTGATAATGACTTATCATAGTCATTTTACCACACACATATTATCCTAACGGAGTTGAACAAAACCAAGTGGATGGTTAGAAACAACGAGGTAGTTCTCATTATCTCAAGCCACGACCACATCAAGAGGGCCGGTCACCAAAGTTTAATCTCTGCCGACTGTTTGAGTACTTCCCTTTTTCAATTCTTTACATTTACACCTATAAGGATTTTAGAGGACGGTGCAATTGCAAAAATAGATTGCTAACAACTTGCAATGTCCTCAAGTGAAGATACCAGCACAACTTACAATTATAAAATTTATACTAACCACTGCTGTATTATAGTGAAGGAAATCAGAAACCAACAAATGAAATTTAAAAAAAAAAAAGTAAATAAATGAAAGATTAAACAATAAACAAAGGCAGCTGAAAAAAGAAGAAAAGAAAAGAAACAGGTAACATATATAAATAGTCTAAACTGGCTCTCTCTCTCTCTTGATACCCAGAAATTCCTCTAACCCGGTTAGCTAGGTAGGTAGAGGGCTTTCATCTCATACCACATGGGAGAAAAGCATGTGCTATAGCCATCCTACTAAAATAGTAAGTTTTCATATTCCACAGAAAATGCTACATTTTTTTTTTCTTTTGAAAGGGGAATTGCTACATTTTAGATGAGCCTAAGAGAAGCAGGTCAAAGTAGACTACAATGAAACTTGATGAACATTGCATAAAAAATAGAAGAAGAAAATCTTGTCCATTATTTACAGATACTATGAAACCAGCTAACCGGTAGACTTGAGGCACAACACACAATACAAGAATGCTAATGCATGATTCAGGCACCTCCCAAAGTTTAAACAAGGTCAAGAACATTGCATCCATTTAGCGATAAAGGCCCAATAAGACCCGATATCATTAGTTTCCCTCTGGCAAAGAAAAACTTGGATAGATAAAATACTAGAAAAGAAACCATCCATCGCAATGGGCAATAACTGTGTATTGTTAGTTACCAATTCTCTAACCTCATGATCCATCTCAAGTTTTCTGAAAACTCCAACCTCTCCATCTAACATTGCTTAGCCATCCAAATTGAATCAAAGGTTGTCCTGATGTCAGCTTCACAAGGTGAGTTCTATACGGTATAAGGAAATTCCTGAGACCTGACATGCCAAAGAAGAATTGTCATCACACTGAAAAGAAGACCACCAACACCAACCCATCAAACATGGTAAGTCTTAATCACAAAATGTTTGGCATTCACATAATCTATACACATGTTGATATTAAGCTACTGAATGCAAACCTGTGGTGCACATTGTCTTATAAAGGAGCGCGACACCAGCATCTCCTTTAGTACTCATATTAGGCTTCTCAAGGCACTCAAGAAATGCTAAATCAGCCTTGAGCAGCTCAGCCTGATCATGAGTGTCATATCCAATGTCATGGCAGTAGCAGCAGAAATCCAACCAATCAATCGGCCGCTTGTCCCAAACAAGAGATCCACCATCCTTGCCACTCGAAAAATTAGGCCCACAATAATGCCCATATCTGGGAAACAGCTGAGAGAGAAAACCTCTTACACCAGTGTGCCATGGAACCCTCGAAACATAGGGCCTGAAGCGCAAAAAGTTATTAGGAGCAACCTTGGCGTGAGGTTGCGCACGCCTTCGCAACTGGCGATTGATAGTGGATGGGGTCCGACTCTTATGTTTAGAATCAACTGCCACCCATGGGAAAAAGGAAACCAACAACTTGAGATCAAAACCAGCCTTGTGCTCAGGTTGTTCAACAAAGACACTACTAGTTGATTTGAGATGACTGTTTGATTGGTGGGCTCGCTCAGGTTGTTCAACAAGGACACTACTAGTTGGTTTGAGATGACTGTTTGATTGGTGGGCTCTAAACCAAAGGAGATTACCAAGAAACCCAAAGTTCATTTTGTTAACAACAATTTGGCCACCACCATCACAATATGTTCAACTTAACCTATCAATTAATTTGCAGAGCTCTCTATCTGCACAGAAAAAACCAACAATTCAATCAAAATACATGGGCCAGAGTGCATCAAGGCGCTTCAATTCTATCTAAAAAGGTGAAAAACAAACCAGCAACAATTTCCAAAATCATAAAAATTGGCAGAATTGAGAAGTAAAGGAGAGAACATACAACCATTTGGAGAAGGAGACGCACCTCCGATCAACCAAAGAGACGGAAAACGTCAAACCTCAGCCGGAGAGATGGATCGCGAGTACAGACCAATACCCAGAAACAAAATTCCAATACTGGGTTGGACCTATGTACAAAGGATATCCTATCACTACAAATCCCATTCCAACCCTTTTTTTTTTTTTTTTTCCTTTCTGAAATAATTTTTTTAGAAGTTTTGAGAAACAGATATTTTTTGGTCAGAAATTGATATATAATCCTATTTTCTAATATAATTGACAAATGACCATACATAGCGACAAAATATCATAAATACCCTTAATGTTAAAATCTTACCTCACTTTCCCACTCTTTTTTCTCCAACAGTCTAGTTCAATACACATACGACACTAGGGCGGGCAATGATATAAGGCCTCAATGAGGCTCAAGATTATTAGGACCAGATTTTTCTTACTGTGCAGCCATCTTTATTCACCAAATTATTCAAACCAAATCATGAAACAGGTGCTACCTTATGAGAATTTTATCAGCAACTTCTCAAATTCGCGGAAAATGAAAACCTCGAATAAAATGAAAATCATTTAGATATAAAAACATAATTCAAGTACATTCGGATCTAACCATCTTGTGATCACATTTTTCCCCAAATCCAGATTCTGGAGTCTCTTGTTATGAGCCAACTGAGCAGGGAGACCCTTGACCCAACACCGTCCTAACAATGTTTCTTTGTTGCCTTTGCAGGACAAAGTTCCTGCCTATATCATCCCTTATGTTCTAATTACTATGCCACCTTTCAAAAAAAAAAAAAAAATTACTATGCCAAAAAATTAATCAGACGACGCATCAAACGATAGAATCCTAATTTTCTGTTGTCTCAGTTTTTTAAATGACAGAAAAATCTAAGTATGTTATCTGAATACCCACTGAAACACACTTTTTTCATTTGCAATAAAAGGGTGACATTTAGATAACATATTAACGTTATTAGCTCAAAATAGAAATATACCTGTAATTTTCATTCATCTGAAGCCTAAAAGGTAGTCTTATGACATCGCTAAAAGTAAGCGAGCAATTTAACCCTGAAAATATCATCGTTAGTATATGGTAAATAGGGATCATTCTAACCGGGGATTGAGGGTACACCTGTCATTGTAAAACAAATAAAGAATTAATAAAAGTATAAAGTATAAATTTACAAAAAGAATATATACAAATAACGAAACAAAAGGGGGATTTAAGAATTAGGGTTTCGAAAATTAAAATAAATAAAAGAAAATATAAAAACACATATACAAGAATGAAACGTAAGAAACAAAGATCAAAACCAATTCCATGTAATCAAACTCAATTCAAACCCTATAATCGATCATCTAAGTCATGAGAAAGAAGTTGATCATGTGAAACATTCAAAGCAAATGATCTCCCATATTTTACTTTTCTTTACTAATTAATCTAAGTGAAAGCACCTAGATCAATCCTATTAAACATGCAATCAAAGTCTAGAAAGCTAGCTAATCAAGACATGTTCAATGCAAGAAGCATAGAGAAATGTTATCAACTTAAGTGCACAACCTAGTATGAATAAGTTCATCTATTTGCAATCCTCTTCAATTGAATTCAACCTTTGTCCAAAGCCTTTACTACTTTTGAAATAGGTTCACAAAACTATTAGGTGAATTTTATACCTAAATCTAGCACCAATTACATGCAAATCCTATAAGTGTCGACCCATATAAGATAAACATATAAAAGATATCAATCAAGCAAATTCAATTGAACAAACTCACATAAGTAATTTAGAATCACAATTATGGAATTCTAAATCTTTATTCAAACATAAAATTGGGCTTAAACTTTGCCCTAAACGTTATTGTTAACTAGAAACAAGTTCATACGAATTCAAACAAGGAAAACCAAAAGGTTACAAGGAAAAAGATCGAATTACACCGTGAGTGGAGATGGAGATGGAGAGCTTGAACGTTGGATCTTGAATCTTGGAAGCAAGTCTTCAAGGTGGATGATGGAGGCTATGTCTTCACGTGACAGGACCCGCCCCGGATTTCACCCTGAAATCCGAAGTGACCCTGCGGGGCCCACCTTAGAAGAAATTCTACCAAAAATTTGGCGGAACTTCCCCTAAAATGGGCTACCCAAACCTGTAGAAAACATTTACACTTCTCCATCAATTCATCCTTATGCTCCTGGAGCCACCCTGCTCCCCAAATCGACATCAGTCTCCAATTCACAAAACACACATCTCAACTCGGATAGAATAAATCCCATAGGTAATCAGAGCAATTCTAACAGAAAGGTATAAGAGGAAACCTAATTCAAAGACAAATGCGGAAGCCATGCTGTTGACTATGCCTCAACTCCGTGTACGCCCGACCTCAACCAATTCGCCTGCAAACTGGGCATTTGAAATCGAAGGGCCCAGGGGAAAGTAAATGAAAACGTTAGCGTGAGTGGACAAAAATAAACAATTTCAAACAAAAAGGATTTTATACTTTCCCACATTTATTTCTTTAAAAATTCCCGATGCATGCAAGGATTAACGAAAATAAAACAATAGGAGTTCCACTCATGAAAACCGACTAGCCCCGCTAGTCACATACGATTTAAAAGAAAGAGTTGGAACTCTGATCTCAAGGAAAATAAGACCAGCCCCGCTAGTTAAACGAAAATCGAGCTAGCCCCGCTATCTTAAGTAGTAAAGTGAGTAGGGGAAGGCGATAGCCATACGAGTGAGCCTCCCAGGCTTGGGTGATAGCCTCCCAGGCTAAAATACTCCCATAACTCCCGTAATATACCCTTACGCCACTAAGTGTAGCGATAGGATACCGGGCTACAGAATTACTGTCACATAGACAGTAACCTGCGCCACAAAGGCGGAAGGGCTACGGTGATCTCATCACTGCGCCACAAAGGCGGAAATCAATGCTAGCAATGATAAGTCACCCAAAGTATGGCAAAAGAAACCCGAAAACCAAGTAAATCCATAAGTACATAAAGCTTCCCCATCTCTCGTAAAGGAATTTCCAACGACGTGTCCCACACGCCAAGATAATCTCAAGTTCAAAATAAATAGGAGAAATAATATTACTCGTAAACCAGAACAAAATCAATTTCCAAAATCTCAACAAGGCATTCCCAATGCCAAAACCGAAGTCGATAACTAAATAAGCATTAACTTCATCGAAATCCCATTTCAAAAATCTTTCTAAAAAATCTCATTAATAAAATAAATGGGAGGGAAATAAGCATTCCAATGACGTGACCCCGCATGCCATAAAATCTTCAAATAATCATAAATCCAAATCCATTTTCGAAAATAACCATATGCTCGAAAAAGTAAATTGATAAATAAATAGAGCATAATCAAGAAATAAATGCATGCATCATTTACTTAAAAACAAAAGTCCACTCACAGTACTATTCCGACGGTCACGCATTCGAGTTCCGTCATCGAGCAATAGCTCGGTACGTCGTCCTGTACACAATTATATTCCGTGAATAATTCTTCAACAATTTAATATGATTCCTAAACTGAATTCCTCATAAATTATATCTCCCATTCTCCTCGGATTCCGCCCAAATTATACCACTAATACTAATTCGTTAATTTAAAGGTTCCAAGGCAGAAGCGGGAGATATCCGACGGTCGGATTCTCGTAATTCGATAATCGAAACCCTAAACTTCAAAAAATCATAATTAATTCCAAGCTTCTCCAAAAATTACCAAACCTCACATACAAGCTCCAATAAATTTATAGGATTTAATGGGCTAAAAACCGGAATCAAAGCACTGCCCTACACGCCTCCACGCGCCACCCACAGTGGCGGCGCGTGAGCCTCACGCGCCGGTGGCCACCACCTCCAATGGTCACCAAATTTTGACAACAGCACCTACTCAACACACTGATCATTTTTCTCAACTACAACACATCCCAATTTTACTTCGAAGAGCTCCAATTTAGCCGTTGAACACAAGCCCAGAAAACCCAAGAACCTTAGAATCGGGTTCTCCTTGATTCTCCTTCTACACTGCAAATCGTGGCTCAAGGCTAGGGGCAAAATAATCCTTGGCAAAAACCGCGCCTTCGACAATGGTTTGGTGGCCGGAAACGGCCGGAATCGCCGGAAATCGACGAAACCTCCGTTTGGCTACAGTGGACTTCTTGGCTCAAATCCGAGCTTCTCCGGCCGAGCCACCGCAAAACACCACCCCAGGCATGACAAGAAGGAGGAGGCGAGCTTGCCAATGCCCGGATTCCGTCATGGGGTGGCCGGAAACGGAAGAATTCGCCGGTGGAAGAAAACGGCAGAAGCGGAAGGAAAATCGGGGAAGAGGAGAGAGAAAATTCGGTAGATTTCCGAAAATGGAAATCTACCACAGTAACTCAGCTATTTACAGAAAGTTACCGTAGACAGTAACCATAAACAGTAACTTTAATCTTTCGCATACGGGCTCCGATTTTAGCGCACCACATATGCACGCGCTCGATTTAACGTCCTCTACAACTTTCTTGAAGGAAGTTTTCTCAAATTTTGGTCCGATCAAAAAGTCAACTTTTAGGGCCACTAAAATACCGAATTAGGGTAAAAAGTGAAAGTAGTTGTTGTTTATCGTCCAAATGACTAGTAAACGGGTAAGTGAAGATACGGGATGTTACATCACGGCTCCTTCTTCTTCTTCCTCTCCTTGCTTGAAAACGCAGAAATTGAACTAGAGAATAGAGAGAGAGGGAGAGCTTATGATGATGTTATGGTAGAATTTTCTGAATGAGAGAATGTGTGTGTAAAACGTCAAGCATGGGGGGAGTATATATAGCGGATGGCCAAGCTTCATGATCCTTCTTTTAATTTCCCAAGGAATTAATCTGATAATGTCACACAACTTCGACAATCACGTAGCGCCACGTCAGCTCTGTTGTGTCATCGAACTAATCAAAAAGCTCCAAAATAAGTCCATAATCCTTTAATATATATATTTGCCGAATTTCCAAGGATTATTTCTGATTTTATTCATCATTTTCAGCCAAATATCTAGGGATGTACCTAGACAACGTATCTGGACGCTTTTTGAACCTTTTCTCCCTTAAAATCTCCATGGCCTTATCTTTAACGTCCCCCTTGATTTTCAAGTTAAAATGAAGATTTTATTCACAATTTTCATCCAAAATATCTTGAGGGGATTTAGGAACGAATCTGGACTTGTTTTGAGCCTTATCTTGTTGCACAATCCCTTGAAACTCTCCCTAGTATATCTCCAACGTAATCTTTTGATTTTCACGTTTTCTTCATCCATTTTCACGGCAAAACCAATTTTAGTCTCCAAAAATATATCTTTTATGTCCAACAACCCAAAATCTAATGGGCTTTCTTCATTTGCCGAAAATCCACATTAACCTAGAAGGTTCTTGGGCCTCCATGTGTCATCTTCAAGCCATATAGTCTCCTAGTGCCTCCAGGACTCTTCTTCCAACGCCATTTTTCTTCATTCTTTCGATCATGCTTCCTGGTTGGCTCAGGAGTCTTGCTTTGACAAAGTTTCCTCTTCTGAACAGGATTTCCTTGTTGAGACAGGATTTCCTAGCGGGACCAGGAAAACTTCATTTCTTCGTTTCAGCTCATTTATGCAGCCCTTGTGCCTTGTCTCAGCTCTCTCCAACGTTTCCTAGTTTTTCTTTCCCTTTTTGAGCTCATTTCAGCTTGTTTGCTCCAAGGACCTGAAAATAGAAACTTTTACTGAAAATAGAAACTTTCTAGAAGTAGAAACTTTCCAAAACAAAAAGGATTTATTTAAGGAAATAACTAAGTAAATATGAGGAAATAACAATTAAAACGTCGCATTAAAATACTCCTATCATCTTATTCTAGGCAACGGTGATAAGGAAAATATGTTGTTTGAATATAAATGGTTGAAATTTTGGAATTCTCCCTCCATCCTCTTTTGACCATTTCCCTCTCAAAATGGTCAAACCCTAGCTGAGTCAAAATAAGGGTAACATTCAGATAACAGATTTAAGGAAATTGTGCTGTCTAAATATATTGCAGTCAATTTTTTAGATTTTATCTTTCTTTTCCTTTGAAAGCCCTCAGTCCTTAAGCCCGATACTTTATTCACTTGGTCTAAAACTCTCAAACTCTTTCAAGTCTCGAGCAATTCACCCCTTCTCCATCATTCTTCCGCTCTCTACTTGTTTCTTTCCGTCATCAGATTATTGAATGAGGAACTAATGTAGCATTTGGGTCACCCGTTCTTCAAACCCTAGTTCTCTTCATTTTCAATGAAATCCTTCACAGTTTGAGTCTCGTCTACGGTACTTCCTTTTTCTCCTCTTCCTGTATCTCCGCTCTCTCTTTGTTTGGTTAATTTAGTTTTTCATTCGTTTACTTAAATCTCTAGCAACCGATCTGGAAAATTAAAATCAATTTCACTTCTATCTATCTTGGGTTATTCTTCCTCTTGTAATATGTCTGTGTTTCTCATGGTTTCTATTTTTTGATGAGTGTATGGCTTATTAAATTGTTCAATTGCTATTCAAATTGAGAGTTTGTAGCAGTAATTTTGGATTGTTTTCTAGAATGGGTATGTTTCAATTCACAATGATACTAGATCTTGTTCGCACTTATGCAACAGCCATGTACCTTAATTGCATTGTTTTGTACTGTCTATGTAAGGTTCACTATGGCTTCGCCCCTCTTTAACAGTTTGATTGTGTTTAGTATATTTTTGGTGTTATTATCTTCCTTGGAATAATTTCAGGTCTCTTATGTGAACGCATTTTCTTGTTTTCATTGAGCAGGCTCATAACAAAATATTGACACTTAATTTGGCAATAATTTTGGAATTTGGTGCATTGATTTGGTGTGTGATATTTGTTATAGTGAATACAACTGTTATTTAGCTTCTTATTGTCCTCTCAAATTTCATTTACCGTTGTCTTTGCTTTGATTTTTTTCCAAGTTTCTTTGCAGAGCTGCTTCCCATTCTTGTTTTCCGACCTCTGGAATCCAATTTTACACCTGGAGAGCCGAGACTCAAACTTCATATTAAGTGTCTACATGTGTTAGTGCCGTGTGAGTGCTTCAGTTTAAAGTCGTTTTCTTTTATATGAACTTCAGTGGCCAGTTGGGGATTCTTAGATGTGAACTGATTACTTTTATGTTCTTATTATCAGGTTAAGTTGAACGATGAAGAAACCTCAAATTATCAAGATCGTCTTCTTCCTATCATCATTGGGTTGCTCAGAACAGTGAGTAATTATGGGTTGTTTAACTACGAGTAATTAATTGCAGCTGTTATTGCATAATATTATCCATGTTTCGAAAGCCAGAGAGTTGAAGAAAGGAAAGAGAGTAAAAGAATTTTATGTTTTGAAATTGGAATAAGGTGTTATATAGGTATTATAATTTAGATGGAGCATATAATATGGATAGCTTTGTTGGGTCTTGCAAGAATGTTATGATGGAATAATCTTCACCCGTATGTACGGATTCAACTCTCTGTTGGTGTTTCACATCTTTTTACAACTGTACATGTGCATTGTGATGTTGTTTTTTTATTTTATTTTATCTTTTACTTATGTCCGATTGTATCCTTTTCACTTCCAAGCTAAGCTCCCTTCTGTGTTGACTGTTGAGGCTATATCGTGACCAACTTGCAGCTGATACAGATTTAGTTGGTTAATTTTCTTAAAGGCATTCATCTGTCCAGAATGGAGTACCAATCATAATCTAGCACTATAGAGCAATGTTTTAAAAGGCTGAGGCATAACCGGGAGAGCCTCAGCAAGGCGTTCGCCTTGAGGCGTAAGGCGTAAGCCTTACGTATGAATTAGCTGTATTTACGTATAGAACTAGTCTTATATATAGAACATGTATTGTCACAAAAAAAAAACATTATAAATTGTCATCCATTCATAATAAACAAGTACTAAAACCATATGATTCAACAAAATGCAGACAAAAAGTACTTCAACTCTCCGGGAATTGGTTTAGTCCATCGCCAAGCATGATCTTTCTTTGTTGTCCCACTAGTACTAGAACTCATTGTGCCTACACAATTTCAAGGTGAGAATATTACAAAGGAATCAAAGGTAATGTTCATTCATAGTCACAACATGAATGGAGTTACTGTTGTAAACAAATCTTATAGTGCATAAAGAAAAATACTAAGTGATGTGACAAATAATGCAACAGGGTAGCCTTTAAATATGATGCCACTTTTCACTGTTGAATATTCCTACAATCATCAGGAAACAAACTTATTCATGACCATGCTTTAACCCAAAGAGGATTACAAATCCATTTGGTCCCAAATTAACAGCTGTGCCTACACCATTGAACTAGGCAGTCGTGATCATCAGCCGCTTTGCTAATTGGTTTAACAATACTGGGGAACAAAATTACAAGCAAGACAAGCAGAGGCTTCAGCAGAGGCAGGGGGATATTCATCTTTACTTGTTTACTCTCTTAGCAAAAATTCAGCCTATTAAACCTTTGAAATTGAATGTTCAATTATAAACATCAAAGCATCCAGGTTGTGCATCTGGCTCTACTAAGGGATGCCATTTATCAAATAACCATGTGTGAAGTCATGAAACAGCTATGTTCACATCCATGATACACCATCCTTCTGAAACACAATTCCACAAAAACTATAAAACCACACTCGTCCTCTGTAACTTGCTAACATTTATCCAATTAAATAGAGATGGGCAACAGTGGCAAACAATTACAAGGTATCCAAAGAAAATTCCAACTACCAAGCAGATCACATCCACAGTCGTACACGCAATGCACTATCAGAAGTTCAGAACAAAATCTAGGATATGTAAATCAAATCAACACACATAATTCAAACGAACAAACAACTCACCTACAGTATGAACAATCAAGCAAAAAAACTAAAGCTAATTCAGTAATCAAATTAAAGAACAATACGAACTCTTAAAAGAACAACGAACCTTCAATCGCACAGACACAGTAGTCGCCGATCCGAATTCGACACTAAACTTGCTGATCGGATTCTATAATAGAAGCTCCAATTCGCCTCTCTCGATCGATCTGTGCGTGTGTGAGAAACTGAGAATCAGAGACAGATAGAGAAATGAAGGAAAGCAATATAAATGGGAGAGAATGAGACTGAATTCGAATGGGAGCCAAATAAACACAAAACATCCAAAGAAAGCAAGGAAAGTTGAGAGAAAAGCAAGATCATACCTCCTTCTTGTTCCCATTCTTCAAAAAACATATGGGCTCTTCATGATTTTATCAACTTTTCGATTAAGGGATTGGGATTGAGTGCTCTTGAGAGTGAAGAGTCGGGAAGGAGGCTGTTGAGGGATTTGGTGCTTCGCTCAGGTATAATACACGACCTAATGAAAACCCTCTCAAAACACCAAAACGACGTCGTTTTGGTGTGTTAAAAAAAAAAAAATTCCAGGCGTACACTCAGCAGGCCTTAAGGTGCGATTTCGCAGCCTTCCACACCTCCATCTCCTCCTTCTGTGTCTCTGCGCCTCATCTGCAAAACAGACTCACTTTTCTTCACGCCTCACGCCTTTTAAGTGGCTTGGTCTCTTTTATCAGGGACATTCTTTCCTTTCTGTTTGTTCTTTGTTCTAATCTTTTCTGTAAAGAATGTTTGTTGAGGCTATTCTTACACCCTAACATTATAAAGTGTAATTCATGATATAGAAACTATCTTTTGTATCATGCTCTACTACAAAGTAGTTCATTTGACCTGAACCTTAGAGCTGGTTTATCATATGTGTCCATGTCTTCTCTTTGTGATATCATTGTGCTTAATTTGCCAAGAAAATCTGGATATGACTGTTGGTTTTTCCCCTAGTTATTTGCTAGATTGAATAGCCTTAAATGATCTGAAGCAAAGACCATTCATGTGCCTACATATACTGTTGATATATATGAGATAGTGCATGTACGAACTTTCATAATGTTCTTTCTTTCTTTCTATGGTCACAAGTCTTTTAGCTTTGTAATGTTGGCTAGCATGTTCAAATCTAGATTTTTAGCTGCGTTGTGAGTTTCAAATAATTACTTCTGATATCAGTAATTGATTGAAATATTCGTTTACTTCATTTGATAGTTCTCAATAGGTGGACTGTGATTAGCAGAATTTGGAGTTTTCGGTTACGTGACAATTCAATGATTTCTGAAAAGGTCCCTAGAACCCAAAAAGTGAGTGTCTTTCCCTAGCTTAATTCATCATGAAAAGTAAAGAAGTTTTCTATTGGATAGTTTTGCCAACCCATTCTGAATTAATGCTCATATTATATGTTTCACCATCATTGTATATCTTAATCAAGCTGCGTTAGACACTTTCTAATCGAGTTATACATGTATTAGGTATGAAAGTTCTATACTTCAAAAGCTCTTGTTGAGTATGTGAATAAGGAAGCAGGTATTAGTTGCATCTTTAAAACAAAATTTTCACTTTTTACCCCTTTATCTTTTTGTGGCAAGTGCGGACGCTGCAAATCCCTTGCTCCTGTAAGTTTATTTTGCTACATGTTGTTTTTGTTGTTGCATCCCCATTCAATGCTGGAACAAAAGTTGACCTGATTATCTTCTATGTTCTACCAGACTTATGAGAAGGTTGCAGCAGCATTTAAGTTGGATGGAGATGTACACCGATGATAAAGCAAGGTAATTTGCTCTATTACATATTCACACTTTATTAGTCTATCCCAGTTCATGATCTGGTTCAAAAGTTAGGACATCTTCTGTGTTTTAATCTGCATTAATGTCTTATTCACCTTATGATGAATGCATATCTAAAACCTTCTCATTTTGCTAATATAAAGTCAGGTTTTATACTTGGATTGTACGTGGATTGTAATTTGTGAAAATTTCTAGCTTATTGCTGGTCCCCTTGCCATTAGCCCATTAGTGACTTGTGAGCATTTGAAACAAAGTTATATTTAGTGTAGTTTTTTTCTCTCATTGACTATGCCTTTACTGATGAAAACAACAATGCGATGCATTGGAAGAAATGTATACTGATCTGATCATCTAGTTGTCCAAAAAGAGATATAGTTCATTGAGGAAACATGAATATTTGGTCTCTGCATACCTTTAATTATCCAATCATTCTTATGTGTGGTGGGTATGAAGTTTTGTATGCTCCACACTTTCATTTAGCATGGATTGCTCATTGTTGTTTCTTTGCATTGAAGTCCCCAAAACAGCATGTACCAGATTGTTTTTTCCTGAGATACAAAACCTGCAATTTCAGCATGTTTTTTGAAATAGTTGGTAACTTTAACTTCCCATCATATGCAGTGAAAAAGTTATCTTTGTGGACTCTGAATGAACTGATAGATAATGCAGCAGCAATTTGACATTATAGTAGGCCAAGGATGCTCAGCCATAGGAGGAAAAACAAACCTCCAAGCACTAGAATACATTGCAAATTATTTTGCTATTCAGCTTCAATAGTTAGGTTTCATGGAACAATTAATGACTATTGTAGATGTATTTTGGTGGCTGTAATGACACGATATATGTGTTTCAATGAGTGAAATGAGTTATAATGAAATGACTTTTGGAGTTTTCAGAATGAATGAGAACATCAATGAATGGCAGGAGCAAACTCATGTGTCATCTGAAATACACGGCAACATCTAATTTGAGGAATAATATGTATTTAGAGCAACTAAAAAACAATTGTGATAGCCCGGAAATTCGTATTTATTTTCCGAGGATTCTAAATTCTGATTTTTGGACGATTTCATGGCTCGTGGATGGAGCGGAAGTGTTTCGGAAGAATAATTATTCGAAGAATATGGTTTTAGGGGGGTTGCAAAGGTTGACTTTTTATTCGTTGGGATTCTCCGAAAACTTCCTTCATGAAAATTGTAGAGCGCGTCGATATGAGTTCGTGGACATGTGGAACGTGTCAATCGGAGTTCATATGAAGAAGTTATGACCATTGGAACAAGTTTCCATTTTGGTATAAATAAGGAATTTCCGAAAAAGCATTTCATAATTTCACTTTCCTTTTCCGGAAAGTTTCTTCTCTCTCTCTTCTCTCTCTCTTCTCTCTCGGCTGCACCTTCAGTATCGAAGAAACCCGGCTGACCCGACCCGAACCCGGACGATCCGACCCAGATTTTCTGGCAAACTCTGGCGGTCTCCGGCGACGAAACTCTCCAGATCAGATCGCCTGCTTGCTCTGGTCGTCCCTGTGGTGTCCTCTAGTGGCGATTCTCGGTGGTGGCGACGCTTGAAGGAGGCGAAGATTTGTGTATTCAGACCCGATCGGTTCTCCGATCTCCGACGTCGGCGAGGCTTCCAGTCTTCTTGGTTGAGCTCAGAGCATCCTCCTTGATCGATCTTTGGTGGTTGTTTGGATCTATTCACGTGAAACTTGGTTCAACTCGGATTGAACAATAATCCAAGGCTTGTGAGGTAGTTTTCGATCCTTTATGCTTGTTTTTTGACTTCAAGCTAGTTATGAAAATTCACAAGCATGCTTAGATGAAACTTTTTGATGTTGGGAGTTTTGCGGAATAATGAGTTTTGGCCGGCGGCGGTGCGCCACCGCTTGTGGCGGCATTCTGGTGGTTTTCTGCCCATGTAGGGAACTGTTTTTGATATTATATTTGTTCTACTCGTTGATACAAGCGTTTCGATATATAATATGCAAATTTTGGAGTTCGAATGGATTTGTTATGATTTTTACGGTTTCTTACCGGTTGATTTATTTGATCCGTGAGGATTCGAGCTTCTGATCGACTTGTGGTTTGGACACATCGATTGTGGAAGTACTCTGGAGACTTAGGGAGGTCTCGGATGAGGTTTTGCCTCGATTGGCTTTACTCATGGGGATTTAGTTCAAAACGAGGGTTTCAAACTTTAATCACTTTGTGATTTGTGCACTGAATCAAAACCCTATGTGTTCATGTGCTTGTTGGACTTGTTGAACAGATTGTGGCGATTGTGCTTGTTTTGGTGCTCGTGTGAAGACGCAGCGGGATTCAAATGTGAGTAATCTCACAAGGTTCATTAATGAACGGATTACCTTTATCGTTTGATGAGTAAATCTCACGATATTTGTTATGAGCAGGATCGATATTTGTTATGAGCATGATCAATATTTGTTATGAGCGAGATTACCCTATTATCTTGGAGTTATTAGGTTAACTACGACTATAGTTGGTATTAGTGGTATTCCTAAGTGAATGACTACGTGTATATATATATATATATATTTACGTGAAATATATATGTATTGATGAATCTAGGTGATGATTGCCATGTTTAGCTTGTGTAGGAATATTTGTGTAATGAATCGATGACATCAGTATGATGAATCTTTGTGATGATTGTCATGTAAAGCTTGTGTACGAATATCTGTGTAGCTTGTGTAGGAATATTAGTAGGATGGTTGATATCTGTGTGATGACTAGCCATGAATCTATTGTTGACTGAACGTTCACGCATGTATAATTATGGGATTATATATCGATTTTTATTTGTGTAAAAATCAAGGGTGTGACAACAATAGAATAGAAGAAAAAATCTATTGTTCTATATATATTCAGACAACATAAAATTGTATCTTAAATGCCAGTTTAACCACAAAGAAATGTCTTATGTTATGAGTTAAAATGATAGATAATTGCAATTGAAATTTCTTTACAACAACAATAAACTATAATTGAGAACTAATACAGACAAAAAAATTTTTAGTACTGTCATCGAAATGAGAGTTAAACTACAAATGTTAAGAACTCTGTTGTTGGTCTTCATGTTTGCCAACACATTTCTGTGTTTTGAAATATTGATAACACACATATATACTTGTGATGATTCAAATAGACAATAGAAGACCTGAAACATTTCTGTTGTGTGAACGCAATCAGACGGCAGAGTTTCTATGTCGTCTGATTGCACAAGAGACGGCAAGCATCAGACAACAGAAAATCATGCAATCAGATGACGTAGAATATTTGTCGTCTAATTAACCTTTTGGCATAGTGAATGCACCCAATTGGAGAAACCAAAGTGATTGACTGACATTATCTACTTGCTTTGGTGTTCTTCATATTGAAGTATATAACTTATGGTCTATATACTATATTTGGAGTCTTTCTGGCAAAAAAAAAAAAAAATGAGGCCCAAGATGTCATGCCATATCACCTACACACATCACCTATTTGCAAAATCATGTCCATCATGTAATTCTTAAATAAAAAGACAATCTTATCATTCCAAAATCTAATGACTTTAAATTATTTTAACTTTATTCAAAAAAAAAATTGTTTTGGTTTTTTTTTCCTTTCTTTTTTTCATTATTTTGGCTTTTTTTTTTGGGGCTGTGACCACTTACCCAATTTTTGGCCAAAAATTGCCCACTTACTCCACCAAGAGTTTTTTAACCCCATTTACCAAATCTAACAGTTTTTGACAGTGTTGCCCTCATTTTAATTAACAAATTAAACTCATATCTCTCTCTCCTCCCCCTCATCGATTTCTCTCTCTCTCTCTTTCTCTCTCTTTCTCTAACCTCGTCTCAGGCTCTCTCTCTCTCTCTCTCTCTCTCTGAGCCACCACGCCCACCACTCCACCGTCAATGTCGGCCTCCACCGCCGCCGCTCCGTCCCACCAGAGGATGACGCCATCTAACTCCACGATCCCAACCCCTTTGGGCTTCGCCGGTTTTGTTCGTCAGATGTCCAGGAAGCTCTCCACTCCGGAATCGGGTCTGGGCTTCCCTTGCAGGTCTCGGACGATGTCAAAACTGTGGTCTATTGGGGGTAATAGACAGATTATTGCCCCCCACTAATTTCTTAACTGTGGTTAATTAATCACTGAAATTAGAGTTTTGATAAGTCTTATGTTGTTTTGAGTTTATTAAAGTACAATAATCTGTCAATGATAGTTAAGTGAAGGGTTCTAACTTAAAACGAAGACATTATGTGGGGGCAGTAATGTGTCTACTGCCCCCACTAAACCGTTAAAACTTGCACCAGTTAAGTGAAGGGTTCTTCTGACTTTGTATGAAGACATTATTTGGGGGCAGTAATATGTCTACTGCCCCCCACTAAACCATTAAAACTTGCACCAGTTTCAAGGATTCACAGTGTATTGCACTTTATCACAAACAAATCAACAAGAGATGATTACTGTCTCCTAAGAAAGACATTATTGGGTAGCACTAATGTGTCTACTGCCCCCAATAGACCATCAAACATTACACCGCTTCCTATGTTTCACAGATTATAAAAGTTATTCACACTCAAAACAACAGATAATGTCTAAAAACCCACATTTTGAGGGTCAATATTTTGTCTACTACCCCCAACTAGACTGACACAAACCACACAATTTTTTTCATTTATCGACTACTGCAATTTAACACTACATTTACTTTGGAATAGCAGTTTTCAGTCCGTCAATAAATAAAACAGTCATCATTGGCCCCCAATACAAAGTCTACTGGGGGGCACTAATGTAACAACTTTTATGGTTATGACTGCACAATAGCAGATAGCAGTTTTCAGTCTGTCGTCGATTCCTTCAGAAGGTCAACCCCGACCTTGCCGAGCTTCTAAGAGACGAGGACTGTTGGCTTGGCGTTGAGCTTGGCCGCGGAGAGCACGACGACAAGTTTCGGCGCCGCGATGGCGAGAGCAGGCGTCGTGGGCGACCTGCTGGAGGGATGGAGGGAGGGAGAGAGAAATCCGACGTCGTCTGGAGAGAGAGAGAGAGAGAGAGAGAGAGAGAGAGAGAGAGAGAGAGAGAGAGAGAGAGAGAGAGAGAGAGAGAGAGAGAGAGAGAGATCGGTGAGGGGGGAGGAGAGAGAAATCGGTGAGGGGGGAGAGGGCAAAAAAGTCCCAAAAATAAATAAAAAGAAGAAAAAAAGAATTAATTGGGTAAAGGGGAAATAATCTTTTAGAGTGTTTTGAGTAAACGGGGTTAAAAAACAGTTAGTGGAGCAAGTGGGAAAATTTTAAGCTAAAATTGGGTAAATGAGCATTTTCCTTTTTTTTTTTTTTTCATTATTCATATATAATTTGTCAAGAAAAAGTATGTAAAGTTATGGTATGTTAACATTTCTCATACATCAACTATTTTTACCACTTTAAGGACTCGTGTTACCACTTTGAGGACAAATATTACTATTTTGAGGACTCATACGGTAAACTAAGAAAATTTACTACTTTAAGGACTTATGTTACCACTTTGAGGACTAATATTACTATTTTGAGTACTCATGTGGTAACTACGAAAATTTACCACTTTAAGGACTCATGTTACCACTTTGAGGACTAATATTACTATTTTGAAGACTCATTTTACCACTTTTAAGGCAATTGTATGCATGTCATACGTTAACACATTGTAGAATTTTCCGTCTATATGTGTGTGTGTGTGTGTGTGTGTGTGTGTGTGTGTGTATTGTAATACCCCGGAAATTCATTATTAATTTCTGATGATTTTTTGAAAATTATTAAGTTGATTATTAGGACGATTTAGTGGTTCGGAGATGGAGTAGAAGTGTTTCGAACAACTAATTACTCGAAACGTTTTATTTTCAAGAGGTCAAGGAGTTGACTTTTTATTCGTTCAGTTTCTCTGAAAACTTTCTTCACGAAAGTCGGAGAGAGCACGTCTGTAGTACCCCGGAAATTTGTTATTATTTTCCGAGGATTTTTCAGAATTAAATTTAGTGATTATCTGACAGTTTCGTGGGTCGTGGATGGAACAGAAGTGTTTCGGACGAATTTTTATTCGAAAAGTATTGTTTTAGGGGGGTTGGGGGGGCGCAAAAGTTGACTTTTTGTATGTTGGGTTTCTCCAAAAACTTCTTTCATGAAAGTAGTAGAGCGCGTTGATACGAGTTCGTGGACATGTGGAACACAGAAATCGGAGTTCGTATGTGGAAGTTATGGTCTGCAGAAGTTTTGGAAATCACTATAAATAGAAATTTCCCTTTTGGGAAATTTACTATTTTCATTTGGGTTTCTATTTTCGGAAATCAAAACCTCTGTTCTCTCTCTTTTTTGCGTCAGACCCGACCCCAACCCGACTTTTCCGCCGATCTCTTGAGATCTCTAGCGGTGGGACCTGGACAGACCGACTCGCCTCCTTATTCCAGTCCTCCTGGTGGTGGCCTCTAGCATCGATTCTTAGTCACGGTGGTGCAACGAAGCGGTGAAACTAAGTGCAGTCGGACCCGGTCGGAAATCCTTGCTCAGGCGACGTCACGGCTTCAGGTTTTCTGGGTTGAGTTCGTAGAAGCCTTCTCATGCTATCCATGGTGTTTTTTTTGATCGATTCACGTCGGAATCGAATCAACTCACAGTTAACAATTCACGGCGGCTTGTGGCGGTGATAGGCGGCGATCTAGGCCGAGTTGGCTTGAACCCCAGGTATTAAAGTTGTTCTATTTGGTGTTCTTGACATTTTGGATGGTTGGATTAATCTAGTTTTGAGTTTTAGACCGTGGTGGTTGTGTCGCCGACTATGGCGGCGTTTTGGCGGCGTTCCGGTCATGTAAAGGATAGTTTCTGGTTTTATATATCATCTACTCGTCGATAAGAGTGTTTTGATATATAATACATAATTTTTGGTGATCGAATGATTATGTTATGATTTTTACGGTTTCGGGTCGTTTGAAAATTCGATCCGTGAGGATTCGAGCGTTCGATCGACTTGCGTGTATTGCCCCGTACCTTAAAGTCTTTATTAGTTACTTTTTACCGTGGTTGACCGAGGAGTGACTTTTTCTTTAGTCCGGTAAATTAGAAAATTTATTTGAGATTGTCGTAGAATACGAAAAATCGAGTTCGTGGACACGTAGTTTGTTTAAATTGGATTTATATCGGAAAAGTTATGACCAAAAATAGAAAAATAGAAATTTCTATTTTTGGCATGGCTTTTTGTTTGTGAGCTTCTATTTGTGGAAGGAGGGCTTATTAAATCAGATGGAAGAGAAAGGAAAGGGAAAGAATCAAAAAAAGAGAGAGAGAGAGAGAGAGCACGGGTAGAACCCGAGTCACCCCCCTCCCCCTTTTTTCTTTTCTTTTCGCCGTCGCACTCCTCCGGCGAATTCGTCGCCGTCCGGCCACCCCAAGACGCATCGTTGGGCACGGCGTGATCCTCTCTTCCTTCTCCTTCTAGCTATGTAAGTATTTCACCTTGGGTAGCTTTGGTTTTGGAGATATGAGGAGAATTGCAGAAATGGAAAAAAAATGGATTTTTGCTTTGATCTCAGTTTTCCGGCGATTTCCGGTCGAATTTCTTTGGGTTTTGGTTGTTGGGGAAGTACTGAATGTATTCCTAACCTTGTTGCAGCTCGTTTTGATCGGTGGAGGAAGATTTGAAGGTGTTTGAGACTGTGAACAGTACCGTGAACAGTAACTCTCGAATTCTTGGGTTCTTGTTTGATTTTCTGGATATTCCTACTTGAATTTGGTTGTTGTTGCAGGTTTAGAGATAGTTGTGTGGGTTATGAAGTTGATTTTGGAATAAATGGGTTGATTGGAATTGAATTTAATCTTTAAGTTTGTGTTAAATTTGAAATTGTTGGATATTGAGGTTTTGTTGGTTTTGGATTTTTGAACATGCTTGTTGGATTTGTCATGTTGGTAGTGTTGGGTGAATTCTCTTGTTAAAGGACTATTGTGAATTATTTGTTAGGTAGTAGAGTGAATTTGAGAAGGTGGAGTTGGAATCGTGAATTAGAAAAAGGGAAAAATTAAGAATGATTGTGGAAATTTTTGGAAGGATTTATATTATCGATTGGTGGTAATTTGTGATGAAGGAGGTGAGATTAAATTGATTTAGTTATCGAAAGGTTCTTGTGAAGATTTAAATTAAGTGAAGTCCTTGATCGATTGAGAATCGAATTAAAAATCGGTTGAGTAGTTTGAGTTAGAGGGCATTGAGATTTTAAGGAATTATAGAATTAATCCCAAATTAAAGTGTGGGAGTTTTATAACAATTTGTGAATAACGGATGCTTATTCCGAGGGAAATGAGTTGTTTTTGAGAGTATTTCCTTATTATGGTTAATTATATCCATGCAATTGTGACAGGACGTACTGAGCCATCGAGCGAGGAGGACACAGGCAGGCAGCAGGGTTAGCTGCGGGATTCACTTGTGAGTGGACCTTTATTTTTATTTAAATAATGCATGCAGCATGGTATTAAGTTTTGAAATGTGATTTTATGGAAAGAAAAGGATTAAAAAGGAAACAGTTGACAAGGAGGCCAGTTTGGCGCATGCGTATCTTACCTAGTCGGCAGACCCTTCTAGGTAATAGTCTGGTTGGCAGTCCCTTCCAGACTACAGCTCGGTTGGCAGTCCCATCCGATGCGTCATCTGGTTGGCAGTCCCTTCCAGATGACTTGAGGTAGTTAGTCGGCAGTCCCGTCTACTACATGTGGCTAGTTGGCAGTCCCAACTAATCACCGCCTCCTACTCCGGTTGGCAGTCCCTCCCGATGCGTCATCGGGTGGCAGTCCCTCCCCGATGGCATGAGATGCCTAGGAAGCAGTCCTTCCTAGCCATCAAATGAGTTTCATGGAAAAAGGATTGAGTTGGAACTTCATAGGGTTCAGCTGCATGATGGTTTTGTTAAAAAGAGAAATGGGGAAGCATACCATAAATTGTTTTGATTCTAGTTTCGGTTTTGTCCACTCACTCTAATGGATTTTATATGTTTTCCCCTGGGCCCTTCGTTTTCAAATGCCCAGATTTCAGATTAGCAGAGATTGCGTCCAGGCTCAAGGACTTTGGGAATCAGCGCTTCCGTTTTTGTCCGTAGGTTATTACTTAACCTACCTTGTATGATATCGGCTTAGTTTTAGTGTTGCTCTGATAAGCCTTTTCTTTTGATTTTGATGGATGTAGTTGTTCGGATTGTGGTTGCTTACGGAGGTTATATTGGGATTTGAACTTTCCGGATGTAATATATGTGCTTGGATTGTAACTATGATATTGTAGGTTGAGTAGAAGTTAATGTTGTAATCATATCCAGGTTTGTGAAATTTTTGGGTAGCCCATATTTAGGGGAGGTTCTGCCGAATTTTCGGTAGGATTTCGCTTAATGTGGGCCCCGCAGGCTCGTATCCAGGTAATTGGGGTGATTCCTGGGTCGGGTCCTGTCATTGCGGTTTTGTCATATCGATCATAGTAGGTTTCCGGAGACTTTGGGTGGTCTCGGATGAGGTTTCGCCTCGATTGGCATTACTTTTAGGGTTGTTGTTCGATTAGGGGATTTGAACTTTAATCACTTGGTGATTCACTGATTTGAGATCATTGGTGATTAAGTGCTTCTCAAGGTGATTGGACGAGTTGTTAATGTGAGTGGTAGTTCGGTTCTATATAGAACACGCAGCGGGATTTTGAGGTGAGTAATCTCACAATGTTAATTTAGGAACGAAGTTACTTTTATTGTTTTGAGAGTTATTTAGTTAACTACAAACTATAGTTGGTATTAGTGGCATTCCTGAGTGAATGACCACGTATATATATATATTTACGTGAAATATGTATATTCTTATGGGTTGATGGGTGAATTAAGCAATAGGGATTGATGGGTTCATTATATTGTTTTGAGGCTTGACCGGGAAACATTATTTTAGGAATTGAGAATTTCTATTGTTTGAAAAGTGTCAATATTTGGTGTGAGTTGCTTTAATGTGATTTGAACGTTTTGATCTAACAACCGGGGGTCAGAAGATCTGAGAGTCACAAGTGGTGATTTCTCCTTTTGATTTGATTTAACATTTTGGGTCCAGAGAAACTTGCTTAATGTTTTGATTTGACGATCGGGGAGGTCTGATGATCGGAGGTCACGGGGTGACATCTCCTTTTGAGAGTTGAGTAACTTTTGGTCCTGAGTGACAGCTTTGAAATGTTTTGATATGATGATCGGGGAGGTCTAAGGATTCTAGGTTGCTGGGAGTGACCTCAGGCATATATATCGGGACTTCACGCCTTTGGCCAGGTGAGTAGATACGATAAGTTAGAGCTCTAGTCTGTTGCCATTGTACATCATGGGGGGTAGCGGAGAGCTATTTGATGCTCATGAGTATGTGTTTTAAAAGGGAGTGTCAGAGATTCTTTCTTTTAAATGTCCAGGGAGGACTTGTGTATCATATTTAATTGTCAGAGTTTCAATTTATATGATTGTGTCATGCGGTGACTTTTGTTGATTTGAGAACTTGTTTTAAAAGGGAGTGTCGGAGATTCTTTCTTTTAAATGTCCAAGGAGGATTTGTGTATCATATTTAATTATCAGAGTTTTAATTTATATGATTGTGTCACGGGGTGACTTTTGTTGATTTGAGAAAGTGTTTTAAAGGGAGTTTCAGGGATTCTTTCTCTTAAATGTCCGGGGTGGACTTGTGTATCATATTTAAATTGTCAGAGTTTCAATTTATATGATTTTGTCATGGTGTGACTTTTGTTGTGATTTTGGGGAAATGCATATTGAATTGTCAGAGTTTCAATTAATATGATTTTTGTCACGGGGTGATTTGTGTTGTTTTTTTTTTTAGAAAAGAATGTGTTGTTTTGGGAAAACAGGGTGTGTGTTCCTTTTTCACGAGTTGATGGGTTTCCTGGTTGGGCGAGTTGTGCGTGTGTTTTTTGAGTTACTCATACGAGCTTTTGTAAGCTTACCGGGTTTGTTGTGTGGCAACCCGGTGCACTATTCAACGGTGTAGGAGTTAATCTTGCAGGTTAGGATAATCGTGGCTGAAGCTGAGGTAGCGTCTTTGCAGCTTTACGGTAAGAAGCCATTTTTGTGACTTTACCATTGATAAAGACTTCCGCATGTTACAGCTCTGAGGAGCATTTACGTATTATTTTGTTGTGGTAATTTAATTCGTAAGCTTATGTAATATATGACTCTGTGGAGCGAGTCAATATTGACATAGTGGGTTTCAGGGCATCAATATGTACTTTGTTTCCAAGTATTTTGTATTGATGGTTGAACCATCACGCATGTATAATTATGAGATTATATATCGATTTTTATTTGTGTTAAAAATCAGGGCGTGACAACGTCAATACCAATCAGTGGACAAGTGGAATGAGGAAATCATAGTTCGTATGAGGAAGTTATGGTTAGTGGAAGAACTTTCCAATTTTGAAAATTTCTATAAATATGAATTTTCCAGAAAATTTGTCATAATTTCCAACTTTCCAAAATTGGAAAGTTTTGCTGCGTTCTCTCTCCTTCAGAAAACCCTAGACCCGGCCGATTTACCTCTGACTCGACCCGACTACATCTTCTATTTCCAGCCGTCTCCCACAGTGCCATCGCCCATCGGCCCAGAACCACTCAGAGTTACCTCACCGTTCTTCCCACCAGCATCCTTTCGGTCGATTCAAACCGAAAACTGGAGATCGAAACTATCAAAAAACACAAATTCAAATCTGAATTCAAATAAAGAAATTCAAATCCGAAACGCGAAAACTCAAAAAACACAAGAAGACATTTAGAAAAATTTTCATTTAAATTAAGCGATAACACAAACCGAACTCACCAACATCAAATACAGACTTTCTCTTTAGAGTCACATATTAATGTACAAAGAGTTTACAAATTAAACTGAATGAAAATTCAATAAGTAAACGCACTCACTACACAGCGAAAGAATAAAACTAACGTACACTTTAACGTTGAAGCTACAACAATAACCAACCCTCAGTTTCGATGACTGTTACTCCGACCTGCACAATAAACCCTAAACCATGGAATAGTCCACTGGGTTGAAACAACAAACCCAGTAAGTAAGTTTTTGCAAGCTCGTATGAGTAAACCTAAATAATCTCAAAAACGCCTTTCCGACTCGAGGACAAAAATCAACACAATGATTAATTCCAACAACAAAATCCTTTTCTTTTTAAGGAACACACAGGTAGCTACCGTGACAAATCAAATCATTATAAATGAAAACTGGTAATCCCTGCATAGAAAATTAGTTCAGGAGATCACCCAGAAACACACAATTCAAAAATAGAAATCATAGTAATCCCTGCATAAAATTTAGTTCAGGAGACTACATTAAAATTAATCAATAGAAATTATAGTAATCCCTGCATATAGCTGAGTTCATGAGATTACTTAAAAATTAACAATAGAAGTAAAAAAGAAAAAGAAATAAGGAAACCAAACAATAGAAATGAAAAAGGAAATTAATTAAAGAAATCAACAACTCACGCTAATGAATCCTTCCAAAACTCAACTCCTTTTACTAAAAGGACAATTACAAGTCACCCCGTGACAAAATCATAGGAAATGTTAACCTAACAAATCAATATGAAAATCTGGTCCAACCTGGACACGTTGGCAGACAGACTAGAGCTCTAACTGATCGTAATCACTAACCCGGCCAAAGGCATGATTCCGATATATTGCTTGCGACCCCGGATCCTTAGGCCAACCTGACCCTTCTATCAAAACATTTAAACGAGTCGCAACTGGACCCAAAACATTACTCAAATCACCAAAAGGAGAAATCATAACCTGTGACTCCCACATCTTCAAACACTTTTCAAAACAATAGAAATACCATTTCCCACAACTTATTGTTTCCTGAAAAGTCATACCCCAAAACAATATATGAACTCATTCACAAATATTGTCTGCATCACACAATTCAACCAATACATGTTGTATTTCTACAGACAATAAATACTCGAAATAATATTCCACATAAAATCACCATTATATTACTTTACCCAATGCCACACCATCCAGATATATATGTTTCATATAAATATATATATATATATATACGTAATTATTCACGCAGGAATAACCACTAATACCAACTATAGTTCATACGTATTAAAACCAAGAAATTCATTTTATACTTAAATTCATTTTCTTACCTGTGAGTCGTAGCCCTATGAACCATAGTCGATCGAGTTCATATTATTTCAAACAAATCTTTATTTTTGAAAATGATTTACAATTATCAATCAATTCCACCCATTAAATAACTCGGTTCATAAATGAACCACGTGAGACTTACTCATCTCTAAATCCTGCTGCGTCTTCTCTTACAGCAGATAAGGTATCGACTACTCTCCGTCAATCACCTAAGGAATGTACATCACAACTTAGTGTACGAATCAAAAACAATTATAATTAGAACACCCATTTGCCACAAAATCTCGAAAGTAATGCCAATCGAGGCAAAACTTCATCCAAGACCACCCGAAGTCTCCAGAATACTTTTATGATCGATAACTCAAGGTTACAAGTCGATCGGCCGGCCGGATTCCCACGAATCGTAAACCGATCGAACTAAAAACCCTAAAACTTTGAAAATTCATAACTTGCTCATACAATTTTCAAAAATTACAAACCATATGTCGAAATGATCATATCAATGTGTAGATTAAAAAGAGGAAACATTAACTGTTCTGGGGGTGGCCGGAAGTGGCTGGAAACGGCCGCCACAGCCGCCGTCAAACTCAAAATTTGGCCACACTTCCTAAACTAAAAATCTTCTTCTCAACAAGCCTAACAACATTTATAACTAGCACAAAGTCAGAATCAAAGCCATTTGGCTGGAATTTACCTCGCAAGATTTGAAACCCGAAAAACCCTAGATTCTCAACGTGTGAGTTTATCTCGTGATTTGTGTGGGTTTATCCCGTGCTTTGTTTATTGATTTAAATGTGTGAGTTTATCTCGTGATTTGTGTGAGTTTATCCCGTGCTTTGTTTATTGATTTAAACGTGTGAGTTTATCTAGTGATTTGTGTGGGTTTATCCCGTGCTTTGTTTATTGATTTAAACGTGATTCGTGTGAGTTATTCTCGTGATTTGTGTGGGTTTATCCCGTGATTTGTTTATTGATTTAAACGTGATTCGTGTGAGTTATTCTCGTGATTGGTGTGAGTTGTGTGTGGTTTGAGTTACTCATACGGGCTTGCAAAAGCTTACCGGGTTTGTTGTGTGGCAACCCGGTGCACCATTCAAACGGTGTAGGGGTTAATCCTGCAGGTCAGGATAATCGTGGCTGAAGTTGGGGTTGCATACTTGCAGCTAAAAGGTAGGAAGCAAATTTTGTGACTTTACCGTTATTTGGACTTCCGTTGTAGCACTCTGAGGAGCATTTACGTTTTATCTTGTTGTTGACAATTTAATTCGTAAGCTTGTGTAATTTATAACTCTATGGAGCGAGTATATATTAACTTTGAAGGTTCAGGGCATCAATATGTACTTGTTTAAAGGAAAAAAGATTCCAGGTATTTTGTATTGATGACTGAACGTTCACGCATGTATAATTATGAGATTATATATATATATCGATTTTCATGTGTGTAAAATCAGGGGCGTGACATGGAACATCTCCGATAAAGAGAAGAATTTTAGGATATATCCCCAATAAAGTGAAGAAATATCTGTATTTATTTTTTAATCATATTTTATAGATATTTCTTCACTTTATTGGGGTTATATCCTAAAATTCTTTGCTTTATCAAAGAAATATCACAAATATTGTAGACCAGCGAGCGGCTTTTTAACCACCTAGAGTATTTTTTTTGTTTTTATAAACCTATTATAACTTGTGGTGTATAGGTTGAAGACAAAATTATAAAAAAAAAAAAAAATAATAATAATAATAATAAGCGAAGAAAAAGAAAAAAAATGGAAAAAAAAATTTTAATGAAAAAAAAACAGAAAAAAATTGCAAAAAAAAAATTCTTTTTTTTTTTTTTTGTCTTGAAAGGACCAGTTTAGCCCTCAAAAGTCAGACTTAACGGTCCAAATTGGACGGAATAGTGGAAATTGGACACGGCTAATGAATTTGAAGAGTACAAGGGTGTTACTGATTAAATTGAAACTCGAGGGACTAACATGATGACGACCCCTAACCTCAGGGGGCAAACTGAAATTAGTCCTATCCAATATAGTTTAGTGTATCACAACATTTTCTTTTGTTATAAATATCATTGATATCGAATTAAATTCCAAGCAGTAAATCAAGTGGACGTGCGGCCCAAGTATAGTCGCCTAGACACAAAGTCCCTCTTACATCCTTTAGGCAACCTTACTGAAATGGTCAGGTAGGGGAGGGCGACCATAAGAGGAAAAATCCATTTTGGTATGAGCTACTCCCACATAGTGGTTTAGGCCCATTTGCAAGCACTTCTGGATTCAAAAACCCGTCATGAACGTTGTCCCCTTCCTAGACACCATCCCACATAGGCTATACTTACTGAGATGAAAAAGGTCATAAGTGTGAAGACAGTTCAACAAGTGTTAATAAAGGCCGCTCTCAACCTTAAGGGACCTGAGCTAGGTACCAACAAAGGGTTTAGGCCAATATTAACAAACGCGACTTCACCTATTCTTCTTCAATTTACAACTTACAATTAAAACTCGTATTCAACAATATAAAAAAAAACATCCTAGTTAATTTACACTAAGTTTCAAACAATTTATATACAACACTTATAAATAAAAACAAGTGATTTTTCAATCCTCGGTAACGTAGCGAAAAATTGATACGCTAAAAGTAAGCGCATAATTTAACCCTGAAAATGTCATCGTTAGTATATGGTAAATAGGGATCGTTCTAACCGGGGATTGAGGGTACACCTGTCATTGTAAAAAAAATAAAGAATTAAAATAAATACAAACTATAATATTTACAAAATATATACAAATAACTAAATAAAAGGGGGATTTAAGAATTAGAGTTTTGAAAATTAAAATAAATAAAAGAAAGAAAATATAAAAACACATATACAAGGGTGGAACGCAAGTAACAAAGATTAAAACCACAATCATATGCAAGAAATCCAATCACAATTCCTATAGTTGATCTTCAATGTCATGAGAAAGAAGTTGACCATGTGAAACGTTAGAAAGCAAACGATTTCCCATTTTGTACTTTTCTTCAATAATTAATCCAAGTGAAAGCACCTAAATTAATCCTATTGAACATGCAATCATAGTCTAGAAAGCTAGCTAATCAAGAACACATTCAACGCATGAAGCATAGAGAAAGGATGTCAACCAAAGTGCACAACCTAGTTATGAATAAGTTCACCTATTTGCAATCCTCCTTAATTGATTTCGACTTTTGTCCAAAGCCTTTACTACTTAAATCTAGCTCAAATTACATGCATATATCCTAAGTTGGCCACCAAAGAACGCATACATACAAAAGTTTTCTATAATCCAAAATCAATCAAGAAATCTCACATAAGCAACATATCAATCAACAAAAGAAATCGTAACTTTATTTCAAAACATATAAACGGGCTTTAAACTTTGCCCTTAACGTCATGTTAACTAGAATTCATAACTCTACGAATCAAACAAAGGAAAAAGAAAAGAAAGTTTGAAATATACTGTGAAAGATGGATGACAAGGCCTTGAGATGAAGAACTTGAAAATCCTTGAAAGCAAGCAATCTTCTAGGGACGACACAAGGGTGGATGGCGGATAGGATCTTGATGTATTGCATGACTTCTTCTCCTCCTCGGTTGAGACGCAGAGCTTCTGAAGACTAGAGAATGGAGAGAATTTTTCTAATGTTTATTTTCTAATGGAGAGAAGTGTGTTGTGGTGGTGTGATGGTGTCTAAAACATCTAGAGAGAGAGAGGCTATATATAGGGGAAGGCAAGGCTTCATGAATTTAATTTCCAAAGAATTTTCTGGTTGCACCACACAGCTTCGACCAATCACGAAGTGCCACGTCAGCTCTGTTGTGTCATCCAACCAATCAAAAAGCTCCAAAATCAATCCCTAATATATTGTTGCTGATTTTCCCATGATTTAATATGATTTTATTCACAATTTTTGGCCAAATATCTAGGCATGAACCTAGACAATGTATCCGGATGCATTTTGGACCTTTTCTCCCTTAAATCTCTCCATGGCTTTATCCTTAACATCCTCCCCTTGATTTTCTCTTGATTTTCACATTAAAATTGCAGATTTTATTCTCTAATTTCAGCCAACATATCTTGAGGGAATTAAGGAACGAATCTGGACTTGTTTTGAGCATTTTCTTGTTGCACAATCCCTTGAAACTCTCCCTTGATATTCTTAATGTAATCTCCTTGATTTTCACATTATCTCCATCATTTCCCATGCAAAAATCAGATTTAATCTCCCATAATATCTCCCATGTCATCTTCAAGCCATGTGGTCTCAACTGGGATTCCTAGTTGGACCAGGAAAACTCCATTTCTTCATTTCAGCTCATTTCTTTGTCATTTATTCCAATGTACCTAGAAAATAGAAACTAAATTAAAAATTATTAAGTAAAGGAAATAACTAAGAAAAATATGAGAAAATAATTATTAAAACGTCGCATTAAAATGCTCCTATCAGAGACGATCCACAATCACCCAAATACTATCATGACCATTACGAGTTTGCGGAAGGCTAGAGATAAAATCCATGGTGACATGCTCCCACTTCCACTACGGAATTGGCAACGGCTGCAGCAATCCTGAAGGCTTCTGTCTTTCGGCTTTTACCTGTTGGTACACTAAGCACCTACTCACATATGCTGCAATTTCCCTCTTCATATTTGGCCACCAATAGTATTCCCTTAAAGTTCGGTACATTTTTGTCCCGCCGGGATGCATGGCGTAAGCGGAACTATGAGCCTCCTCCAAAATTTCTCGCTTAATAACATCGTGATCAGGAACACATATTCTATTCCCAAACATTAAGGCTCTATCCCTTCTGATCGTAAAGTCCGCTCTAGTGCCGCTACTCAGTGCTTCTTTTAATTGTGTCAGATATTCATCATCATCTTGTGCCTCCCGCACTTTGTCAATGAGAATCGGCCTCACATGGAAACTAGCTATCAACGCTCCAGATTCTTCCTCAATTGCTAAATTAACCCCCGTAGCTCGCAATTCATAAAGTAAGGGAACTCGAACTGCCCTCAAATGGGCTAAAGAGCTAAAGGGCTTCCGACTAAGAGCATTTGCTACCACATTGGCCCTTCCTGGATGATACTCAATAGTGCAATCATAATCCTTAATTAACTCCAACCACCTCCTTTGCCTCAAATTTAAGTCCCTTTGAGTAAGTAAATATTGAAGACTTTTATGATCGGTGAAAATCTGGCATCGAGCTCCATAAAGATAGTGTCTCCACAACTTAAGTGCAAGTACCACGGCAGCAAGCTCCAGGTCATAAGTCGGATAGTTCCCTTCATGAGGTTTCAGCTGCCTAGATGCATAGGCAATTACATTTCCATGCTGCATTAACACACAACCCAGGCTTTGTCTTGAGGCATCACTGTAAATCACATACTCCCTGCTATCATCAGGTAACGCCAGAACTGGGGCACTAGTTAAACGTCTCTTGAGTTCTTGGAAACTTTGTTCACACTCCTCTGACCAAACAAATTTAGCACCCTTCCTAGTCAATTTGGTAAGAGGAGCAGCAAGCATAGAAAAATCCTGAACGAAACGTCGATAATAGCCTGCCAAACCCAAGAAACTACGAATCTCTGTCACAGTGGTAGGTTTTCCCCAATTCAAAACCGCTTCCACCTTTTAAGGATCTACACTAATACCTTTCGCTGAAACCACATGACCCAAGAATCCTATGCTGTTAAGCCAGAATTCACACTTACTCAACTTAGCATATAGTTTAGCCTCCCTAGTCCAAAGCACCAGCTTCAAGTGTTTAACATGGAGTTCATCACTCTAAGAGTAGACCAAAATATCATCAATAAACACAATCACGAAACGGTCTAGGTACGGGCGGAACACCCAATTCATGAGGTCCATGAAAGCCGCAGGAGCATTGGCCAATCCGAACGGCATTACCTCAAACTTGTAGTGACCATAACGTGATCGGAAAGCGGTCTTGGGTATGTCAGATTCTCGTATTCGTAACTGATGATAACCTGACCTCAAGTCGATTTTAGAAAAGACCTTAGCACCCCTCAACTGATCAAACAAATCATCAATTCGTGGTAAAGGATACTTGTTCTTCATTGTGACTTTATTCAATTTTCTGTAATGAATACACAATCTCAAGGTGCCGTCTTTCTTCTTAACAAAAAGCACGGGGCACCCCAAGGAGATACACTTGGTCGAATGAAACCTTTATCCAACAGCTCTTGTAACTGAGTCTTCAACTCCTTTAATTCAGCTGGGGCCATCTGGTAAGGTGCCTGAGATATAGGTGTTGTACCAGGGAGCAAATCAATAGTGAAATCTATCTCTCTTACTAGAGGTAAGCCAGGTAGTTCATCAGGAAACACATCCGGAAACTTCCTGACCATATGAATATCCTCAATACTCAACACCTCCTTCCTTGTATCCACCATGTGTGCCAAGTAAGCCTGACAACCTTTATTCAAAAGCTTTTTAGCTGTTATGGCCGAAATCAGGCAAGAGGAGAGAATATTCCGTTCACCACGGAAAGTAATTTCCTGTTTTCCTGGACTTCGAAACAGTACTTCCTTACGAAAACAATCAACTAATGCACAGTGTGTCCCTAGAAAATCCATCCCCAGAATTAAATCAAACTCAACAAGATCTAGAGGGATTAGGTTGGCCTCCAAGCAAAAACCATCAACCATTACACCACAGTTATTGAAAACCCATTCTATCTTAAGGGCTTCTCCCACAAGTAAAGAAACATACCACTCGCCTATAAGAGGTGATGACAGCACATTTGCAAAACATGCGAATCTACTTGACATAAATGAGTGCGTAGCACCAGGATCAATTAAAGTTAAAGCAGGTTGATTAAAAATAAACAATGTACCAACGATAACCTTCGGTGAATCACGGCCCTTCTGCTGGGTCATGGCGTGCAGTCTAGCATGTGTCACATGACGACCTCGCTGACCCCTGCTCTGCTGAGAACCAGCTCGGCCTACCGAACTAGTGCGGGCACCACTAGTAGAACCGCCAATAGAGGACTAGCCAATATTCTGAGTGGGAGTAGATCTGGCTCCCTAAGTCAAAAGAGGGCAGTCCCTCCTGAAGTGATCCTGCTGACCACACATAACACATCCCACTGTCTGATACTGCCCAAACTGAGCTGACTGATTAGTAGAAGCCCCACTCAAACCACCATGATAACTCTTGGACCTCTCAAGCTGTTCAGACTGTCGTCCACTAAACTGGCCACGAGAGAATCTCCTGTCACGTATCCTGAATCTAGGACGGGACCTCGAACTGGAACCACTACTCTTTCCACTACCAACAGAAGATCCAGAACTTGATGTGGAAGTAGCGCTGATAGGAGCATAAAATGCGACGTTAATAATGATTAAACCCTATATTTTGCTAAGTTATTTCCTTTATCTCGATCAATTTAACTTAGTTAGTATTTTTCAGGTGAAAATGGAGTCTCAAAGTCCAAAAATGGCTAAGGAAGGCACAAGTGGCACAGAAATGGAAAGAAATGAAGAAATGGAAGTTCTCCCAGTTTGACTAGGAAAAGGAATCCCAGTTGGAGTAGGAATCAGAAGCTGACTTGGATTCAAACTCTTAAGTCGCGGAAATTAGAAGTTCTACTTGGACAGGGAAACTCAATTCTACTCAGATAAGGAATCCTAGTGTGATAAGGAGTCCCTGTTGGACAAGGATTACTCAAGAAGGTTCCGGAAGAGTGTAGAAGAATCTCGGAAAAGGAAGCAGTATTCAACTAGGAAACCTACTTGCATATGGAGTTCTACTCATACTAGGAGAGCTTGGGAACGTTCATGAAGCATCTAGAAGACTCAAGAAGATCATATGCCGTGCACATGGAAGAGGAAGCAACAAGAGATTCGAATTACAAAGCAATATGGAATTTGGACTTCTTGTTGAGTAAGGATTGGAATTTCGTGAGATTCTTGAGGGTTCTTGAAGGTTCTTGACGTTTCTACTTCAGAATAGGCGTGCAAGGCATGTGATGTGAAGGAAAACCGAATTGGACTCAACTTGTGCATTAAAAGTCAAATCCATTACAGATTCGGAAATCTGCCTGTGCAGATCAGTCAACTTCAACGGAGTGTCATAAATCTTTCATAGCTCAGAAAATTATGATCTTTATATGGTTGGAAAGATACGGATGTCTAGTTTCCAGATCGTTTTACGGTTCGTCAATAGCTATTTTCTAGAGCAAGTTATGGCCGTTTTAGTGGACTGAGGTCAATCCTGCCGGAAATCTGTTTTGTGAGAAAGAAGTCCTAAATCAACATGAACTAAGAGAAACCAAGTAGAAACGAATTGGGAGTGCCTTGGGACGTTCTACTATATATACCTTGTGTATTAGACGTTCAGGGGTCACACTTTATTCTCCACAATTTCGTTTCTCACCGGTTTGCTCTTGAGTTTCAGGTTTTTGCATCTACAAGTTCCTAGCCGTGCCATCCTCCATCCTAGCCGTGAATTCTACCTTGTGTTGCTGCCTTGGATCTACTTTGGACCTTGGGACGTAGTCAAGGGTTGTTCATACCATCTTCCCTATGTTTTCTTTACGGTTTAGTGTTTTTGTATTTGTATTTTCTGTTTTGATTTCCTTATGTGTAAAACCAAAACCATGAGATAACTTTCTGATTTTTGGATGTGATTTGGATGTTCTTTTCTATGATTGATGTGTTTGTGTGTTCTTGATCTTGATTAATTGCCGAAATATGGAATGATAATCTGGTTTTGTTTTATAGATAACTTTTATGTGTTCTTGTTCTTTGGTTGCAAACTTAGGATGATTGCATGTAATTGGAGCTAGTAATTAGGTTAAACGCTTCGTGACCCTAATTCAATATAGTAGTAAAGGCTTTGGACAAAGGTCGAGATCAGATTATGCATGTAATGAAAAGATTCGCTTCGAGTACTTGAATTTGCATGTTTATTGACTAAACTTTCACTTGCTCTTAATGATTTGAATGCATGAGATTATGAGTCGCTTCGATTGTGTGATACTTGCATTTGGAATATGTTGGTTTGGCGCTTCGTCGATCAATTGTGTAAAGGGAAGTCATATAAGGGACATTGGGCGCTTGTAACTTTGTTTCTTGGTTGATATCTTTCCATGGTAATTAACAAGATTAAGGGATGCATGAAAATGTTGTTCTTGAATTGTTCTTGATGAATTGTTTTCCAAAAATCCTTCTTTTCCCACCTTTGTAAATAAAATGTTTTTGTTCTTTAATTGTTTTCTGAAAATTTATATTTCAATCTTCAAAAACCCCCCATCTTTATGTTTTCTTGTTTGTGTAAATAATTAAAATTAACTTAGAATTTTTAAGGTAGCATGTTCATATAAATAATAAATAAATAAAAAAAAAATGTTTTTAATTTCGTGAATAGTGTCTCCGTGAATAGTAAATATGTGTTTGTTTTAGTTTTAGTGTTTTTTAGGAGTTTGTTATGAGTTTGTTAGGTCTCCTTAATTTAAGGGATAGGTTCCTAAATTTTAGGGAAAGTAGTTAGAGTTAGTTTTGACTTAGGATTTAATGTTTGACTTGGTCAATAATTTGTTTTCTTAGTAATTAAGTAATCCTAATTAGTATATAACTAGTAATCCTTGTTGTATATGGATTCCCAATGTGATATGGACTTGTAAATTGTGTATAAATAGGAGTAGGATTTCTAAACCTTTTCTAACTTGTTTTCTCTCTTATTTTCGTCCATGCCTATATATATACTTGTATATTTTTGTTATTCTCTCATTCCTTGCTCTCTAAATTCGTGTGAATGTATGTATGCTCTCTAATTCTTTGTTGTTTCTTTTGTTGTTCGAAATTTATGCATGTTTGTACTTGTAAATTTGTAATTTTCGTAGAATTGTATATTCTATTCTTTAATTTGTTTCTCACATGTTAGCACCCTCAATCCCCGGTTTGTTCGATACCCTATTTGCTCTATAATAATGATGATATTTTTCAGGGTTTAAATTGGCGATGCTTTGCACGTATCAATTTTTGGCGCCGTTGCCGGGGATTGAAAAGTCTTCATGTGATGAAAAAAAAAAAACGCCACTAAGGTATGATTTTGGTAAGGGATTTTGAACTATTATGGAATAGGTGAAGTCTCGTTTGTTGATACTAGCCTTAACCCCTTATTTAGCACCTGATTCAGGTCTTTTAAGGTTGAGGGCAGCTTTTATTAACACTTGAAAAATGTCTTGCACTTAGACCTTTTCTTATCTAAGTAAGTATAGCCTATGTGAAATGGTGACTAGGAAGGGGACAACGTCCATGATGGGTTTTGAATCCAGAAGTGCAATCAAACGAGCCAAAACCACTATGTGGGAGTAGCTTGTGCCAAAATGGTTTCTACCTCTCGTGTTCGTCCTCCCCCGCACTGGCCATTTCAGTAAGGTTGCCCAAAGGATTTGAGAAGAAATATGTGTAGAGGCAAGGACTTGGGCCGCACGTCCAAAACAATGGTTCATTATGTCTTATTGAAGTCATACACTTAGACAATTTTTGAAAGAATTGGTTTTGGTAAGAAGGATGTGAGTCATAACGGAATAGGTGAGAGTTCTTTTATTAATACTTGTCAAGCAACTCCTTTTATCTCTGCGGCGCACCTTAGTAACACAGGGTGTCTAGGTTGATTGGATACGAGAAGTGCTTACAAGAGGGCCAAAACCACTATGTGGGAGTAGCTCCGCCAAAATCGTTCCTCTACTACCTGGCTCTGTGCCAAAAGAGTTACCAAAAGATAAAGGGGGGGAGACTTGTATTAACATTAGAATCTCTGGGCCGCACGTCCAAACCTTGACTTGCAAAACTCTTATTGAAATTGATTAATTCGAAAGTTGTAGAAGATTGTAACTAACCACTATAATTTTCGTTGACCATGTGTATACTTGTATATATGTGACGTTTTAATGTGTGTACCTTGGTCCACGTCATGTTTATACCTTACTAACATTATTCTTTTGTTCTACTACAGATCAATGAATGTCTGGATCGTCTGAACCACCCAAGTACACCAAAACGCCCCTCCACGTCATTCAAGCACGAATTGAAAAGCTTAAGAAAAACTCGGATCTCTTTGACATCCAAGTTACCACTCCACTTCAATTTCGTGAGCTTCAATTAGATAGTGAAGGGAATAGAGTAGAGGGAGGATCAGAAGCTTCTGACACTTCAGTTGTTCCATCACCTCACCAAACGCCACCTCAATCACCTCGTGCACTCTTAGTCATTCAACCACCACCACCACCAATGGCTCTCACCATCAGGCAACTCTCTACATCTGTGATCCCACCTGGTGGCGTTCCAACTTGTATAACCTACCCTGCTGCAGCTGAGGGGGTAACAGCTGATTTTGAATTGAAGTCTGGGCTACTTCATCGTCTTCCTACATTCCATGGACTCTCTATGGAAGATCCCAACAACCACTTGATGGAATTTCAGTTCATCTGCACTAGCATGAAGCCTCAAGGAGCTGATGAGCATATTTTGAAGTTGAAGGCCTTCCCATTTTCGTTGGTTGACAAGGCAAAGCAATGGCTTTATGAGTTGCCAAGTGGACGGATTACATCTTGGGCTGATATGATGAAGGCGTTTCTTGAGAAGTATTTCCCTACATCTCGCATCATCATGCTTAGGAAGAAGATAAGTGGAATCCAACAAGGGCAAGATGAGTCCTACGCAGATTACTATGAAAGGTTCAAGTCTCTCACCACTCAATGCCCTCAACATGGCATGAAGGATGAGACCTTGCTCACTTGTTTTTATGATGGACTCACCAACTTGGAAAGAGACATGCTAGATGCAGCTTCTGGTGGATCGTTTGTTGACAAGGAACCTGCAGCTGGAATGATCCTTATTGAGAATAGGGCCTTGAATCAACAACAATATGGAAGCTCTAGGCCCAAATCCACCACCACACGTGAAAGGGTCCATGAGGTAAGTACTTTAGCTCAACTGGAGGATAAAATTAACAAACTTACTTCTCTTGTGTCCCAGGGATCACATGGACAAGTCATGGTGTGTGAAGTTTGTTCTATGCAAGGGCATGCGTCTAACCAATGCCCTCAACTCATGGAGGAAGGAGGACAAGAAGGTGTCAACGCCATAGGTTTCCAACAAGGGTACCAACGTCCTAGGAATGATCCATATTCGAATACTTACAATCCTGGATGGAGGGATCACCCTAATTTTCGTTGGAAGGACAATGAGAACGTTCAAAGTGCACCTCAAGGCTTCCAACCACGTCCTCAAGGCTTTTATCAAAAGCCTCAACATCCTAACCCTACTCCTTTCAATTCAAATTTTAATTCAAATGCTTCTTCTTCTTCTTCTAATGATGAATTAATCCGAACTCTAACTAAGTCTACTCAAGCTTTAATTGCAGGTCAAACTCATCATGGGAATCAAATCAATGCTATATCTACGGATGTGAATGAGATGAAGAAGCAAATGAGTCAAGTTGTGGAGTTTATGGGTAAGTTTCATGAGCAAGGTAAGCTACCAAGTGGTACCATCCCAAATCCTCACTTTGAGCAAGCCAAAGTCGTCACTACAAGGAGTGGTAAGACCCTTGTAGATCCTCCAACGCCTCCCAAAAAGATCTCAACGTCCATTTTAGAGGAGGAGGATGACCCTGCAACGTCTAAGGCTCATGTGACACCTCCTACTGCAGAACCGAAACCTAAAGGACAAGTTTCTAACTCTTTCAATTCGGTTATTACTAATCCATCTTCTTCTCCTTTGCCTTTCCCAAGCAGATATGCTAAGTCCAAGAAGGATGAAGCCGAAAAGGCCATCTTGGAAACTTTTAAGAAAGTGCAAATCAACATTCCTCTCCTTGAGGCCATTAAGCAAATTCCTAAGTATGCCAAATTTTTGAAGGAACTTTGCACCACAAGGAGACAGAACCGTGAGAAAGAAGTGGTGAAGGTAAGTGAGAATGTCTTAGCTGTGCTTCAACGCAAAATGCCTGAAAAGTGTAAGGATCCAGGGAGTTTTTCTATCCCTTGTGTTATTGGAACCACTAGATTCGAAAATGCCATGCTAGACTTAGGTGCTTCTATAAATGTTATGCCATATTCTATTTATGCATCTCTAGGTCTAGGTGAACTTAAACATGATAATGTTATTATTCAATTGGCAGATCGATCTAATGCATACCCTAAGGGGTTAGTTGAGGATGTACTTGTGCAGGTGGGTGAGCTAATCTTCCCAGCTAAATTTTACGTCCTAGAGATGGAGGAACCCTCTCCCAAGTCAACGCCACTTTTGCTAGGTCGTCCATTCATGAGGACGGCTAGGACCAAAATTGATGTGTATTCTGGCACCTTGTCAATGGAATTTGATGGAGAAGTTGTTGGCTTCAACATTTTCGAAGCCATGAGGTATCCATTAAGTGACTTTCAATCATGTTTTTCTATTGATATACTTGATGATCTTGCGCAGAAATTCATGGAAATAATGGAGGAGGATACCATGGTCTCAACCATTGCAAGTAGTGTTGGTTTCATGGAAGATGGTGCCACCATACCTAAGGAAGACCTCACGGATTCTTATGAATCCATCCACCTAGAAAACGTTGCTTCTCTTGAGGCAACGTCCTTTGTAGGTAAGTCAAATCCTTCTTTTTCACTTCCCATCTCTACTAATAAACCTCTACCTTCAGTGATTCAGGCACCTACCCTAGAACTTAAGCCATTTCCAGATCATTTGAAGTATGTTTACTTGGGAGATAAAGAGACGTTACCTGTGATCATATCCTCATCATTGACGTCTACTCAAGAGGATAGACTTGTGGAGATGCTTAAGAAACACAAGACTGCGATTGGTTGGACCTTAGCGGATATCAGGGGAATTAGCCCTACTACTTGTGTGCATCGGATTTTGCTTGAGGAGGGAGCCAAGCCAACAAGGGAGGCTCAAAGACGTTTGAATCCACCCATGATGGAGGTTGTGAAGAAGGAGGTTATCAAACTCCTTGATTGTGGCGTCATATACCCTATCTCGGACTCTAAGTGGGTTTCACCAGTTCAGGTTGTGCCAAAGAAGTCTGGGATAACTGTTGTGAAGAATGCAGAGAATGAGTTAGTGCCTCAGAGAACGGTGACTGGACATCGAGTTTGCATAGACTATAGGAAGCTCAACGCCACTACTAGGAAGGATCACTTCCCTTTGCCATTCATTGATCAGATGCTTGAGAGGTTAGCAGGTCACGAGTTCTATTGCTTCTTGGATGGATATTCTGGTTACAATCAAATCGCCATTGCTCATGAGGATCAAGAGAAAACGACCTTCACTTGTCCTTTTGGAACGTTTGCCTACAGAAGAATGCCATTCGGACTATGTAACGCCCCAGGTACGTTTCAAAGGTGCATGGTAAGTATCTTCTCTGATTTTATTGAGAAAATTATTGAAGTTTTTATGGATGACTTTTCTGTCTTTGGTAAAGATTTCGAAAATTGCTTAAGTAATTTAGAATTGATACTTGAACGTTGTGAAGAAACTAACCTTGTTTTAAATTGGGAAAAATGTCACTTTATGGTTAAACAAGGAATAGTTTTAGGGCATATTATCTCTAAACGTGGAATTGAAGTAGACAAAGCTAAAGTAGATCTAGTTAGATACTTACCATACCCCACAAGTGTGAGGGAGGTCCGTTCTTTTCTTGGACATGCAGGTTTCTACAGGCGCTTTATCAAGGACTTTTCCAAGATTTCTAGGCCCCTATGTCGTCTACTTCAAAAGGAAGTGGCGTTTGAGTTCAAGGAGGATTGCAAGGATGCATTCAATGCTTTAAAGGAGCTTCTGACGTCTGCTCCTATCATGCTTCCTCCAGATTGGTCTCTTCCCTTTGAGATCATGTGTGACGCCTCAGATTATGCCATTGGGGCCGTGCTAGGCCAAAGGAAGGACAAGAAGCCTTATGCCATCTACTATGCGTCAAGAACCCTCAATGATGCTCAACTCAATTATTCTACAACTGAAAAAGAACTCTTAGCTGTTGTTTTTGCCTTAGAAAAATTTCGATCTTATTTATTGGGTACTAAAGTTATTATTTATTCTGATCATGCAGCTTTAAGGTACCTAATGTCAAAGAAGGAGGCAAAACCTAGGCTAATTCGTTGGATACTCTTGCTTCAAGAGTTTGATGTTGAGATCAAGGATAAGAAGGGCTCTGACAACGTTGTGGCAGACCACTTGAGTAGGCTAGTGAGTGAGGAGGACGCCATACCCTTAGTGGAGATGTTTCCGGATGAACAACTCTTCGGAATCCAGGTAAGTGAGCCTTGGTATGCAGATATTGTTAATTATTTGGTGTCTAAAACGTTTCCTAGTCATATGCAAAGTGCTCAACGTGATAGACTTAAGTTTTTAGCTAGACAATATGTTTGGGATGATCCTTACTTGTGGAAATATTGTCCTGATAAATTGATAAGGAGATGTGTGCCTAATAATGAACAGAAAGCTATACTTGAGTTTAGTCATGCTAAGCAATGTGGTGGTCACTTTGGCTCTGATAGAACTGCTAGGAAGGTGTTGGAATGTGGTTTTTATTGGCCTACTTTGTTTAAAGATGCATATAATTTTTGTATGACATGTGATAGATGCCAAAGAACCGGTAATTTAGGCCCTAAAGATCAAATGCCTTTAAAACCTGTGATAATTGTCGAAATCTTTGATGTTTGGGGTATTGATTTTATGGGACCTTTTCCTTCATCTAATGGTTTTCTCTATATCCTCTTAGCTGTTGATTATGTTTCTAAATGGGTGGAAGCGAAAGCCACCAGAACTAATGATTCTAAGGTTGTTGCAGAGTTTATAAAGTCTAACATTTTTAGTAGGTTTGGCATGCCTAGAGCAATCATTAGTGACGGAGGTTCTCACTTTTGCAACAAGACCATTGAGGCTTTGCTCAGGAAGTACAACGTCACTCATAAGGTTTCCACGCCTTATCATCCTCAAACGAGTGGACAAGCAGAAGTTTCAAATAGGGAGATAAAGCGGATACTTGAGAAAACCGTGGGACCTTCAAGGAAGGATTGGAGCCAACGCTTGGAGGATGCATTGTGGGCGTATAGGACAGCCTTTAAGACGCCAATAGGGATGTCTCCATTTCGGTTGGTGTATGGAAAAGCGTGCCACTTACCTGTGGAATTGGAGCATAGAGCATGGTGGGCAGTTAGAACGTTCAACATGGACTTGGATGAAGCTGGACTTCATAGGAAGTTGCAACTCAATGAGCTTGAGGAAATTCGAAATGATGCCTATGATAGTGCTCGGATTTACAAGGAAAAGACAAAGGCTTTTCATGATAAAATGATTCGTGGAAAGGCTTTTGTAGTTGGTCAAAAAGTTCTTTTATTTCATTCTCGATTAAAGCTTTTCCCTGGTAAATTACGTTCTAGATGGTTTGGTCCTTTTATAGTTACTAACGTTTTTTCTCATGGTGCTATACAGATAAGGAGCCCTGCAACTGGAAGTGAGTTCAAGGTAAATGGCCATCGTCTTAAGCCTTATTATGAGGCATTTGTGGAGCACAATGTGGAGGATGTACCCCTCCAGGAGGCGCCACCAACTGAGGACTAAATGAAGGTGCAAGTCTAGGCTGAAAGACTTTAAACATTAAGCGCTGCATGGGAGGCAACCCATTTCATCCGTAGCTATGGAGGAGCCATCAACGCAGATTTGCATTCTTGAACTCTTCCCTTCTCTTTTATTTTCGAGAACTTTGTCTTTGTTTTAGGTTTCTTTGCGTTAACTCTTATGCCATGCTTGTTTGATGTTTTGTATGCTTTATACTTGTTTATACATTGAGGACAATGCATGATTTAAGTGTGGGGGAAGGGTATAACGTAACGTTTCACTTTGTTTTTAGGAGCTAGTTGTGTGGTTATAAAAAGAAAACAAAATAAAAAAATCGGAAAAATCAGAAAATAAAAAAAATTTTTGCGTTAACTTTTGTTTTAGGTTTTGTGTTATATGTTTTGGTTTTTATACTTATATGTTTTGTTTGTTTATTTTTAGAGTCAAAATGAATTTTGGGTAAATATCTTCTTCATCGAAGGCGCATCCAATGGGATGTGATGTCTAAGGTTTAGTTTGGATATGAGAAGTGCTGACAAAGGGTCTCGTCCCCTGTCAATCAAGTGAGCTGAGCTCCGCCAAAATCGTTCCTCTCTTCACCTGGTCATGTTCCAAAAGGAGTTACCGAAAGGAGAAGGGAAATAACCCTAAGTCCAAAACGTTTTTGCTTGTTTGTTGCGTCAGTTTTATGTTAGTTTTTGTGTTGTTTTGTGATCGAGTCTTAGGATGCCCTTTTAACTGTCTAGGATGAACTTATATCTCTGAAATTAAGGCTAAAAGAGGATCACAAGATTGAGATAATGTTTGATGATATTCTTTGGTTAATTATGATTTATGAAAAGCATATGAATGTGTAGTAGATATGGTGCATGCGTAGCTTTGGTACAGAATATGAACATGTGGAAGATAAGTTGTGATTCATAATAACCCTTGTGAGAATTTGAGCCATGTGCCCTTTCTTTGTTGAGTGATTAATGAAAAAAATGAATTATACTCTTATTTTCTTGGCAATGATTTTGTGATCTCATTATTCTTTCATCTTGATTGATTACTTGCCATAGATTAAGTTTGATGGACTAGAGAATGCTAGAATTCACTTTTGTGCTTGTTGAAACTTTTATCAATACATGTCCCTGATTCTGGAAAGGATAAAGGTACTTACTTAGGATTTTACCACCATTGCGAAATAAAGCCTGTGTCCCTAATTGTGCCCGTCGTGGGACTCCCCTAGTTTAACCATTTTGAGCCTACATTGAGCCTTTTTCTTTCATCACCCTCAAAACTCCTTAACCCTTAACCTTAGTATAGTTATATCCGTACCCTTTGTTCTAAAGACTTAGTGGAGCATATTTTTGAGACTTTGCTTGGAGTTTTGGCGTCAAGGAAGATTTTTGAAGACATGAAGAAGTTCAAGTGTGGGGGTAGACTTGTCCATATGAATTTGTGTTTGTAATTGCCGAAAAAAGAAAAAAAAGAAAAAGAAATCGTAAAAAAAATAATAAAGGAATATTTCGGCAATTAAAGAAAAAATGTGTGCTATTGTTTATGTTTATGGATTTTAGTCCCCTATACTTGGTGAATTTGGAGTTTGTTTTAAATTGAAGGCCCATTGTTGAAAAATTTGGTCTTTGTCCAATTCACTTGTTCGAAAGAAGGTTAGAATGAAGTATGGGCCCAACATGATGGCACTTGGCCCTTTTATAAAGCTCTGGAGGACATGACGTTTGCTATGCTTGGTGGATTCGAAATTTGGTCTCTCTACATCTACAAGTGCTCTACTAGGTTTTTAGGATACTTTGTGATTTCCCTATCCCTTCGTTTCTTTAAACCTTAAGCCTTGGCCCCATTACAACCTTAAATTGTAAGACCTCTTTGATCCTTAAGATGGGACAGCCTTTGATCTGTGGAGATGAGTTATGACTGTTGAACTTATGGCTTGGGTTCATCTGTGCAAGTAGTTGATATCTTTCATGAGATCTTTTGAAAAAAAATGAATATATGTGCTTTCGTTTCTTATGTATGTGATCTACTTTGTAATCTTTCACATATAATTGAGTGATAAGCTTTTAAGCATGAGCCTTGAATCTGAGAGAAGAAAGAATGATATATCTGTGTGAGGCTTGAATCATGACTTATTTGAAATATGTTAAAGAACCCATCACCATTGTTTACCCCCAAGTCTTACATGCTTATATGTAGATTATATCTTGTAATTAGCTCTTGAATATCTTGATGATGTGATGCTTGGTTAAGTGCTAATCTTGGTGACTTGGAAGTAAGAGATTTCTGAGATAATATGTTAAAGGGCGTAGAAGTCATATGTATGTGTCTTTGGTTTGTGACGTTTTTATCTTGATTTTTGTTTAAGTGTTTTTACGTTTTTGAGTCTTTGTGTCCTTGTGTTTTTCGTTTTCTATACTTAGTTTATTTTCGTAGTTTCTTTGTTTTGTGTCTTAGTCTTTTGGTTTGTTATGTTGATTTTGCTAAGGGACTAGCAAAAGCTAAGTGTGGGGGAATTTGATAGGAGCATAAAATGCGACGTTAATAATGATTAAACCCTATATTTTGCTAAGTTATTTCCTTTATCTCGATCAATTTAACTTAGTTAGTATTTTTCAGGTGAAAATGGAGTCTCAAAGTCCAAAAATGGCTAAGGAAGGCACAAGTGGCACAGAAATGGAAAGAAATGAAGAAATGGAAGTTCTCCCAGTTTGACTAGGAAAAGGAATCCCAGTTGGAGTAGGAATCAGAAGCTGACTTGGATTCAAACTCTTAAGTCGCGGAAATTAGAAGTTCTACTTGGACAGGGAAACTCAATTCTACTCAGATAAGGAATCCTAGTGTGATAAGGAGTCCCTGTTGGACAAGGATTACTCAAGAAGGTTCCGGAAGAGTGTAGAAGAATCTCGGAAAAGGAAGCAGTATTCAACTAGGAAACCTACTTGCATATGGAGTTCTACTCATACTAGGAGAGCTTGGGAACGTTCATGAAGCATCTAGAAGACTCAAGAAGATCATATGCCGTGCACATGGAAGAGGAAGCAACAAGAGATTCGAATTACAAAGCAATATGGAATTTGGACTTCTTGTTGAGTAAGGATTGGAATTTCGTGAGATTCTTGAGGGTTCTTGAAGGTTCTTGACGTTTCTACTTCAGAATAGGCGTGCAAGGCATGTGATGTGAAGGAAAACCGAATTGGACTCAACTTGTGCATTAAAAGTCAAATCCATTACAGATTCGGAAATCTGCCTGTGCAGATCAGTCAACTTCAACGGAGTGTCATAAATCTTTCATAGCTCAGAAAATTATGATCTTTATATGGTTGGAAAGATACGGATGTCTAGTTTCCAGATCGTTTTACGGTTCGTCAATAGCTATTTTCTAGAGCAAGTTATGGCCGTTTTAGTGGACTGAGGTCAATCCTGCCGGAAATCTGTTTTGTGAGAAAGAAGTCCTAAATCAACACGAACTAAGAGAAACCAAGTAGAAACGAATTGGGAGTGCCTTGGGACGTTCTACTATATATACCTTGTGTATTAGACGTTCAGGGGTCACACTTTATTCTCCACAATTTCGTTTCTCACCGGTTTGCTCTTGAGTTTCAGGTTTTTGCATCTACAAGTTCCTAGCCGTGCCATCCTCCATCCTAGCCGTGAATTCTACCTTGTGTTGCTGCCTTGGATCTACTTTGGACCTTGGGACGTAGTCAAGGGTTGTTCATACCATCTTCCCTATGTTTTCTTTACGGTTTAGTGTTTTTGTATTTGTATTTTCTGTTTTGATTTCCTTATGTGTAAAACCAAAACCATGAGATAACTTTCTGATTTTTGGATGTGATTTGGATGTTCTTTTCTATGATTGATGTGTTTGTGTGTTCTTGATCTTGATTAATTGCCGAAATATGGAATGATAATCTGGTTTTGTTTTATAGATAACTTTTATGTGTTCTTGTTCTTTGGTTGCAAACTTAGGATGATTGCATGTAATTGGAGCTAGTAATTAGGTTAAACGCTTCGTGACCCTAATTCAATATAGTAGTAAAGGCTTTGGACAAAGGTCGAGATCAGATTATGCATGTAATGAAAAGATTCGCTTCGAGTACTTGAATTTGCATGTTTATTGACTAAACTTTCACTTGCTCTTAATGATTTGAATGCATGAGATTATGAGTCGCTTCGATTGTGTGATACTTGCATTTGGAATATGTTGGTTTGGCGCTTCGTCGATCAATTGTGTAAAGGGAAGTCATATAAGGGACATTGGGCGCTTGTAACTTTGTTTCTTGGTTGATATCTTTCCATGGTAATTAACAAGATTAAGGGATGCATGAAAATGTTGTTCTTGAATTGTTCTTGATGAATTGTTTTCCAAAAATCCTTCTTTTCCCACCTTTGTAAATAAAATGTTTTTGTTCTTTAATTGTTTTCTGAAAATTTATATTTCAATCTTCAAAAACCCCCCATCTTTATGTTTTCTTGTTTGTGTAAATAATTAAAATTAACTTAGAATTTTTAAGGTAGCATGTTCATATAAATAATAAATAAATAAAAAAAAAATGTTTTTAATTTCGTGAATAGTGTCTCCGTGAATAGTAAATATGTGTTTGTTTTAGTTTTAGTGTTTTTTAGGAGTTTGTTATGAGTTTGTTAGGTCTCCTTAATTTAAGGGATAGGTTCCTAAATTTTAGGGAAAGTAGTTAGAGTTAGTTTTGACTTAGGATTTAATGTTTGACTTGGTCAATAATTTGTTTTCTTAGTAATTAAGTAATCCTAATTAGTATATAACTAGTAATCCTTGTTGTATATGGATTCCCAATGTGATATGGACTTGTAAATTGTGTATAAATAGGAGTAGGATTTCTAAACCTTTTCTAACTTGTTTTCTCTCTTATTTTCGTCCATGCCTATATATATACTTGTATATTTTTGTTATTCTCTCATTCCTTGCTCTCTAAATTCGTGTGAATGTATGTATGCTCTCTAATTCTTTGTTGTTTCTTTTGTTGTTCGAAATTTATGCATGTTTGTACTTGTAAATTTGTAATTTTCGTAGAATTGTATATTCTATTCTTTAATTTGTTTCTCACATGTTAGCACCCTCAATCCCCGGTTTGTTCGATACCCTATTTGCTCTATACTAATGATGATATTTTTCAGGGTTTAAATTGGCGATGCTTTGCACGTATCAAGCGCTCTTAGATGGACCCTGGCTAGGGCCACCAGGATCCCTAGGGTGAAAACTAGCAGGTGAGTCTGACTGAATGTCCTTGGCATAAGATACTCCCTCACCAAAACTCCTGTACGGTGTGCCTAACATCTTATCCTTAACTTTCCTCGAAGCCCCTGGACAAACCTACGAATCTTACTTTGCTCAGTACGAACCAAATCTGGCATATGGTGAGCCAATGAGAGAAACTCCTGCTCAAACTCTAACACTGACCGATCATCTCTCTTCTCCAAATTCAAAAACTGGTCCTGCATCCGATTAAGGTGGGCATCACTAAAGTACCGTCCATAGAAATAGGCCTTGAACATATCCCATGTCATCGGGCCAGCATTTGCAGGGTCATTGACAACACCAGTCCACCAATGCCAGGCGGTATCCTCAAGGAATTGCACCGCCAAATTCACTTTCTTGTCCTCTGGAAGCTCCATTTGGGAGAAGACTCTCTCCATCCTATCAAGCCACCGCTGAGCCTCTATAGGTGAGGTGGAGGAAGCAAAAGTCTGAGCCCCGTGCCTCCTAGCACGCTCCACAGTATAGTCGGTACGTGAACCGAGAAGCGCTGCGGTAAACTGCCGAAAGAACTGATCAAAAGTATCCGCAAACCTCCTAGGTATCTGCTCATCGTCCTCAACAAGAGGAGTTCCCCTACGTTCTCTGCGATTACGAGCCGTAGAACCTGAAGAAAGAGTATTAAGAAGTTCAAGGACCAGTACAACAAATTATCTACTTTACATGCATAATAACACATTAGCACCGAAGAGCACACGATGGGGATCCGCCGCGGTCGGGCCATCACTCGGGAGATACTAGGCATCATTAGGCATATAAAGTAGTAAAGATACAAAGAAGTCTACAGAACCTAGCAACCTAATGCTCTGACACCAACTGACAGGGCCCGCCCTAGATTTCACCCTGAAATCTGAAGTGGCCCTGCGGGACCCACTTTTAAAGTAAATTTTAAGGAAAATTTCAGAAAAACCTCCCCTAAAAGTAGGCAACCAAAACCTGTAAGAAACCAAATACACTTCTAATAACCCAACTATATCCTCCTGGAGCCACCCTGCTCCCATATTCCAACCAACTCAAACTCAAGGATAGAAATAATAATTCAAAAACCTAAAGTCCAACGAAGCTCCATAATTAAAATACAACAATTCACCAAAGTTAGGTCATGGACCTCAAATACAATTCATTACAAGTCTGGGTCACAATTCCCATAGTAGTCAAAGCAATCTAAAACCAAAATTTATATAAAGTTCAATAGGTTAAACAGGTAACCTACTATATGAGATGACGGATGCAGGTGCGGTCACTATCGCTCACTCCTAATGAGCCGAGCAGCAACGCTGTGAACTGGGCATTTGAAAACGAAGGGCCCAGGGGGAAAAGCATTTAAAACGTTAGCTTGAGTGGACAAAAAAATAAGTAATTGTAAAGAAAAAAAATGGACTTATGCTTTCCCACATTTAACTTTAATTGAAATTCCGATGCATGCAAGATTAGAAAAATAAATATTATTTCCTTAACTTCAAAGAGCGTAAGAAAGGAAATGATCCAGCCCGCTGGCTGAAGTAAATAAATAAATAATATGGGGAAGAGATTTCACTATGCGGGTATAGGAACCCTTAGGCTCTACCCTCGACTACTACCTACACATAGATTGTGTGAGGAGGAGAACTAATAACATCAACTACCACTCAAGTGAGGAGGAGAATCCTCGACTGCCACTCACAAACACAAAGTAAGTGAGGAGGAGACACTAACAGAAAGACCCGAGTATGGTGAGGAAAAACATTCGAAAAATGATGCGGCTAAAATAGCCTCACAATTTAACCCTGCAAAATGTAGTTGTCAGTATAGGATAAGCAGGGATCGTTCAGTCTGGAGATTGTAGGGTACCCCTACACAAAAAGGTCAATTAACAAATAAAAGAATAAAATAGGGGTTTTGAAAGTTGGTTTCTAATCGACTTAAAATAAAAACAAAACAAATAAAATTATCTACAATGATCGACTTCCCTAACCAAGACCAATACCACTTGGAAATTACTAAGTGTAAAAACAGAAAATCCATTTCAACATGCTACAAAAATGTGCCCATCTTAAATGCCTAGATAAGAGCCCAAATGAAAAGCCTCAGCGGATCAATCCATTTATCTGATTCGTTCTAATGTAGGCTTGGATCAGAAAAGTCCTTACCAAGCCTAATACCACTAATTTTCAAAAACACTCAGCGTAATTCTCTTAACTAGTAGTATTATCTAACCCTCGAATCAACTCACACGTGCAAATTAACCATTACACTTAGAATTTAACACGTAATTTCCAGAATTGTTTAACACTTCGAAGCTTTCCTCAGCGGCTTAGCAATACGGTGATGAACTCATCTATGCTATGGTGGTGGAGCGTCCTTGACTCAGCGCCTAAGTGCTTCGTAGATTGATGGATTCATGGTGGTCACGGTCTTGTAGGAGATGGAGGTTTGAGGAGTGAATTGGGCAGTCCTAGAATGGTTTTTGGCCAGGAAGTGATCTTGGCTGGGAAGTTATGCTAATTCTGTTCTGGACGTTCCCTATTTATAGGGGAGCATTGGTTGGCTTTTGTCGATCATACCCTTCATCATTGGACGGATGGGATTGCATCATAATTCCTTTAATTTCCCAACTGAAACATCTCATTTATGGCCTTAACTCCTCTCATAATGGGGCAATTCCTTTAATTTCCAAGCTGAAACATCTTTCTCTTATTTATTTTCCAGTTGAAACATCTTTCTCTTTTATTCCTCAACTGAAAACGTCTTTCTTCTTTATTCTCCAACTGAAAACGTCTTTCTCCTTTATTTCCCTTCTTCATTTCTTGGTCAAATATCTTGATTGCTTTATTTTATGACTCCATCATTGCTGTTTCCAAGAGTTCCACCAGGCAAGGTTTCCTACAACAAGCAGGAGAATATCAGATTTTTCTAGAGAAAATAAAGGGAATTAAAATGTAAAGACCCCAAAAACAGTCAACAGTGAGGAATCCTGATCCAGCTTGGATTTTTCATGAATTTTACTTTTTCCGCCTATTTCACTCCAAACACTCAACAAGACTCTCAAAATGACTTAATGACTCAAAACACTAAACTAAGGGAGAAATAAGGCTAAAATGAGGCACATATTCAATAATATCGGCACACTTTTTTGCTCCTATCAACTACCCCACACTTAGCTTTTGCTAGTCCCTTAGAAAAACAAAAATACAAAACAAAACAAAGACTCGACAAAAAAAGAGTAAATGAGTCTACTTTCCCTAACTATTGTCTCAGAGACTCCAAACTCATGGCTTTAACATTAAACACTTAATCAAAATTGCAGAGATAATTCCATGGTTAATAAACATGTGACACTCATATGACTAAGCAAGATATGGAGAACTTAAGTTATACAGTGAATGATAGCATGTTTTGAACAAGTCCAATCCAAACTCACAAGGCATACTCTCGATTTTTCTCTCAGAAATGGCAATGCTTAAAAGCTTCACACTCAAGTATATGCAAGAGAACAAATTGTAAGGCAACAAACAACTTGCATATTTCATCAATAAAAGCATTTTGTGAAGAATTATTAAAGACCTCAAGAAATGACTAAGTGCACAAATGGACCTAAACCATAAGCTCAACTTTGTACCTGACTCCACTAACCAAAGGCTACCCATCTCAAGGATCAAGTAAACACTTAAAACAGGTTGTAATGGGGCTAAACTAGGGTTTTTGAAATGAAGATTAAGGATACAAAAATCCTAAGGACCTAGCAGAGCATATATGGACCACCTTATGTCACCGTTTTTGTGGGCCAATTATCATTGTTTTGGGCCCAACCTTCACTCTAACGAACATGGAAAAGGACAAAGGCCTAATTTTCAACTTTGAGCCTTCTACAAATTTGAAAGTCAAAAACCACAGTTAAACAATTTCCCAAGAGTGTTCTTTTCAATTTTTCTTCTCTTTTGCCGTTTTTCTTTCTTTTCATTTTTTTTTCATTTTCTTTCATTCATTTTTCACGGCAATTGTTTTTTTTTTCTCTTCTTTTTTCTTGGATTTTCCCCCACTTGTCTTTCATCGTCACCCCTACACACTATGTCATGCTCTACTAAGTCCCTAAGACAAGGGTAGAGATATCCTGTACTAAGCTCATGGTAGGGTAGTGAGGGTGATGAAATGAAGGTTTTAAACGTAGGCTCAAAGGGGTTCATTCTAAGAGTCCCACGACGGGTACAATTGGGGACACATGCTTGTTTGGCTATGGTGGTTACCCTAATGCCTTCTATCCTATCCAGGATCAGGGCATATTATGGCATACAAGTTTTGACAGTCACAATAGCCGAGTTCTAGCATTCTCTAGTCCATTAAAATCTATGGCACATGATCATTGAATTTTCAAAGAATGATGAGGTTTTGCAAATACAGCCACGAAATTCTGGATTTATCATTAAGCACTCGAAAAGAAAGTATTTTAGCTCAACAGCTCACTTAGGGTCAAATGAATCAGACTTAATCCTAGCATGCTTAATGAACCAAGTTACAATCCTATCTCAAATCTTCATACAAGTATCACAACGTCGATTAACCACAGAATTCAATTAAGTCCTATTTTGATTGTGAAAACCGTCAGCCATGAATTCAGAGACATGTTCATCTTAGACGTTAGGGGCATCCTAAGACTCAGACACACAAAAAGACTCTAAAACCAATTTTTTTTTTTTTAAAAGTAAAATAAAGGTGTAAACTAAAATAAACTAAACTAAAATAAAGGTGTAAACCCACCCTACACTTAGAATCTACATTGTCCTCAATGTAGGCAAGAAATATGGTATATAGACCCTAAATATGGGGGGCTACGAAAATAAGAGAAGGGTAAAATAAATAAACAAACAAAGACACAAGTACAATTCAACCTAAGCAAGTGAAGGGATAGAAATTTCAAACTCTCGTTGATGGCTCCTTCACAGCTTCGGTTGAAATGGGTTGCCTCCCATGCAGCGCTTAATATTTATAGTCCTTCATCCTGGACTCTTCTTCTTGTTCACATATGCTCATTCATTGGGTCAAGTGTTAGTAACATATACAAGAGTCGGATACAAATAGTATGCCTTTCCTTAACTTTCTAAGTTACATTTACATTTACATGCATACTTAGGTACTGGAACAGTGGACCTCGTTTGTGCAATGAGACTATAGAACAGCTACCCTCGACAAGGTCATGTTTAATCCAATATACGTTAAGCAGGTCACACATCATTTTTTATTTTTATTTTTTATTTTTATTATAAAATAGTTAATATCTCAATTGATTCCAAGTTGTAAGTCGAGCCCAATAGAAACCACTACTATTGGTGAGATACGATATAGAGATAGTCGCCCAGACATAAGTCTCTTTCCTTTGTTTCAGAAGGCCGAATGGCCAGATTAAGAGGTAAGTGAGAGGGAGGACTTATTTTAGTGATACTACGGAGGCTACTCCCTCATTGAGGTTTAGGCCCCTATCGGCTGCTCCTACATAGTGGTTTAGGCTCATTCTATAGTATCTTTGAGATCCAATTGAACCCATCACCCAGCGTCCCAATCTAAGACACCAATCCGTATGCCCCTTACTCAGCTGGGAAATTAACTTATGTGTTAGACCGTTCTCCAAGTGCTAATAAAGGCCGCCCTCAACCTCGAGAGATCTGAGCAAGGTACTAATGAAGGGTTTAGGCCAATATTAACAAAAGGGCCCTTGTCTACTCATATGATTTTACACACTTACAACAATTAAGTATTTAGCTAAATTCATAACCTAAAAATATTAATCTAAGTGAAACACATACAATTTACAACATGCTAACAAAAACAACCTCTACATATTGTACAACAATTATAAAAGACATGCTTAATTTCGTAACACTCATAAAACTTAAACTAAATCACAATTATATGTTGGCCGAACATAAATAGCAATTTGTCACCATTCCACAAGTGTAGAACAAAACTTTAGCATGCATTCTATATAAACAACAAAATCGATGACACTTTAAGTACAAGAGATTTTAACAATCCCCGGCAATGGCGCCAAAAATTGATGCGGCTAAAATAGCCTCACAATTTAACCCTGCAAAATGTAGTTGTCAGTATAGGATAAGCAGGGATCGTTTAGTCCGGAGATTGTAGGGTACACCTACACAAAAAGGTCAATTAACAAAGAAAAGAATAAAATGGGTGTTTTGAAAGTTGGTTTCTAATCTACTTAAAATAAAAACAAAACAAATAAAATTATCTACAATGATCGACTTCCCTAACCTAGACCAATACCACTTGGAAATTACTAAGTGTAAAAACTGAAAATCCATTTCAACATGCTACAAAAATGTGCCCATCTTAAATGCCTAGATAAGAGCCCAAATGAAAAGCCTCAGCGGATCAATTCATTTATCTGATTCGTTATAATGTAGGCTTGGATCGGAAAAGTCCTTACCAAGCCTAATACCACTAATTTTTGAAAACACTCAGCGTAATTCTCTTAACTAGTAGTATTATCTAACCCTCGAATCAACTTACACGTGCAAATTAACCATTACACATAGAATTTAACACGTAATTTCCAGAATCGTTTAATCATTAAAGCATGATTTTTACCACTCGTTAGAACTAATTACTACTTGTTTAACTCAGCGTCTTAACAAATAACAATTACTCTTGGAAAATTAAGAAAACACACAAGAACTTACACCATTATTCTAGCATGCAAACTTAGGAACCTAACTCTGAAAATTACCTAAACACGTAAAAGGGCACAAGATTGTAACATGCATCATAAAAGAATTCTCGAAATTAACTCAATAATAAACTAAAAATCTCAAAAATATTAATAAAAATATTTTGAAAATTTCATGTCTCCAATTACACAACTCGCAAATCCAAACACACAAAACCGAAACAAAAATTATAAGTAGAGTCATAGTTACACTTTGAAGCTTTCCTCAGCGGCTTAGCAATACGGTGATGAACTCGTCTCTGCTATGGTGGTGGAGCGTCCTTGACTCAGCGCCTAAGAGCTTCGTAGATTGATGGATTCATGGTGGTCACGGTCTTGTAGGAGATGGAGGTTTGACGAGTGAATTGGGCAGTCCTAGAATGGTTTTTGGCTAGGAAGTGATCTTGGCTGGGAAGTGATGCTAATTCTGTTCTGGACGTTCCCTATTTATAGGGGAGCATTGGTTGGCTTTTGTCGATCATACCCTTCATCATTGGACGGATGGGATTGCATCATAATTCCTTTAATTTCCCAACTGAAACATCTCTTTTATGGCCTTAACTCCTCTTATAATGGGGTAATTCCTTTAATTTCCAAGCTGAAACATCTTTCTCTTATTTATTTTCCAGTTGAAACATCTTTCTCTTTTATTCCTCAACTGAAAACGTCTTTCTCCTTTATTCTCCAACTGAAAACGTCTTTCTCCTTTATTTCCCTTCTTCATTTCTTGGTCAAATATCTTGATTGCTTTATTTTATGATTCCATCATTGCTGTTTCCAAGAGTTCCACCAGGCAAGGTTTCCTACAACAAGCAGGAGAATATCAGATTTTTCTAGAGAAAATAAAGGGAATTAAAATGTAAAGACCGCAAAAACAATCAACAGTGAGGAATCCTGATCCAGCTAGGATTTTTGATGAATTTTACTTTTTCCGCCTATTTCACTCCAAACACTCAACAAGACTCTCAAAATGACTTAATGACTCAAAACACTAAACTAAGGGAGAAATAAGGCTAAAATGAGGCATTTATCGTCACACTTTTTTGCTCCTATCAAAAAACAGAAAATCCATAAGGCTTCCCCACATTTCTCACGGGAAGATAAAACAAATATTCCAATGACGTGACCCCGCACGCCAAAATATTCTTAAATTCATAATAATTAAGCGGAAATAAAATAAACATAATTCTCTCGAAGAATCCCATTTCTGAATTTCTCTTAAAATCTCAAGAATTGCTAATCAATTATAATAAAAATTTCCAAAAATTACCTTGGAATAATAACTCAATCAAAATTTCCGATATAAAATATAAGTCTCAAATCGAGCATAAAAATCTCAACTCAAAAGTCCAAGTCACAGGTCAAATACTCAAAACCAAATTAAATGCTCAATAAATAAATTGATAATTTAAACGAATCCTTGCTTAAGAAAATAATCACATGCATTATTTAAAATCAAACGTCCACTCACAGTAATTTGCTAGTCCTGTCGTCGATCGGTATTCTCCTCATATAGAGACTCCTCTCGTCCTGTACAAATAGCACTCGTAAAAATATAATTACAGGACGGGAATTTAAAGTTACGATAATTAGAAATAGAGATTATAAACCCTTCTTTAACCCAACTCCTTCAATCCGCATCGAATTCCAACTAAACTACACCAAACTCACAATTACAGCTTCTACAACTCAAATACCATTTAATTAGCTAAAAATCGAAACCAAAACTCCGCCCTACACTCCACCACGCGCAACCCACAGTGGCCCGGCAACACCACCACATGCCACCAAATTTTACCAACAAACACAACTTAACAGTCCAAATATCTTTCTCAACCGCACCTAAGCCTAATTATATCTGGAATTGCCGGAATCAAAGTAAAAATCCAAAGAACACCAAAATGAACAGTGACAATTTCAATTCTTCGATTCTCCTTCCACACCTCAAATTAGATTGTGAAACTTGGAGAGATTCATCTATGAGGAGTGGGCTTTCTAGAATGCCCGGGTTTGTAGCCAAAGGTGGCCGGAATTGAAAGAAATCGGTGATTGAAGCCGACTGCTGCAAAAAAGTTTGGAGGCTTGATTTGCGAAATTCCGGCCAAATCGTCTTGAATCACCACCGTAGGTGTGTCAAGGAGGAGGAAGAGCATCGCCCATAGCCCGGAGTTCGTCGTTGGGTGGCCGGAAGGAGAAGATTTGCCAGGATTTGAAGGGAGGCCGGAGGGAAGAGGAAAATTCAGGAAAAAAGGAGAGAGAGAGAGAGAGTTATTGACCGGGGGGGGGGGGGTGGATTTCCGAAAATGGAAATCTACCAACAGTAATTTTCCATATTATACATAATACTAAAGTTGGTGGGATGGGGTACTGCTACTAAGCCGAGTAACAGTAGCGGCTCCAGCTGAGCTGATGACTGAAATTACGGTTTTGCCCTTTTTTTTTTTTCATTTTTACAGCCATGCCATTAGCCCGATATAAAAGCCTATGATCAACCTGTGCTTTTTTTTTTTCCTTCTCTTTTCTCTCGCTCTCCTCCGCTTCTAGCTCCGACCATGATTGAAGCAAAGCGTATATTGCTCAACCATGCATTAGAGGATCCTCTTAATCAACCTTTGCTTTTGTTTCTGATAGGTGAGGATTGGTTGGAGAATTTTTTTTCTGCTGGTACCTTTTTCAGTTTATCAATCTTGATGGTTTTCATTATCTAAGAATATTTCAGTTACTTGATTTGTTTTTAGCTGCATCCCTCTGACGATTTCAACAGCCCATGTTCCACTTCCCAAGTCGAGGTGCCCTTTTCTTTTATCTGGGTAGATCTAGGATTCAAAGATTGTGAATTTGGAATTCCCAGTTGGGTTTTGGTTTTGATGTTGTTCCTTTTGTTTGCTTAGGTGCTAAAAATCAATTGGTTTCAAAAGCAATCAAATGGGAACGATGCGGTAAATTTCGCGTCTTTTTTTGTTGGTTTTTGTTTTGGTAGTGTGGAATTTAGTTTGAATGTGATTTCAGTTTGGTGTTGGGTTAATTGGGTTTTCGATTTTGATTGCTTTAGTCTCATCAAGTATTACTGGTGTGTTCTAAATTTAGTTTAAAGGTTGAGAACTTGAGGTTATTGTATTTATGGAACTTGGTTCAACAGGCGATTCATCTTTTTTATTCCATTTTGTTCAAGCTAACCAACTATAATACCCCCAAATCTTCATTAGCATAGTAACACCAAAAGATTAAGACTTTGTGATCCCAATACTTCAATGTTAGAAGTAGAGACTGACTTAATTCTCAACAAACTAATGTTATCTATGACTTAAACAGTGAAGTTACAAAAACTATGAATTAATTCTCAACAAACTGATCGGGAAGTAAGTTTCCCAAATATCTCCTTCCTTCCATTGAGAAAGGTTCATTTCGAATCATAAGAGAAGTAGTGTAATATAATTGGGTGCATTGCGTTTCAAAAGTTTCCAGTATTGGGTTTCTTGATTAAGAATTGAAATTTTAAGATTATTTTTGCCATAGGGCTATCTCCGGTTTTGATAATTATGGATATTATTGTGCTATCTGGGGTTTCAGAATTGTGTGATAGCAATGGTTTCATTGCGGAAACAAATCATCATGGCCAGAGATGGAGTAAGAATTGTGAAACAAATATAATTGCAAGCACTGGCTAATAAGAAGGGGGATTTGGATCAGCTTATGTTTTTTTTTTGTCTAATTGGGTGTAGGTAGACTGAAGTCCTGCTCAATTTTTTTGATGAAAAAATTCTTTCTGGGTTTTGGTATTTGTGGGAATCAGATTTGGATTGTTTATATATATATATATTGTGTAGATACGGCAAGATCACTACCAGTACATGAAGAAGAGAAAAAGGGCTCCTAAGGAAGTTTAGACTTCATGCCAAATCCCAGATCTATGTGGTTTTGGGATTTTGATGTTGTTTTCCTTTTTTATCATTATTTGACCTCCGTTTTGTTAGGACAAGAGTTTTCGTTCCGGTAAACCTGATAAATTTGGATGCAGGAATAATTAGTTTTCAGTACTTAAGGCTACTTGCAGATTCACTAACTCCTCTCTTCCTTTTTCTTTGTGCAGTGGGTTTCAAAAAATTCATACGAGAGACTCTTTTTTCTACGATACCTGGCAGGTACTTAGACTTGCATTCCCTCTGAGTTTTCATCAGCTTTGATCGATGAATGAAGTTTGTCAAAGTTCAGTAATTGATTTTCATTTCATCAAATCATCAATTGGAATTGGATCAGGCTTAGGTTTAGGTTCAATAATCTGAATCGAGTGATGTGTGTTTATATGAGAAGGAATTGATTCAGGTGCATTTTTGTGAGAAACTTCATGATTTTTCAAGAGTGAATGCATGCAGGAGAGAAGACTACCTTGCATAACACAGAGATGTAATTGATTATGGAGAGGCTTTTGTCATGCGTGGTTTGATTAATGTATAAGATATGTTAAATTCTCGATATAGCATACTTACACATAGATTTAGAGATTAATCACAGTTTTAGTAAGTTGAATTTAACTTTCATTTTAAGGATGCAAATGTGTACGGATATACTACATTACCACAATGTGGGATTCTATATTTACCCCTGATTGATATAAAATATGATGAGTTTTGGTTTTTTCTTAAAAACAGTCTATATACCAAAAGTACTTCAAGAAAAGCCGGATAACCCCAAGATTCCAAAAACCTAGGACAATCAGGACATCCCCTATTTTTTTTAAAATTAGTTTGAATGTACTGCTATGTATTGCTAAGGGGACAAAAATATTTTATAACCAATGTAAATAATTATATTTGCAAGTTTGTAACCCTTTAATTTTTTAACTATAGAACCTAGGGCTGGCAAATTGGGCCGAACGGGCCGAACCAACCGGATTTCGAACCGGCCCGAACCGTTATGGGCCGAAATATCGGCTACCGAGAATTCGACTCGACTGAGCCGTACCGAAGCTGCCTCTTTGGCTCTGCTACGGTATGGATATATGCATACCGTCGGTATACCGTACCGACCGTATATACATACATACCGCATATATATACGAAAATTAATAAAACTTAGTAAGAGGTAAGGTTCGAACCTTAGACCTCTTACACAGACCCACTGCCCCCAACCAGTGGAGCACACTCAGCTCTTACTAAAATTTATACAAACTTTATATTTATGTGGTCCTAGCTCTTACTATCGAGTTAAAACAAAAGGCCTTTAATCATTGTTTCTCTTCTTTCGGTATCTTCTTTCTTCCTCCTCCTTTCATCAAATGCAATTACAGAATGCAGAATGCCCTCCTCCTTCTCTCTTCCCTTTATTCTTCTTCTCTCTTCGTCTTCTTTGTTCTGGGACTTGGATTTATCAAGTTAACTGTTGAAATAGCTGACTTCTATGAGGTTTCTTTCTTCGTTTTTTCCTCCTCTCCCTCTTCTTCTACTGCTGGTTTTGGATTTGGAACTATAAAATCCCCAATTCCCAAAATCCAAGAAGTCAAAATCTTCAGTTGTTCCTCCATAGAACACAGATTGGGTCCTGTGAATTTCTAATCTTTACAAAACACCATCGGGTCCATAAATTTTGAATCTTTACATGCAAATCTGGAAGAAAAGGACTGTATCAGATTCTCTTTTTCATCATCCGATTCCAGATTCGGCTCTCCTTCGGTATACTGATCTCGAGCCGAAATTCCGGTATACCGATCCGTCGGTAACTGACGCCGGCGGTTCGGTTTCAGTTGCAATTTTGGGAAACCGACCTCTGATCAGTCGGTAGCCGGTTGATGAAAATCATGCTCGGTATTCAACCGAATCCAGCCCTAATAGAACCCGCAACATCGTGCGGGCCTCCTTTCTAGTATATACTAATTATCATGAACAGTAACTTCCACATTTTAAGCCATAACTTTCACATACGAACTCCGATTCAAGTGTACCACATGTCCACGGACTTGGTTTAAAGTCTCCCACAACTTTCGTGAAGAAAATTTTCTCAAATTGTTAACTCATAAAAAGTCAACTTCTAGCACCCCCCTAAATGGTAGAAACTGAAACCAAGGACGGTAAAACGTATAGTAATTCACTTAGACACAGTAAAAGGGTAAATCGGATATAGGGCGTAACAAATTAAATTCAAATTTTTCTTGATTGTAGGAGTTCATTATGTGCACAATTGGAAGAAGATATTAGTGCAATTCAAAGGAGAGGAATAAGGGATGTATCTAGTCACTATTCAAGGAATATACAATGAGTCATTAAGTGGAAAAGAGATCAGAAAAATCAAGACTTTGTCATGAGAAAATCAAGCAAATTTGGAGGAGAAATCACCTCCAGATGAATGGTCATGATTGCATCACAAGAGAGGAGAATTCCACTATAAATAGCAGTCATTCTCAACACTTAGAGTATCACTTCCTGGCCAAAAACTAATTTCAATTCTCAAATAACCTCCATCACCTACAAGACCGTGACCACCATCCTTCCATCAATCTACGAAGTTCTTAGGCGCTAAGTCAAGGACGCTCCACCACCATAGCAGAAACGAGTTCATCACCTTGTTGCCAAGCCGCTAAGGAAAGCTTCAAAGTATAACTATGACTCCACTTATAATTTTTGTTTCGCTTTTGTGTGTTTGGATATGCGAGTTGTGTAATTGGAGACATGAAATTTTCAGAATATTTTTATTAATATTTTTGAGATTTTCAGTTTATTATTCAGTTAATTTCGAGAATTCTTTTATGATGCATGTTACAATCTTGTGCCCTTTTATGTGTTTAGGTAATTTTCAGAGTTAAATTAATAAGTTTGCATGCTAGAATAACGGTAAGAGTTCTTGTGTGTTTGCTTAATTTGCCAAGAGTAATTGTTATTTGTTAAGACGCTGAGTTAAACAATAGCTATTAGTTCTAAAAATTGGTAAAAACCATGTTTCAATGGTTAAATGATTCTGGAAATTACATGTTAAAGTCTATGTGTAATGGTTAATTTGCACGTGTGAGTTGATTCGAGGGTTAGATAATACTACCAATTAAGAGAATTACGCTAAGTGTTTTCCAAAATTAGTAGTATTGGGTTTGGTAAGGACTTTTTCAATCCAAGCCCACATTAGAATGAATTAGATAAATGGATTGATCCGCTAAGGCTTTTCATTTGGACTCTTATCTAGGCATTTAAGATTGGCACATTTTTGTAGCATGTTGAAATGAATTTTCTGTTTTTACACTTAGTAATTTTCGAGTGGTAGTGGTCTAGGTTAGGGAAGTCGATCATTGTAGATAGTTTTATTTTTTTGTTTTATATTTTTTTTTAAGTAGAATAGAAACCAAATTTCAAAACTCCCCATTTTATTCTTTTATTTGTTAATTGACCTTTTTGTGTAGGTGTACCCTACAATTGTCACGCCCCGAATTTTGAATAACAAATTCAAATCCGAAACATGAATAATAATTAATACAAATAACGTCCTGAATTTTTTCTTAACCAGCGTCTCGCAAACCATAATACAAACCATGTAGCAAACTATCTCTCGAGTCAAATATTACAATACCACCATAAATAAAAGTTACGCTCAAAAGAGTCTATAAAACACACCAAAATAAACCAAGTGCTGATGTCAACCCCGCTGCCCTACTCAACTCGCTCTCCACCTTGATCATCCTGACCTGCAGGATTACCCGCTACACCGTTTGAATAGTGTACCGGGATTGTGACAACACAAAACCCGGTAAGCTTTTTGCAAAGCTTGTGAGTAAATAAGAAATGAACGGTTGATTTATTACATCACAATTCTTTTAATTCAAGTAAAACAATCCAACAATCCGAACACACACAACAACCCCAACAATTTAATCACCAACCCAACTCACGTGGCACAAAGTACTCACAATGCAATAACCTAGTTACCACCATGACCGTACTCCCACAACAGACTAGAGCTCTATCTGAATCGTTACTTGTCACCTTGGCCCAGGTGCAAGCATCCGATATACTTCGGTTAATACTATAACCGTCGAACTTTGGGCATTTCTACCCGCAGAACAAAATACTTCATTTATCACAATGATAACCGTCGAACTTTGGACATTGCTGCCCTCAGAACAAAACACTCTGGTTATTATAACCATCGAACTTTGGACATTTCAGTCCGCTGAACAAAATATAAACAGAATCCGACCCGTTTCACAATATCACGTCTCCACCCAAATCATACTCACAACAGTACTAATTATCAATATAATCATGGCAAATAAATCCTTCATTCAAGTATAAAACGAAATCATCAAAAAAACCACATACTTCAATGTCACACCATTCCGTATAAAATCACGTAAATATATATATACGTAATCATCCACTCAGGAATGACCACTAATACCAACTATAGTTCACACGGAGTAAAAACCAAGAAATTCATTTTTTTATATACTTAAAAACTCATTCCTTAAAACCATTTTTCATGCATAGCAATTAATTATGCAATAAGAAAATTCGGTTCGTAATTGAACCATGTGAGATTTACTCACCTCCAAACTCCCGCTGCGTCTTCTTACAACTCAAAATACGATTCACAATCGTCCGCTAACAAATCTGTCAAACACTTAATCAAAACGATATTTAACTTAATGCACAATTCAAGAAATGCACTTATACGAAGATCCAACTGTCAGATTTACACCCGTGACCACACAGGCCTGATCCTCACGGATCACAAACCGAATGATCAAAATCGTAAAATTCATAACTAAATCATACGATATCCAAAATTTAAGTGTTGCATGTTGAAATGATTGCATCGACATGTAGAACACAAAAATGGGCAGAAACTACCCTTGGGACCCCCGGAGGTGGCCGGAAAAGGCCGCCGGAGTTAGAGGCAGAGCCGCCGCCGACCACCTCCAACGGCATCAGGGCCAGGTTACTCCTCTTCGTTTCATCGATCTGAGAAACTTTCATAACTAGCACGAAGTCAGAAAATGAGTGGAAGTGGTCTAAATTACCTAAAACAGTCCGGTTTGGCCAGAATTCTCCCAGTTTTCCGATAAGCTCCGTTCAACGTGAAATCGATCACTTCAGGTCCAGTCCTTCTTGGTGCTTGTTCAGCAAGTTGAGGCGAGTCTATTGAGCTAAGAATCTCGAGTTTTGGTGGCCGGAGCTGGGAGAACCAAGGGCGGCGACTGGAGGCAATTCCGGCTTCGTCTCTTCCTCTTCTAGGCGTTGTAACTCGAGCTACAGCTCGACCCACACTCGAGCTACAGACGTGTAGAGGGCAGCAAGGCGAGCAGAAACCATGTTGGAATCAAAGCAAGAGGTGGCCAGACGGAGGAGAAATAGGCCGGGGAAGGAGAGGGGGCGACTCGGGCTCGGGGAGAGAGAAAGAGAGGCCGAGTTTCCAGAAATGGAAATCCGGCTATTTTTGGCAACCTTCCAAAAATAGCTAGGGTTTTATCCTTTTATACCCAAAATGGAAACTTTTCCAAAAGCGATAATTTCTTCATACGAACTCCGATTTTTACATTCCGCATATGCACGAACTCGTATCGAAGAGCTCTACAACTTTTGTGAAGGAAGTTTTCCCAAATTCCGTACGTATAAAAAGTCGATTTTCACGACCCCCTAAATAACGTTCGTTTAGAAAATAAAATCATTCGAAACCAAATTCCTCATACAACGTCAAACGACTCAAGCCCACAATTCATAATTCATATAATTAAACAAACATTGAATTACAAAATATTTAACTGAAAATTTCAGGTCTTCACAACAATCCTCGGACAGAACGATCTCTGCTTATCCTATACTGACAACTATATTTTGTAGGGTTAAATTGTGAGGCAATTTTAGCCCCATCACTTGCTTTCAAGATTCAAGATCAACGTCTCAAGCTCTTCATCATTTATTCCATTCACGGTGTAATTCCATCTTATTCCTTGTAACGTATTTTGGTTTTCTTTGTTTGATTTCGTAGGAACCATGAATTCTAGTTAACATATATGCTAAGGGAAAAGTTTAAAGCCCGTCTTTATGATTTGAATAAATTTCAATTTCTATAGTTGTGATTTCTAAGTTGCTTATGTGAGTTTTCTCAATTGATTTTGCATGATTGAAATCTTTTATGTGTTAATCTTGATTGGTTCGAAACTTTTAGGATTTGCATGTAATTGGTACTATATTTAGGTTAACAATTCACCTAATAGTTTATACTAGTTTTATACAAAGTGAGGTGCCAAAGTTGGAAATTAGAGAGACAATTACTTGAGTTGCTGAAGTGCACCATCCACTTATTTATCCACTAAAAATGCTTTAGGCTTGCTAATTCATAAGAAGCAACCAACCATAGCCCCTGTAATCAAAACTCAAATACATTCACCTACGAAGAAGCAATCCAAAATATATGAAGTATAGAATAAAAAGACGTATCTTGCAAAGTGGCAGAATTGCATAATAAATTTGTACCATGCAGAATGGCTTTCTCGGCTGCTTTATCAATTAACTGCAGCACCACAAAATCCAATTAGACTGGAACAGATTGCAAGAATGCAGTAAGTCAGATATCAAGAAAATTAATCTGTTATCCACTAATGTGCATGCAGAAGACAGTTATATCATTCCTGCATGAGAAGTACTGCTCAAATCAAATCTTACTACCTATTAGTTTTCATCAAATCATGATTATTTCAGTATAAGCTGTTAACTGCCTAGCATATACATGAAATCAAACCGAGTAAACAAACCAACTCACATGGTAATGCAACTGAAAGTACATATGTATGCAAATCCTTCTTAGCATATTCTGCAGCTAATCAACCTCCATGCTCATCATGAATTGCAAAATCTGCACACTTGAACATTCAAATTTCAAAACTTTATGAAACACCTCACAACAATACTTCATTCACAATACTACATCAGACCTAAACAGTGAGCATAATAAACAAACTAATTATCATGATGTGCCTTGACCCCTTATCCTCTGCTACTTCAGCTTCAATTTCAAAACTCCTACTTCCTTCACATATGAATTTGGCTCACTGACGTTATTCCCCTTGTTCCTTCAGTGCAATTTATGTGCTTCAAAAAAATAACTGTATTGCCTCTAAACCTTCCAGCTAGAATGATCAACACAGTTCTAGGAGTAATGCTTGCCTTGCATAATATAAATGGAAAGCATAAAGCTTTATCCAATGAATAAATGAAATTACTTCAGCATAGGTCATTGAGGAACCAAACTAATATATAGTCTTCGCTTAACCAATGCTATTTTTGTGTTATGTCATCGATAGGTGGGAGAAAAAATATTACGATTTTCAGAATTTCTTTAGAAAATTATAACAATACAGAGTAAACGTATTAGTCCTAGTCTAGAAAAGCTAGCATTTGTGAAGTGCAGCAGCCTTACATATTTCATGTAATCATATCAACTTCACCACTTACATGTTATGCATAAAGAAGCAGTGGTAAGCTCTTGCAGATACAATATTGACTTTGATTCAATATTCTGGGTCCTAGTTTCTTTCACAAATACCTGAAATGAAGATTTATCATGACAGCAGTCACTAACGAAGATTGTACAATTTACTACCAAACTGGAAGAGGGAGTGGTAAGCTCGTGAAAATAAAGAAATATTTATTTTTTACCATAATATCTATGTGACTGTTCCGTTATATTAAGAGTGTGTTGGTACCAAATCGAAATCCCACCAAGCGTTCACGATCGTTGACGTCGATGGAAAAATTTGATCACACAGAAAAGCGAAGTTGAAGCTCGTTCATATACACTTGATCCCTCTGTTGCCAAGGCCGAACCCATCTCTCCACCATGTACTACTCTTCTTGATCCTCTCTGCAGCCCTCCACTGAACACAGTAAGTCTAAATTGACCACTTTTAAATTAAAATCACCAAGTATCAAAGGGAAAAAAATAAACTAAACCAAAAAGAGATACTTCAGTTTAACTAAAATTAATATAACTAATAAGAAAAATTTAAGAGCCTAATTTTGGAAACATTTTAGAAACAAAAAAACAACATACTCAAGAAAGAAAACACTCACGTACACTTGTTCGAATACTAAGAAAAGCATAAATTGGCAAAATGAGAGATCTTGGCTAAGTTGCAGAAGATAAAAGGACTTTACTTCTTCCATAGCTCCAGGACCTTCTTATGAACTCTGAAACTTCTTCATTTAAGTTTGAAGCCAAAACTGAAAAAGGAGAATCTTCCAAGTCTTTCTCTCTAAAGATACTAATCAGAGTTTTTAATTTAAAAGCAATTCCAAATAACACACATGCAAGCTTGTCTTGAATCTGAATTAAATACTGAGTTAAAGCCAGCCTCTGGAAAATCAACTTCTATAATTCATCTCTATCACACAGTGTGCATGGTCCCAAGAATCCAGATGACAGCTAGAATTGCCATAAGTAACATAGCATTCCCATGAGACTTCAACTTCATTTTGCTTTAATTTGAGTGGGAGATTAATGTGCCTAAATTATTGCAAACCCTTTATGAGCCCAAGAAAACAAAATGGAACTAACCACTACAATCATGTACCAAGCAGAAATGTCTACTACCCACTTAAGCCTATATAGAGTGGTATAGTGAGTGAACATATTGAGCATTTTAGCAAATAAATGATCATCATTGATCAAAAGTACGTCCTGATAGCTATACCAATCAACAGCCAATTAAGCAAGTCATCTCAATCGTCTTCATAATTAGCAACATTTGTAATAAAATCTAAAAAGCTAACACATTCTCCACCTAAGTCAGGAACCAATTTTAATATAGCAAACAGGCCACTTGAAATCAAAAAAACAAGAAAATCAATCTAGAAGAAACTACTTCAAAAAATTGGGCAGACCAAATACATAACAATGTCACAAGCTTCCAGATGACTAATTTTTCAAGCAAGAGCCGGAGCTTAAAGCCTTGAACTTGGTATTTCATACTGTCATAAACTTCAGTCCTATTGTTCATGATCAAAATGATCAAGTCCCCCTTTAAACACATTATTATTATTATTATTATTTAACACCGTCAACTTCATTGGGTACATATTTATAACAGCATTGAAAGGAAACCCACACCACAATTCGAAACAGGAAGTAACGTCCAATATAATTGAGAAACATGTTAAGCTAAAGCTATTGAAACAGCAATGTACTCTGTTTGGTTTCCTTGCTAGCCAACAAACAATACTTTGATCGTGTTCCAGCTCCAATGAACTAAACAAACAAATCCCAGGATCCCTAACTCACAAGCCAAAACAGAAAGAAACAAAAAATCCAAAATTCTGATTTAATAAATAAAAACGCAGATCCCCGGATCAGGACAAAAGCAGAAGAAAAACCTCCAAATTAGAAGAAATCAAAACAAACAAGAAATAGAGAATTAATTACCTTAAGGAGGTCGTTTATTGTGCAGATGAAGCTGAAAACGCAAACGGAAAATTGAGAAATCCAAAATTCTCTCTCTCTCTCTCTCTCTCTCTCTCTCTCTCTCTCTCTCTCTCTCTCTCGTTCCCTTCGAGAACACCTGGTTAGTTCAGAAAAGACTAGAACAGGTCACTTAATAGGGGATTGCAGGAGAAAGCGAAAGGGAAACCAAAGAAACACCCAATTTGACATATCCAAAACCAAAAAACATAACGGTTCTTCCATAAATAAGCAAAATCGAAAGTACCTTCAGATACACAAACAAATTTTCTATACTTAATTCCTCTCAGACTAGAGAAATCATACTCTTCCATTTGATAATTTGAACTAACTGAATTGAACCCACTGATGGAAGAGAGAAGATACTTGAGAGAGTGAATTGAACCCACCAAATTGAACCACTGATGGAAGAGAAAGGATACCTGAGAGACTGAATTGAACCCAACTTGAGAGATCGAAAGAGAAGAAGGTCAGTACTGACTATGGCATATGAGGTTCTTCAGATGCAGAAAAGTTTTAGGGCTGAGGAGAGGGGAAGATGGAGTATGATGTTTCACTCATCGAGAACTAAAATCTATGGCACGCCTAATTTTCGTCTCTTGGTGCCTTGTAGAGCTAGGTTAAGTTTGATTTTGATTTTAACACCCAAATAGTATATCTGAAAAATAAGTTGAAAAGTAAATAAAGGCTACGGCAATTGTAGCGAAGCAAGAATCAGGAAAAATCTTGCTACTGCATCTTTAATGCCGTCGCAATTAAAGCACTTTTATGCTACGGCTCTCCTTTGCCGTCGCAGTCTAATTTTTATTTTCCGACGCCTTGTTTTCCATAGCAAATCTATGACCAACGGCGACGGCATTTTTGTGCTGACGCTAACTGCGGTGGCCATTGCAATTTTTTTTTGTAGTGTTTATTCTCCAACTGAAAACGTCTTTCTCTTTATTTCCCTTCTTCATTGCTTGGTCAACCTGATTTAATAAAGGGCACAAAATTAAATTCTTTTAGAGAAAATAAAAGAAATTAAAACAATTTAATTTCAGAAAAATACACCCATAAATTCTCTCTTAAGGCCCACAGATTAGCATGACGGTGAGGAATCCTGATCCAGCTAGGATTCTTCATGAATTTTGAGTTTTCTGCCTATTTCACGCCAAACACTCTACAAGACTCTTAAAATTACTCGATGACTCAAAACACGAAACTTAAGGGAGAAACAAGGCTAAAATGGAGCATATACTCATGAATATCGTCGCACATTGTGCTCCCATCAACTACCCCACACTTAGCCATTGCTAGTCCCTTAGCAAAACAAAAATACAAAACAAAACAAAGACTCGACAAAAAAATAAGTAAATGACTCTACTTCCCCTAACTGTTGTCTCAGAGACTCCAAACTCATGGCTTTCACGTTAAACACTTAATCAAAATCGCATAGATAATTCCATGGTTAATAAACATGTGACACTCATATGACTAAGCAAGATTTGGAGAACTTAAGTTATACAGGCTATGTTTGGGGGGGCTTTTAGCGTTTGGTAATTCCTTCTTCAGCCGGCTTCTAACAGAAGCCAGGGCTTTTTCCACTGAAAAGCTGAAGCCAGGAGACCCCTGCTTTTAGAAGCCAGAAGCCGCTTGCTGCAACTGTAGCGCTCTTTTTAACTGTAGCGATGAGTTAATGAATCTTTCGAAATACCAATGGGTACCCTCATGGCTTGGAAGTAATTACGACCCAATACCATTCATGAAAACACTGCTCTTCCGACTCTTCCATTCGCTTCTTCTCCCTCATCTCTACCGCTCTCCTTCATAGACGTCAATCGAAACCCCGGGCTAGTTATCGGAGTAAGTAGAGAAGGAAGGAAAACTCGAGAAAAAGGATTAGTACTGGTTCAGAATCTGAGAAGGAAGACGGGAAGAGAGAGACACAGGGCGGCGGACTGACGTCATTTTGATTTTCTGGTAAGTTCTCTTCTTCTCCATTTCGCACCGGAGCCATGCAAACGGTGCCATTCTTGACCTAATAGAGTTGAGTTTGAAACGCATGTTTTTCTTCGATTGATATCTAGACGCAGACGTCTTTTCTATCAAGCAAGGCTCTCAACTGAAACCGCATCACCTAGCCTGTTTCGAACAAGTCCAATCCAAACTCACAGGGCATACTCTCGATTTTTCTCTCAGAAATGGCTATGCTTAAAAGCTTCACACTCAAGTATATGCAAGAGAACAAATTGTAAGGCAACAAACAGCTTGCATATTTCATCAATAAAAGCATTTTGTGAAGAATTTTTAAAGACCTCATGAAATGACTAAGTGCACAAATGGACCTCAACCATAAGCTCGACTGCGTAACTGACTCCACTAACCAAAGACTGCCCATCTCAAGGATCAAGTAAGCACTTAAAAAAGGTTGTAATGGGGCTAAGCTAGGGTTTTCGAAATGAAGATTAAGGATACAAAAATCCTAACGACCTAGCAGAGCATATATGGACCACCTTATGTCACTATTTTTGTGGGCCAATTATCATTATTTTGCGCCTAACCTTCACTCTAACAAACTTGGAAACGGACAAAGGCCTAATTTTCAACTTTGAGCCTTCTACAAATTTGAAAGTCCAAAACCACACTTAAACAATTTCCCAAGAGTTTTCTTTTCAATTTTTCTTCTCTTTTGCCATTTTTTTTTTTTCGTTCTTGTTTTCTCTTGGATTTTCCCCACCCCACACTTGTCTTTCATCGTCACCCCTACACATTATGTCATGCCCTACTAAGTCCCTAAGACAAGGGTAGAGATATCATGTACTAAGCTCATGGTAGGGTAGTGAGGGTGATGAAATGAAGGTTTTAAACGTAGGCTCAAAGGGGTTCATTCTAAGGAGTCCCACGACGGGCACAATTGGGGACACATGCTTCTATGGCTATGGTGGTTATCCTAATGCCTTCTATCCTATCCAAGATCAGGGCATATTATGGCATACAAGTTTTGACAGTCACAACAGTTGAGTTCTAGTATTCTCTAGTCCATTAAAATCTATTGCACATGATCATTGGATTTTTAAAGAATGATGAGGTTTTGCAAATACAGCCATGAAATTATGAATTTATCAATAAGCACTCGAAAACAAAATATTTTAGCTCAACATCTCACTTAGGGTCAATTGAATTAGACTTAATCCTAGCATGCTTAATGAACCAAGTAACAATCCTATCTCAAATCTTCATACAAGTATCACAACATCGATTAACCACAAAATTCAATTAAGTCCTATTTCGATTGTGAAAATCTTCAGCCATGAATTCAGAGACATATTCATCCTAGACGTTAGGGGCATCCTAAGACTCAAACAAACAAAAAGACTATAAAACCAACTTTTTATATTTTTTAATAATTTTTTTTTCTCTAAACTAAAATAAAGGTGTAAACCCACCCCACATTTAGAATCTACATTGTTCTCAATGTAGGCAAGAAATATGGTATATAGACCCTAAATATGGGGGGCTACGAAAATAAGGGAAGGGTAAAATAAACAAACAATAAACAAAGACACAAGTACAATTCAACCTAAGCAAGTGAAGGGATAGAAATGTCAAACTCTCGTTGATGGCTCCTCCATAGCTTCGGTTGAAATGGGTTGCCTCCCATGTAGCGCTTGATATTTATAGTCCTTCAGCTTGGACTCTACTCCTTGATCACACGTCCTGGAGTGCCTCCTGGAGGGGTATCTCTTCCAATGTGTGCTCCACAAAGGACTCACCAGATCAAGTGTTAGTAACATATACAAGGTTAAGAATACAAACATTATGCCTTTCCTTAATTTCCTAAGTTACTTTTACATTTACATACTTAGATACTGGAACAGAGGATCCAATATACTTTAAGCATGTCACACAACACATTTTTTTGTTTTTGTAGTTTATTATAAAATAGTTAATATCTCAATTGATTCCAAGTTGTAAGTCGAGCCCAATAGAAACCACTACTATTGGTGAGATACGATATAGGGATAGTCGGCCAGACATAAGTCTCTTTCCTTTGTTTCAGAAGGCCGAATGGCCAGATTAAGAGGTAAGTGAGAGGGAGGACTCATTTTGGTGATACTACGGAGGCTACTCCATTGAGGTTTAGGCCCCTATCGGCTACTCCCACATAGTGGTTTAGGATCATTCTATAGTATCTCTGAGATCCAATTGAACCCATCACCTAGCGTCCCAATCTAAGACACCATCCGTATGCCCCTTACTCAGCTGGGAAATTAACTTATATGTTAGACCGTTCTCCAAGTCCTAATAAAGGCCGCCCTCAACCTCAAGAGACCTTAGCAAGGTACTAATGAAGGGTTTAGGCCAATATTAACAAAAGGGCCCTTGTCTACTCATACGATTTTACACACTTACAACAATTAAGTATTTAGCTAAATTCATAACCTAAGTATATTAATCTAAGTAAAACACATACAATTTACAACATGCTTAAAAAAAAAAAACTCATTCTACAGTTTGTACAATAATTATAAAAGACATGCTTAATTTCGTAACACTCATAAAACTTTAACTAAATCACAATTAAGGCTTGGCCTAACAAAAAATTGCAATTTGTCACCATTCCACAAGTGTAGAACAAAAATTTAGCATGAATAAACAACAAAATCGATGACAAAAGTGTTAGGGATTTTAACAATCCCCAGCAACGGCGCCAAAAATTGATGCGACTGAAATAGCCTTACAATTTAACCCTGCAAAATTTAGTTGTCAGTATAGGATAAGCAGGGATCGTTCAGTCAGGGATTGTAGGGTACACCTACACAAAAAGGTCAATTAACAAATAAAAGAATAAAATGGGGGGTTTTGAAATTTGGTTCCTAATCTACTTAAAATAAAAACAAAACAAATAAACCTATATACAATGATCGACTTCCCTAACCTAGACCAATACCACTCAGAAATTACTAAGTGTAAAAACAGAAAATCCATTTCAACAAGCTACAAAAATGTGCCCATCTTTAATGCCTAGATAAGAGCTCAAATGAAAAGCCTCAGCGGATCAATCCACTTTAATGCCTACATCTTTAATGCCTAGATAAGAGCTCTAATGTAGGCTTGGATCGGAAAAGTCCTTACCAATCCTAATACTACTAATTTTCAAAAACACTCAGCGTAATTCTCTTAACTAGTAGTATTACCTAACCCTCGAATCAACTCACACGGGCAAATTAACCATTACACATAGAATTTAACACGTAATTTCCAGAATCATTTAATCATTAAAGCATGATTTTTACCACTCGTTAGAACTAATTGTTACTTGTTTAACTCAGCGCCTTAACAAATAACAATTACTCTTGGCAAATTAAGCAAACACACAAAAACTCTCACCGTTATTCTAGCATGCAAACTTATGAACCTAACTCTGAAAATTACCTAAACACATAAAAGGGCACAAGATTGTAACATGCATCATAAAAGAATTCTCAAAATTAACTCAATAATAAACTGAAAATCTCAAAAATATTAATAAAAATATTCTGAAAATTTCGTGTGTCCAATTACACAACTCACAAATGCAAACCCACAAAACCGAAACAAAAATTGTAAGTAGAGTCATAGTTACACTTTAAAGCTTTCCTCAGCGGCTTGACAACAAGGTGATGAACTCGTCTCTGCTATAGTGGTGGAGCATCCTTGACTCAGCGCCTTAGAGCTTTGTAGATTGATGGATTCATGGTGTCACGGTCTTGTAGGTGATAGAGGTTTTAAGGAGTGAATTGGGCAGAGTCTCGGAAAAGTTTTTGGCCAGGAATTATCTTGGTCAGGAAGTGATCTTGGCTGGGAAGTTATGCCAATTTTGTTCTGGACGTTGCCTATTTATAGGGGAGCATTGGTTGACTTTTGTCGATCATACCCTTCATCATTGGACGGATGGGATTGCATCATAATTCCTTTAATTGTCCAACTGAAACATCTCCTTTAAGGCCTTAACTCCTCTCATAATGGGGCAATTCCTTTAATTTCCAAGCTGAAACATCTTTCTCCTTTATTCTCCAACTGAAAACATCTTTCTCTTTATTTCCCTTCTTCATTGCTTTGTCAACCTGATTTAATAAAGGGCACAAAATTAAATTCTTTTAGAGAAAATAAAAGAAACTAAAACAATTTAATTTTAGAAAAATACTCCCATAAATTCTATCTTAAGGCCAACAGATTAGCATGACAGTGAGGAATCCTGATTCAGCTAGGATTCTTCATGAATTTTGCGTTTTCTGCCTATTTCTCGCCAAACACTCTACAAGACTCTTAAAATGACTCGATGACTCAAAACACGAAACTTAAGGGAGAAACAAGGCTAAAATGGGGAACATATTCAATAATATCGTCACACTTTTTGCTCCCATCAACCTTCATTCCTTGAACTTTTCAGTCCCTTGGAATAACACATTAAAGGAGTCGCACTGGACCCAAAATGTTACACAAATCTCAACGCTTTTCAAAACAATCGAAATCAACATTTCCATAATCATTGTTTTCCGAAAAGCCATAATAAATGAGCATAATCATGCATATTGTTTTCATACACAAATCTCAACGTTTTTCAAAACAAATCTAATCAACAAATCCACAATCATTTATTTTCCACAAAGCCACAAGCCAAAGCAATAAAAACATCATTCATGCATATTGTTTTCATAAATCCACAAACCCACCAACAACATATATATTTCACGTATATATATATATATATATATATATATATATATACGTAGCCATCCGCTCAGGAATGCCTACTAATACCAACTATAGTTTGCAGTTAATAAATAACTCTAAAAACAATAAGGGTATTCCGTTCATTAATAAACCTTGTGATATTACTCACCTCAAAATTCCAGTTGCATCTTCGATACAGAACAAAACAGCCCAACCACCCACTAATCATCCAAGAATACTTCGTCAAGTACCTAAGGAAAGTACAACCTTGATTCAGTCACCAAAACACAAGGAGTAACGTTCGAAACCCTAAATCGAACCAAAATTCCCAAAGTGACGCCAATTGAGGCGAAACCACATCCGAGACCTCCCAAAGTCTCCGGAGTACTTCCACGATTGATATGTCCAAACCGCCTGTCGATCGGACACTCGGATCCTCAATGATCAAAGCATCGAACGGTCCGAAACTGTAAAAACCCTAACATGCTAATACGATCTCCAAAAATTACAAACAATATATCGAAATGCTCGTATAGATGAGTAGATCGAATTCAGGAATAGAAACTATCCCTAAGGTGTCACGCCCCTGATTTTAACACAAATAAAAATCAATATATAATCCCATAATTATACATGCGCGATCATTCAGCCATCAATACAAAATACATGGAGACATCTTCCCTTTACAGCAAGTACATATTGATGCCCTTAACCCACAATTTCAAATATTGACCCGCTCCACAGAGTCATATATTACAAAACTTACAAACTAAATTGTCATCACAAAATAAAACGTAAATGCTCCTCAAAGCTTACTACATAGCGGAAGTCATAACAATGGCAAAGCCAACAAAATTTTCTTCCTACCCGTTCAGCTGCCAACAAGCTACCTCAGCTTGAGCCACGATTACCTTGACCTGCAAGATTAATCCCTACACCAATAGAATGGTGCACCGGGTTTCCACACAACAAAACCCGGTAAGCTTATGAAAGCTCGTATGAGTAACTCATGAACATCAATCAACAATTCACACACATCAGCTAAAGGAAACCATGCAACCATGATTCCTTCTAACACTCCATAACTTTTCCATCGAAAGGACAACATAAATCACCACTGTGACAATGTTCTATTTGCTAACTTAACCATCAAGAAGCAATTCAAGTCTCATCTAGACAATAAAAGAAGAATACTCAAGGAATTATCCTTTAACTACATACTTATGAGTCTCCAGCAACCTCGACCGTTACCCCCATAATCTATAATGGCAGACAGACTATAGCTCTATTGAAATCGTAACCACTCGTCTGGCCACGAACGTGATTACCTATTTCCTGCCTTTGTCACCATCTGCGACCTGTCACCATCTGTGACATGTGGTTTTTAGACCCCGTCTGGTCTCATAATCAACATTAAGATCACCATCTGCGACCTGTCACCATCTGTGACACATGATCTTCAGAACGCGTCTGGTCATGAAACCATCTGTGACATGTGGTTTTCAGACCCCGTCTGGTCTCATAATCAACATTAAGATCACCATCTGCGACCTGTCACCATCTGTGACACATGATCTTCAGAATCTGTCTGGTCATGAAATCAAACATCAAGGTCACCGTCTGCAACCTGTCACCACCTGTGACATATAATCTTTTTAGACAATGTCTGGTCTTAAAGTCAAACGTTAAGTAAGTCGCACCCGACCTAAAAACGTTACAAACATCTAGTTTCGGCTTTCCTAATCCCTGCTCACCATTTGTACCAATACATCTAAAATGAGTCACACTTGACTCAAAAATGTAACATCAAGCTCAATACTTTTCAAACAATAGAAAACATCTTTTTCCACAATATTGTTTCCTGAAAAGTCACATTCAATAATAATATGAACACCATCTTGCATATTATTCATCACAATCATCCACAAGGATATATATATTTCACGTAAATATATATATACGTAGTCATTCGCTCAGGAATGCCTACTAATACCAATTATAGTTTGCAGTTAAATAAATAACGCCAAAACAATAATGGTAACTCCGTTCATAAATGAACCTTGTGAGATTACTCACCTCGAAACTCCCGCTGTGTCTTCAATAAAGCACAAGGCCGCCAATCCACAAAATAACTGTCCAATGTACTTCGTCAAGTACCTAATCACATACGGTTCCAACTTAATAACGATTCACATTTGATTTAAGTTTGAAACCCCTGTTTTGAACTAAAATCCCCAAAGTGGAGCCAATCAAGGCAAAACCACATCCGAGACCTCCCATAGTCTCCGGAATACTTCCACGATCGATGTGACCAAACCACAAGTCGGTCGGACGCTCGAATCCTCACAGAACGAATAAATCGATCGGTATGAAACTGCAAAAATCATAACAATTCCATACGAACTCCCAAAATTTGCATATTATGTATTGAAATGCTCGTATCAACGAGTAGAACATATATAATACCAAAAACAGTTCCCTACATGGCCGGAAAGCCACCACAGACTGTGGTGCACCACCGCCGGCCAAAACTCAATATTTCACAAAACTCCCAACATCAAAGCTGTTCATCTAAGCATGCTTGTGAAATTTCATAACAAGCTCGAAGTCAGAAAACAAGCATAAAGGGTCGAAAACTACCTCACAAGGTTTGGATTATTGCTCAAACTGAGTTGACCCGATTTCCACGTAAATCGCTCAAAATAAACACCATAGATTGATCAAGGAGCCTTCTCTGAACTCAACCAAGGAAGCATGAAGCCACGAAGTCGCCGGAGTGGTGTTTTCCGGCCGGGTCTGAAAACACCAACTACTCCGCCTTGCTGCACCGTACAGGTGGATATGGCCGCCAGAGGATGCCACAGAGACGACCAGAAGGAGGAGATGAACCAGCTGACCAAGTTTCACGGCCAGAGACCACTAGAGCTGCGAGTTCCCGCCAGGTCAGATCGCCGGGTTCGGGTCAGGTCAGACAGAAAATTTCGTTTCTGAAGGAGTCGACCGAGAGAGAAGAGAGAGAGAAAAGGTAGTTTCCGGAAAAGGAAAGTGAAATAATGAATTCCTTTTTCTGATTTTCTCTAATTATACTAAAACAGAAACTTCTTCCGATAGCCATAACTTTCTCATACGAACTCCGATTGACGCGAACCATATGTCCACGAACTCGTATCGACACGCTCTACAACTTTCAAGAAGGAAGTTTTCTGAGAATCCCAATGTATAAAAATTCAAACATCACACAACCCCCTAAACTGTGAAATTCGAATAATTATACGTACGAAAACCATTCCACTTCACAAACAACCTACAAATAAGCACAATAACAATTATTCATACAACTGGTCCATTATTAATTACCAAAATTACATAACAGAAATCCAGGTCATCATATAAGGTGGCCGGAAACCGCCAGAAAACACCACCACAGTGGTGGCGCCGCCGCCAATCCAAAGTCGGAATTTGGCAAAACTTCCAACACCAAAGTTCTCCATCTCAACTCCAATTTCAACTTTCATAACTACATCAAAGTCCAATTATAAACCAATCGATAGATTTTACCTTAGAACAAATTAGACCAATTGAAACCCTAGAACTTCAAAGCTTCGATTCGTCCTCCACCAGTGAAATCGCTCCAAGCCACTTTGGGAGAAGCATCCACGTCCTCAGGGCTCCAAAAGCTCTCAAGAATCACCGGGAAAGGTGGCCAGAATCTCCAATTCCTAAGAAGGCGATTTCATCCTCGTCGCGGCTCCTTCTCGGCCTTGCAGCGCCCACCACAGCTCGTCCCACGCTCGATGGTTACCACAGACGTGTAGAGGAGGTTGAGGCAAAGAAAGCCTACTTGGAATTGTGTCCGATGGTGGCCGAAGGAGGAAGAACGAAGCTGACGAAGTGGAGAGGCAGATGCGGGCTCGGGGAGAGAGAAACAGAGCTCGGTTTCAGTTTTCAGAAATCTGGCCTCCTTTGCAAATTGCGGAAATTTTCGTCCTTTTATACAAAAATAGAAAGTTTTTCTGAAGCCCATAACTTCTTCATACGAACTCCGATTCTCGTGTTTTATATGTCCACGAACTCGTATCGACACGCTTTACAACTTTCGTGAAGGAAGTTTTTAGAGAATCCCAACGAATAAAAACTCAACCTTGAACCCCCCTAAATTCAAACTTTTCGAATAAAAATTCGTCCGAAACACTTCCGCTCCATCCACAAGCTATGAAACCGTCCAATAACCACTAATTAAATTCCGAAAAATCCTCGAAAAATATATACGAATTTCCAAGGCATCACAACAGAATTAAACAAACTTGAAGTTTGAACCGATGATTGTTTATTGATGAGAATCACCACTGAATTTTGTTCTCAATGAACTTGAAGATTTTGTTTTCCATAGAGGTGAGCCAAAAGTGTAATTCCTCTTTGGAAGAATTGGTTATAATATGTATCTCATGGTTAAAGTATTATCACTATTTCCTTATCTTGTTTTGTTGAACACTGTGGATATAGTGAATGTGATGCCCCAGAAATTCGTATTTATTTTCCGAGGATTTTCCGGAATTTAAATTGTGGGTATCGGACGGTTTCGTGGCTCGTGGATGGAGCGGAAGTGTTTCGGGTGAATAATTATTCAGGAAGCGTCGTTTTAGGGGGCGCAAGGGTTGACTTTTTATTCGTTGGGATTCTCAGAAAATTTCCTTCACAAAAGTTGTAGAGCGCGTCGATACGAGTTTGTGAACATGCAGAACACGAGAATCGGAGTTCGTATGAAGAAGTTATGGGCTTCGGAAAAACTTTCCATTTTTGTATAAAAGGACGAATTTTTGGGAAAATTGCAGAAAAGCCCAGATTTCCCAAAATGGAAACCCGAGCTTTCCTCTTCTCTCCTGAGCCGTGCGCAACCTCCATTTTCGCCGGCGTCGATCTCGCTTCTCCGGCCACCGTTTGCTTCAATTCAAAAGTGGGTGTTGCTCGCCTCAATCCCCTCTTGAGGTCTGTGGAAGGATTGAAGAGAGATTCGAGCTGTGGAGGGAGCTACATCGACCGGAAGTGGCCGCTTCGGGGATGAAATCGCCTTGATCGAAGTTGGAGATTCCGGTCACCTTTGCCCGTGATTCTTGAGGGCTTTTGGAGCTTGGAGGACTTTGATGCTTCCCACAAGGTGGCTTGCATCGATTTAACTCATGGAGGCCGAATTTTGGAATTGAAATTCTAGGGTTCATCGAATTTCAGATGTTGCGAGGTAAATTCCGGCCAAACGGCTATGATTTAAACTTTGTGTTAGTTATGAAAGTTTAAATTGGAGTTGAGACGAAGAACTTTGGTGTTGGGAGTTTTGTCAAATTCTGACTTTGGGCAGGCGGCAGCGCCGTCACTGTGGTGGTGTTTTCCGACAGTTTCCAGCCACCTCATGGATAGTTTCTATTCCTGAGTTCGATCTACTCGTCGATACGAGCATTTCGATATATTGTTTGTAATTTTTGGAGATCATATGAGCATGTTAGGGTTTTTACGGTTTCAGACCGTTCGATGTTTCGATCCGTGAGGATTCGAGCTTCTGATCGACTTGTGGTTTTGGCATATCGATCGTAGAAGTATTCCGGAGACATTGGGTGGTCTCAGATGTGGTTTCGCCTCAATTGGCGTCACTTTGGGGATTTTAGTTCAAAACAGGGGTTTCGGACTTAAATCGTTTATGAATTGTTACTAAGTGGAAACCGATTGTGATTAGGTACTTCACGAAGTATTCTTGGACGGTCATTTTGTGGGTTGGCTGCTTTGTTCTGTATTGAAGACGCAGCAGGAGTTTCGAGGTGGGAAATCTCACGATGTTCATTCACGAACGAGTTTACCATAATGTCTTGGAGTTATGAGATTAACTGTGACTATAGTTGGTATTAATGATTTTTCTGTGTGGATGACTATGTGTGTATATATATATATATATTATGGGATGTATATATATACATATATATTCATGTATTAGTGGCTTTTCTGTGTGGATGACTGTGTGTGTGTGTGTGTATATTATGGGATGTATATATATACATATATATTCATGTATTAGTGGCTTCGTGGTGAATCTTTGTGATGATTGTCATGTAAAGCTTGTGTAGAAATATCTACGTGGCTTGTGTAGGAATATCTGTGTGATGAATCGATGACATTAGTATGATGAATCTTTGTGATGATTGTCATGGAAAGCTTGTGTAGAAATATTTGTATAGCTTGTGTAGGAATAATTGTGTGATGATTGCTATATATGTGATGACTAGCAATAAATCTATGTGATGATTGCTATCTATATGATGACTAGCAATGAATCTATGTGATGATCGCTATCTATGTGATGACTGGCGATATCTGTGTGATGGTTAGTTGGATGATCGCTATCTGTGTGATGACTGGCGATATCTGTGTGATGATCAGTAGGATGACTGGTGATATCTGTGTAAAGATTAGTAGGATGATCGCTATCTGTGTGATGACTGGCGATATCTGTGTGATGATCAGTAGGATGACTAGCGATATCTGTGTGATGGTTAGTTGGATGATCGCTATGTGTGTGATGACTGGCAATATCTGTGTGATGATTAGTTAGATAATCGCTATCTGTGTGATGATTAGTAGAATGACTGGCGATATTTGTGTGAAGATTAGTAGGATGATCGCTATCTGTGTGATGACTGGCGATATATGTGTGATGATCAGTAGGATGACTGGCGATATCTGTGTGATGGTTAGTTGGATGATCGCTATCTGTGTGATGACTAGCGATATCTGTGTGATGATTAGTTAGATAATCGCTATTTATGTGATGATCAGTAGGATGACTGGCGATATCTGTGTGAAGATTTGTTGGATGATCGCTATCTATGTAATGATCAGCGATATCTGTGTGATGATCAGTAGGATGATGGCTATCTGTGTGATGATCGACGAAATCTATGTGATGATCAGTGTGATGACAGCTCGGTAGCGGAGTTGAATTGTTATTAAGTTAACAAAGATCGAGAGGACTGCTGTGATGGTTGGGGCTACCTACAGACGTCAGAGTGTGGGATTACTATGGTTTGAATTGTTTGACTTAGTGTGACCTCCTGAACTAAATTATATGCAGGGGTTACCATGACTTGTTTTGCTTGTTTTGAATTGTGATTGCCTTGTTTTCTTCTTGATTTGATTGATTGATGGTTTGATTTATCTTGAAAACTATAGTGGTGACGATTGTGCTCTCTGTGAGGATAGGAAGGTGATTCATTGTTTTCACCTTGATGTCATGTTAATGACAAAGTTTCCAGTGGGAAGGAAATGAGTGTGATCCTTGTGACTCACCATTGTGCGTCTAGGGATTTTTCAAACATTATCTAAGGAGGTTTTGTTTGATGGGAAATTTGTGTAATGAGATGCTAGGTTGAGAATCTGAGCATGTAGTTTAGTCACGAGTTGACCTACGTAAGCATGAGATGGAAGAGTGAAGCAGATGACTATAGGTGTGAGATGTATGCTTATCGTTGTTTAGGTTGGGGTGAGTTGAGAAATGTGTTTTACTTTGTGGTTTTGAGTTACTCATACGGGCTTGCAAAAGCTTACTGGGTTTGTTGTGTGGCAACCCGGTACACCATTCCAACGGTGTAGGGGTTATTTCTGCAGGTCAGGTTGATCGTGGCTGATGCTGAGGTAGCGTGCTTGCAGCTTAACGGTAAGAAGTCAATTTTGTGACTTTACCGTTATAAAGACTTTCGCTTGTGGTGAGCTCTGAGGAGCATTTACGTTTTATTTTGTTGTTGACAATTTAATTCGTAAACTCGTGTGTTATGTGTCTCTGTGGAGCGAGTCAATATTAAAATTGTGGGTTCAGGGCATCAATATGTACTTGGGTTAAAAGGGATTAAGTTTCTAAGTATTTTGTATTGATGGTTGAACGTTTCACGCATATATAATTATGGGGTTATATATCGATTTTATTGTGTTAAAATCAGGGGCGTCACAGTGAACTCCGTCAGTCATCGTGTTCTTCTCCCGACTCCGACTCTGTCGATCTTCTCCTCCAACGAATTACTTGATTGTAAGTATCTCTTTCATGATTGAGATGCTTGTTGAACAGATTTCACTTCAAGATTGAGTTATTTGACAATCAATGAAGTCAAATTGATTGAGCCATGTAGGCTTTGTCTATTTGGTAATCAATTTGATTTTGGGGTTTGAATAGATAGGTTTCATGAAACAATTTGGTACTGGAGTTAATTTTAGGGTTTAAGCCCCTCGTGAGTAATTTAAGTTGTTCTGCAGGGAAAGACATCAATGAAGTCATTCTAGCTTTAATTTAAACAAGAAATGGTGCTTTGATTAGGAGAATTTCCTAGACTCTGTCTGGCCACTGGTTTAATGATGCTTCTCTCTGCATTCGTTACCAAAATCAGGAGAAATTGAGTTTATAAATTGGCAAAACATCTTAACTTTCCATTCTAGTTTGCCAATAGTGTTTATAGGGCATAGCTAACTTACTTTGTGAAACACTAGGTAGGCATCCTAAATGCTATTTATCTCTTATCAAAAAACTATTGCTATTTGATATGTTCAATTTTGAAAGAGGCTTTAATTCATAAACACGTTTCTTGGCATGAAGTATATGACAATGTATTAATTTTGTCAAAAAGACTTGAACCCCTTAATCTTCGTGTTGGTGCCTAGATCTTCTTGTTACTCCTACGCTACTGTTTCTTTTGAGTATTTTTTATTTTTACTTTTTTTTTGTATTTGAGTTGAGTTTTGATTAGATTTTTGTTATTTCTAATGATCAGGTTACTCTGCTTTTCATACTTCTACTTCAAGGCTCAGCTGGAGATGACGAAGAAGAACTGACAAATAAATGATTGGCTTTTTGTATTTCTGGGTTTGGTATGAAGTTGCTTGAATATATGTATTACTTGCCACTAGTGACTTATTCTCTTTGGGTTTGGTGAAATTGAAAATTTCTTTCTTATGGTTGCCTAGATTTTTGTATTTTATCTTTGCCAATAGCAATCAGGGTTCATTGATATTCTTGCTATTCTCGTGTGCCAAAATGGGTCCTTGCATAAACAAGCCAATTTTGTTTGTTAGGATCGGTTATTGTTATTATTATCCTCTAATGTTTGGTTTTTGATATTTGAGGTTCAAAAGCTAAAAACTACATGTGAATCGTTCTTTTAGTATTATTTGTTTTGAGTTAGATTGATTCATAAAATTTCGTCTTTAGGAACCAATAAACTATTTCTGATGCCAAGTTGTTTCAATAAAAATAATTCTCTTTGCCATCCCTTTTGCATTATCTGAACTCTTCTTGTTTCTTGATTATCTGGTTCCTTTTAAAAATTCATGGTGGTGGTTTCTTTTTTCTTTTTCTTTTTCCTGTTTATGTTATTGTTTTTTTTTTTTTGTCTATTAACACATCTAGAACTGTGAATATATTGGGTCTTGTTGTGTCTTTGGTTCTTATGGAGCTAATAAGTTATTCATTAACTTGTCTAATTTTTGCAGCTTGCAACTATTGAATAGGATCCAACAAATCTCAATATCCAGTTTACAAATGAAGGTAAGCCTTCTTTCGTTATTGCTTATCACAAACTTTTTAGGATTATGAAACATATAGATATGCTCTATCTTATATTGAAATATACTAAAACATAGATAGTATTTCTTGGCTAGTATAATCAAAGCAAGGTGGTCCTTATTTGAATAGTTTTCTACTAAAACACTTAAGCAAATGCTATGATCATCTTCTGTTCAGGAAGGGTCAACTTCTATTCAACAAGAATCGGCTTCAACTATAAATGTCACAGAGCCTTCTCAAGTTCGTTCTTGTCCCTCCATAACGAGGTCACTAACACTTGTGATAAGTTGATTGTGTATATCACATTATTTTGCATGCTCATTTGTTATAATGTTGGTATTGTGATGTGTTATTACTTTTCTGTAGTAGAGCACATTTGTTATTAGATGGTATCTTTTGACCACAACTTTCTGGTTGTATTTTCACCATCCCATGTGACTCATGTTTATTATTTGCAGGTCTTGTGATTTATGAAATTTTTTACTATTTCCTTCTATGACAATTATTATCATTTCATATAATCATTTTGATCACTCATGTAGGTGGTGTAGTTCGCAAGAAAGTGCGTGGTGACTCTCGATCTCTTGTGCTATCCAAGTGGAAGCGCGATGGTGTCCAATTTTATATTGATATTCCAAAGAATATCATGAGTGTTGTAGGAACAAACTGCCAATTTTACATTACTGCTATGGGATGCTTCGTTCGAAAAAAATGTTCCATTACAAATTAAGAAGTGGTTTGACATCTCAAGAGATAATGTTGCTTTGCTAATTTTCCATGTTCGTGTAAGTTAACATCCATGCTTTTTAAATATACTAGCTTAAACTTGATGTATAGCATTATAATATTCTACATGAGTTTGACAAATTTCTTGTAATTATATATTTGAAATTTTCCTTCTTTGATAATTTGGTATTATGTGACATTAAGAGAAATTCAATTTGAGCCATGAATCTCGTGTGGATGAGGCAATTGAGAAACACATGATCAGATATTTTACCACATGGCGCTATAATCTGCATAAGAAATTTCAGATATATGAATCAGTAGAGGAAGCAATGGAGATTCGACTTGAAGATGTTGAAGAGGATGATTGGAACTACTTAATTGCAAATCTGTGGCAAGATCAAAAGTGGCAGGTTAGAATTCTTTCAATTCTTAATTTTTCACAAGAATTAATAATTTTCTTTTTTATCTACAGTTGTACTTGCTATGAATTCTGAAATTTATGATTTGATCTTTACATAGGAAACAAGTGAAAAAAAAAAAAAACAGGGACTAGTTAGAGATAACACATTGTGCAAGGACAAAGGCATTTAGTCGTCTTAGAACTGAAAATGTAAGCTTCAATTTATGTTTTGTGTCAAAGCATAATTAATTATGAAAGTTGTATATGACATAGATGTTTTTGGTTGTGGTTAAACTACAATAGCGAAATCCTGAAACTGGAGAGGAAATTGGTCATATTGACCTATTCAAGCTCCAACAATACAATGAAAAGAAATCTGCATAGGCTAGTGATACAGCAAAGAATGCTTTTGTGTGTTGTTATACTTTCTATTTTAATTATTGCATTATACAGTATACATTAAATGTCTTAATGTTTCCGCTCTTTTGTAGGAAGAGATGAAAAATCTACAAAACGAGTCACAAATGAATGAAAAATCTAGTGAAATAATGTCTAAAGATGAGATCTGATGCGACTGAAATAGTCTCACAATTTAACCCTGCAAAATGTAGTTGTCAGTATAGGATAAGCAGGGATCGTTCAGTCTGGGGATTGTAGGGTGCACCTACACAAAAAGGTCAATTAACAAATAAAAGAATAAAATAGGGGGTTTTGAAATCTTGTTACTAATCTACTTAAAATAAAAACAAAACAAATAAAACTATACAATGATCGACTTCCCTAACCTAGACCACTACCACTCGAAAATTACTAAGTATAAAAACAGAAAATCCATTTCAACATGCTACAAAAACGTGCCCATCTTAAATGCCTAGATAAGAGTCCAAATGAAAAGCCTTAGCGGATCAATCCATTTATCTAATTCGTTCTAATGTGGGCTTGGATCAGAAAAGTCCTTACCAAGCCCAATACTACTAATTTTCGAAAACACTTAGCGTAATTCTATTAACTAGTAGTATTATCTAACCCTCGAATCAACTCACACGGGCAAATTAACAATTACACATAGAATTTAACACGTAATTTCTAAAATCATTTAATCATTAAAGCATGATTTTTACCACTCGTTAGAACTAATTGCTACTTGTTTAACTCAGCGCCTTAACAGATAACAATTACTGTTGGCAAATTAAGCAAACACACAAGAACTCTCACCGTTATTCTAGCATGCAAACGTATTAATCTAACTCTGAAAATTACCTAAACATGTAAAAGGGTACAAGATTGTAACATGCATCATCAAAGAATTCTCGAAATTAACTTAATAATAATGAATCGTCTACAGTACATTAATGTACCGATACATCAAGTAGACTAGTGTAATACAGAGGTAGACTAGCTTAGTACATGGGTAGACATGCATGGAGTTGGTCTACCCTTGTACCGAGCTAGTCTACCTCTGTATTGAACCTAGTCTACTTGATGTATCGGTACATTAATGTACTGAAGTATTTTCCTAATAATAAACTGAAAATCTCAAAAATATTAATAAAAATATTCTGAAAATTTCATGTCTCCAATTACACAACTCACAAATCCAAACACACAAAACCGAAAAAAAATTATAAGTAGAGTTATAGTTACACTTTGAAGCTTTACTTAGCGGCTTGGCAACAAGGTGATGAACTCGTCTCTGCTATGGTGGTGGAGCATCCTTGACTTAGTGCCTAAGAGCTTTGTAGATTCATAGAAGGATGGTGCTCACGGTCTTGTAGGTGATGGAGGTTTGAGGAGTGAATTGGGCAAAGTTTCAAATTAGTTTTTAGCTAGGAAGTGATAGGCCGGGAAGTGATACTCTTGGTGTGAAGAATGGCTGCTATTTATAGAGGGATCCTCCTCTCTTGTGATGCAATCAAGGCCAATCATCTAGAGGTGATTTCTCCTCCAAATTTGCTTGATTTTCTCATGACAAAGTCTTGATTTTTTTGATCTCTTTTCCCCTAAATGACTCTTGGATATCTCTAGAGTTAATCATGCAATGCTCCTTCTTTTCCTTGAATAGTGACCAGATACATCCCTTATTCCTCTCCTTTGAATTGCACTAATTTCTTCTTCCAATTGTGCACATAATGAACTCCTACAATCAAGAAAAATCATAATTTAATTAGTGTCATAATCAATAGGAAATAAGATAATTAAGATAATTATAATAAATATTGAATATAACAATCCATTTTATCTCCTTGAATTCTTCCTGATTTATGCAAGTTTTCTTCTCTTTTAAGCTTTCCTTGATTTCATCAGTCAAGAGTTCTTAATGTGATGGACTCCTAAATTCTCTCTTTAAAACAAGAAAATCAGAAATAGGAAAGTCCAAAGAAAGAAAGTTTTCCTAAAACAAAATAGGAAATATTTCTTAAAATGAAAGAGGAAAGTTTCTAAAATGACTTGTCCTTAATTTACGCTCATTTCTGCTCTTTTCACCTGTTTTCTCCATTTCGGTCCTTGAAGTACCTAAAAACAGAAACTATATTATAATTAGTAATTTTAAGAGAATAACTTAGCCAAATAAGGAAAAATACATATTAAAACATCACACTTTGTGCTCTTATCAAGATCTAAATGAAGTGTCTTCCAAAATTGTTGGTCCACCACAATCAAGCTATATATGTGGCTTAGGAGCAAGTCCAAAGCCTAAAAGGTCTAAATTTTCTGCAAATGATGCTCAAGTGAGGGAGGCGAATCAAAGGGCAGATCAAGCGGAAAGACGAGCAATGCAGCTTGCAGATGAATTGATGGCTGTGAAGTCTACTGCAGCTTAGCAAAATGAGGGGTTAGAGACGGTCAAAGCTGGTGCAACTCAACAAAATGAAGAGTTAGAGGTAGTGAAGGTTAGAGCCGCTCAAGAGTTGGAGGCATAAAGGCAAGACAAAATCAGACTGACACACTTTTACTCAAATTGATGGCACAGTTGTCCTCCCAAAAATGAAAGTATGCATACATATTCAATTGTGCTATTGCAATTGCATAATATCATAGAAACATAATTTTACTGTAATATACTAAATATACTAGGCATTTCTTTTAATTTATCTCTGTTATGATATTATCTTCTTTAAGCTTCCATCAATATCTCAGTTCTATTGCCTACATGTTGCTGCAAAATCAAGATTGATAGGTTTTAGCGAAGTTGTTACATAGAAGATTTGTATCTAGATATGGTTGATGCATATTTTGCCATTGCTACCTTCAGATTGTGTTTTTCCCATGTGCTCTTGTTAATTAATCTAGATATACACAATATGTACAGGTGCAGCATTTGAAAAAATTGGCAGATGAAAAGGGCATCAAGCAACATACATATCATTGAAGGCTTATTGAACTTCTAGAAAGACTTGTATGTATTTCCTTTTATTTTGAAATGCCTATCAAGGATGGATATTGACATTTGTATATTTTGGATTTAGAAAGTTAGTATTTCAAGATGGAGGTTGATGTTTATTATTGGATTGATATAATCAATCCTTGTTAACCAGCAGTTTTACAGTACATTTTCATCTAGTGGTTTTGGAATATTGAAGGCTACTATGAGCCGTTTATTGCATAAAGAATTGACCATTGTTCACATATTTGATTTGTAGTGACATTGAATGACCAGATTTGTTATAGTTAATAATGCCAACAACTAAGAATAAATGCCAATTTAGTTACCAAATTACCAATGACCTAAAATATGGTCACTAGAACCATGCGAGGGCATGGCTTTAAATAAGCAAATTTTGCAATTTAGTGACAATTGGTAATAGAATTTAGTGATGAACATGTAGGTCACTAAAACCATTATTATTTGTGACCATAAGACCGTGGTCACTAAAGACATGTTGAATTAGTGTACATAGCATGAAGACGGGCCTGGGTCACTGGACGCCCTCTCTGTCCACGACCCAGCTGAGTGTTGTTCCTGCCTGACAAACTGCCATGAGAACCCGAACTAGTAGCACCCACAGAGGTCTGACCCATACTCTGACTAGTAGTAGTGAAGACTCCCTGGGTCAACTGAGGGCATTCTCTCCTGTAGTGACCCCACTGGCCACACTGGTAACAAGTCCCCACACCTGCCAGACACGGACCTGCATGGTGTCTACCACAAGTAGCACACTGGGGATAGTCTCTCGGAATCGCCTGTCTACCAAAGCCTCCACTCGAACTAGCAGTGCCACCCCTAGACTGTCTCCTACCTGTCTACCCAGGCCTCCTGAAGCGTCCCCTGAAACGCTGACGAGAGCTAGAATCTGAACTGCTCGGTCTACTGCCTGATGACGATGCAGAACCCGACCTAGAGGCAATTCTCTTAGATGGCCCCTGACTAGGACCGCCAATCTCCAAAGGTCGGGAACCGTCCAGATATCTAGCCTCACACCTCATAGCAGCCTCCACAGCTAACTTAAAAGTCGGATAATCATGAGGCGCCAACCAATCTCGATATATAGGTAGGAGGCCATTAATAAACTGATCAACCTTCAACTTTTCTGTCGCCACCAACTCAGGGGAAAACCGAGACAAAGCAATGAAACGCTCCTCATACTGTAACACAATCATCTCTTCAGTCTGCTTCAACTGCATGAACTCAAATCGGAGACGGTGCTGGGATGCCTGATTATAATACCGATTTGAGAACTCCGTTTTGAACTCTTCCCAAGTCATGGTAGTTGGGTCAAAACCCATATTCCTGGTACCCTGCCACCAAAGCCATGCATCCCCGTCTAGGAGGTCAATAGCCAAAGGAACCCTCCTAGCAGCTGGACAACCCAAGGACTCAAATACTCTCTCCATGCGGGTGATCCAGTCTCCTGCTACGGACTCCGTAGGAGCACTAGAGAAAGTATACGCCCCATGGCGTCTGGCACGCTCCACAGTATAGTCAGTCCTAGGATTGGGGAGTGCAGCTGCAAAACGCTCAAACAACCGCTCCATGGTCCGTAACAACCCACGAGGAACCTGCTCATCATCACCTTCACTAGCAGGTGAATGGTTCCTGCCAGCACGAGATCTGCGTCCGGGTCTCATTCCAACTGAAATTCCCATAACTGAGTTACACCAAAATATTTATACCAACAACAACTATCTTACATACTTGATTGGTACGTCAGCACCGAAGAGTATATGATGGGGAACCGCTGCAGTCGGGCCATCACTCGGGAGGTACTGAATACTATCAAGCATGTAAGACAACTATAAGAAGATATCGGCCACAGAATCTAATAACCTAGTGCTCTGATACCAACTGACAGGACCCGACCCAGGAATCGCCCCACTTACCTGGATACGAGCCTGCGGGGCCCACTTTAAGTGAAATCCTACCGAAAATTCGGCAGAACCTCCCCTAAAAATGGGCTACCCATAATTTCACAAACCTGGACATGATTTCAACTATAACTTCTACTCAACCTACTATATCGAATTTACAATCCAAGCACATATATTACATCCGGAAAGTTCAAATCCCCACATAATCCTCCGTAAGCAACAACAAACCAAACAACAACATTCATCAAACTTAAAAGAAAAGGTTTATCAGAGCAATACTAAACTAAGCCGATATCATACAAGGTAGGTTAAGTAATAACCTACAGACAAAAACGGAAGCACTGATTTCCAAAGTCCTTGAGCCTAGACGCAATCTCTGCTAATCTGAAATCTGGGCATTTGAAAACGAAGGGCCCAGGGGAAAACATATAAAATCCATTAGAGTGAGTGGACAAAACCGAAACTAGAATCAAAACAATTTATGGTATGCTTCCCCATTTCTCTTTTTAACAAAACCATCATGCAGCTGAACCCTATGAAGTTCCAACTCAATCCTTTTTCCATGAAACTCATTTGATGGCTAGGAAGGACTGCTTCCTAGGCATCTCATGCCATCGGGGAGGGACTGCCACCCGATGACGCATCGGAAGGGACTGCCAATCGGAGTAGGAGGCGGTGATTAGTTGGGACTGCCAACTAGCCACATGTAGTAGACGAGACTGCCGACTAACTACCTCAAGTCATCTGGAAGGGACTGCCAACCAGATGACGCATCGGATGGGACTGCCAACCGAGCTGTAGTCTGGAAGGGACTGCCAACCAGACTATTACCTAGAAGGGTCTGCCAACTAGGTAAGATACGCATGCGCCAAACTGGCCTCCTTGTCAACTGTTTCCAGGTTAATCCTTTTCTTTCCATAAAATCACATTTCAAAACTTAATACCATGCTGCATGCATTATTTAAATAAAAATAAAGGTCCACTCACAAGTGAATCCCGCAGCTAACCCTGCTGCCTGCCTGTGTCCTCCTCGCTTGAGGGCTCAGTACGTCCTGTCACAATTGCATGGATATAATTAACCATAATAAGGAAATACTCTCAAAAACAACTCATTTCCCTCGGAATAAGCATCTGTTATTCACAAATTGTTATAAAACTCCCACACTTTAATTTGGGATTAATTCTATAATTCCTTAAAATCTCAATGCCCTCTAACTCAAACTACTCAACCGATTTTTAATTCGATTCTCAATCGATCAAGGACTTCACTTAATTTAAATCTTCACAAGAACCTTTCGATAACTAAATCAATTTAATCTCACCTCCTTCATCACAAATTACCACCAATCGA